>NC_143095.1:11586164-11900897 GCF_061535455.1 Colias philodice | reverse complement strand
CGGCCAAATGAACTCGTATTTTCTATTAATTTATGAGGAGGCGGGTTTCGATACCTTATTCCTGATTTATTTTGGTTACTTTTGAATATATTTCTAGATTGCATGAACTACATATATTTATGACGAGGTTTTAATGCTTTAGTTTCGAAGATATTGTGATATAGTTTAGATAATATTTATAAGTGTAGAGTGACGTTTCTTGAAGGTGTTAAAAAGTTGACGAAAAACGTTTTTTTATTATGTAGGTAGATACCTATTAAAAGAAATTCTGCATGTTTCAATGAATGAATAATGTACTCTCTGCCGTTTTAGAAACTCCTTTATATCATTAATTTATTTTGTGAAAAATAAAGACTTTCTATTTCAGTTAAAAATAAGAAAACACATACATTTTTCTTTTCTCAATTTCTTTTTAAATTCACTCAATATTTTCATCAAATGTGTTCCGCAAACATTTATTTGGAACACTGAATAAAACGTTAACTAGGATATAAAATAAATATGTCAAGAAGGTAATTTATTCTAAATTATGAAACTCAAAAAAAGTTATAAAATTTTAATGCAAAGTCCGAGTCGTAAAAAGGTGACGTATGTATTTTATTGAATACTAGCTTTCCGCCCGCGCCTTCGCCCGCATTTTCAAAGATAAACCCGCATAGTTCCCGTTTTCGTGGGATTTCCGGGATAAAACCTATTCTATATGTTAATCCAAGTTACCCTCTATATGTGTGCAAAAATTCATTGTAGGTAATCGGTTCAGTAGCTTTTGCGTGAAAGAGTAACAAACATCCATACATCCATACTTACAAACTTTCACATTTATAATATTAATAGGATATTTAACTAGCATTCTGTCCCTGACTTTGTTCGCGTGAAATGAAAACCCATGTCTATCTATACTTTTTAATCCATATTCAGCGAATATTAAAAAAATCGTTTATCAGAGCTCATAACATAGTGAAGTTTAAAGACGTGAGACCTTAAGAATTATAAAAAAAAATATATTATATCGATGCCTCCTAAGTATAATGAGTCAACTGACATTTTAGTAATTTTACAGGAGAGTGATTTGAAGGCAAATCGTTTATATTTTAATGAAATCAAATTAATTCGAAACAAAGTAAATGATTTTTTTAATAAAAATTGTAAGCCCTTCCTTTGGTATAAAATGATTTTGCTGATATTTGTTTTTAAATGGCTTTTTTTGTAGATAGCTGGGTATACGCCGGCGAGACTCAATAGTGAAATGGTACAACTACCAGTTATATTTATGTACGTTGTTCATCAAAATCTATCGTTAACACCAAAATCACATGAAATAATGATTGTCATTTTATTAATTTAATTTTACTTTTGTTTGTTTTCGGGTTTGTTTATCTCAATAAATAATAAAATGCTGAAATTATGTCACTTGACTCATTATACTAGGAAAGTAATTAGCAAAGTTAACATTTGAAACCTCAACGTATACTGGACCAATGTAATTTACTGAGGTTTATTTTTAGGAATCTTTTTTTGTAATACCTTTCGATGTGTGGGATTAATAAAAGCTAGGAAGAAGAACATGAATAAGAAACCAATAACAACTCATTTTGAAGAATCACAATGTATTTTTAGCCATAATTAAGTAGGAATATCTTTTTAACATAATAGCTTTACTAAACGCTACAACGTGAACAAATCGCTATTAAAAAATATCAATTGGTAACTTACGTTTAACAATAATGAAAATTATAGAAATTAATAACGTAGTAATCCAGACATTTCTATTGCTTAACAAATTAAAAATCAGTCGTTAGATCCATTAGAATCTATTCTAAAAGCTACAAGTAAAAACAAATCAACATTTAACAAATTAACAATGTTCCATCATCAAAGAGAAATAAATTAATAACGTAACAGTCTAAGGCATTTCTAATACTCAAAAATATCAATTTTAACAAATTATAGTCATATATCTATAATCAGAAGTCAGAATCGCTGTCGTTAGCTGCATTAGAGTTCGTTGAAATCAAATTATTATAAAATAAATGATACTCTTTAGGAATTACCAGTGCCTTACAAAGATCCATCAAATCTTTGTGCTTATTTTGGTCAACAGGAATGGGTATCTGATAAGCTAAAGAAATATTATTATCTACGTCAATATTTAACTCTTTTCTATTTCGTGTAGCTTTTGATATCTTTACACAATCTATATACTTGTAACAACATCTTAGTATCTCGTTTTACAAAACAGCCTATATGGATAATCCGCTTAAACTAGTTCTTCTGTTACTTTATTCCAAGGCATTTTTGATCCATCATTGGTAGTTGTCCAGTTGTTTATAAGTTATAGCTTTGATTTAAAGTGAGTGAGACACTTTAGTAACTTTGTATGGCTTTTCATCGGATTTGGCAAAACTAAAAGCTGTAGCTGTCTTTCGTCTGTCTTTCAATTATAGCGTGCATACTGTCGCCTTCATTTGGACCCACTAATAGAAAGCTATGACTAATATATAACAAACTTTGTTATAGATATATTATACATAATATAATACATTAAGAATATAATTCTGTTTCTATTTTGGCCTCCACAGTTGTCCTGAACCGGTAATCTTTGACACCATTACCCACCGTGTCTTCTATAAACTTGAAAACACAGCTGGAAATTTCATTAGCGCCTCTCTTTGCTGTCTGTTGTCATAAAAAACAATAACCATAATATCATTCATTCATGTCATCAATCATCATAATATCATCGATTCCTGTGTAAATTTTTAAAATTTTCGCGCCCTGTTTGACTGCATTCTGTTAATATTATTAATTTAACATGTTAAAGAACAATTATTATCTAAAATGGCGTGCTTACTTGCCGCCATTCATAGTCTACTGAGCCGATATAAACTTGTATATCGATACAAGTTTATTGTGTACCCCCTCACGCCCCGCGTACACTGGTACAATGTCATTTAGATCAGTTTACGATGTACGATTTTAACTGATGTTGAAATTGATTTAGTATACGTGAAATTATCTCGGTAATTATTGTACTTTTTTAATTTTTTTTAACACGAACGTTTAGATCACGATTTATCATGTTCGTTTTTATAAAAATATGAAAATACCTAAATTTGTTAGTTGACTCAGTATACTTAGGAGGCATCGATATATATATTAGTTTGCTATTATTATAAGAAAAATATTTATTAGTATTATTTCGTTTGTAACATTATCGAATTCATAAGTTTTTAATCCTATTACTTCACTAAACAGAATTTAGATTATATACCAATTTAACAGTCACATTCCAATCTTCAGCTATAGATTATATAGTATCCTATAGTACTAAAACTTTAATAAAATTAATCCAAAAGTTCCCATTTCTCAAGCCTTAAACGGAGGCGGTTTACAGAGATCTAATAGCTGGCAGTGAGTGGCTTCACGTGTAACCTTAGCCCCGGGAGGGCTTAAGTCCCTTTTACACTTTTTACGCCCCCTCTAGGTGACATTGTATTGCTTTCATTGATTGCCGGATTTAGTGGGTCGCTATTGAAGTTTAGCACCTCTTATTATTGTGGATTGTATTTTTATTGTTTAATTTTAGAGGTACCTACCTACTTAGAGCTAAATAATAGTAATAATAAATAAATATTTCTGGAAAATTTTCACACACGGCACGATCTGATCCCATACTAAGTTTCGCTTGTGTTATGGAACAAGATAGCTGATAAACATAATATATAATTTTAAATAAATACTTATGTATAGATAAATTAACACCCAGACACAGAACAAAAATCTATGTTCATGACACAAATACTTGCCCCGGGTGGGAATCGAACCCATGACCAGTGGTTTGAAAGGCAGGGTCACTACCAACCAAGCCAACCGGCCAGTAAAATCATACAGGTTAACACAATTTTTCTTCACCACCTCTAAGACTTTCTCATTTATAACATACTAGTGGTCCGTCCCGGCTTCGCCCGTGGTACATATTTCGCAATAAAAGGTTGCCTATGTCCTTTCTCGTGTATCAAAATATCTCCATACCAAATTTCATGCAAATTGGTTCAGTAGTTTAGGCGTGATTGAGTAACAGACAGACAGACAGAGTTACTTTCGCATTTATAATATTATTAAGGACTAGCTTTGCACGCGCAGCTTCGTTCGCGTATACTAAAATGAAATTTCCATTAGAATGATACTGATGTTTTAACCTGGCCCTCCTGGCCTATGTTACACTTTAGTCAGCTAAATATCTCCAGGCATAAAAATCACACTATAAAATCGCTCCAATTCACCGTGAAAGAAAAACAAACAAACACACTTTCGTATTTATAATATTAGTAAGTACCTATAACTAATACCTTCATTAAACACATTAATAAGATAGGAAAACACGGTACACGTAATTTCCACATGCTTCTATAAACGCAATTCTCTCATAACTAGTGGGTTAACAAATGGCATCAAATTAACAGTATATTGGCGGTGTATCAGAGGTAACAAGTGCTGGCAATTTGTTTGAAAGCCGATTAAATAATCTGGTTTGTGCCACAGAGCAGTGAACGCAGTAGGAAAGGTTTTTTTTCAAGTTGTAGTACCGTACAAACAATTGGATTTTTCATTCTTCTTTGAAGAACGTCCTGCCGTAATAAAACAGAATACGATGGATAAATACCTAGTTACTGATTTCAAATAAGTAATGTTGAATTATCTAAATTTTAAAATCAGATTTAGTAAGATGGGAAGTTTATTTTAAATTGATCTGGTAGAATGGATCGCCTAATGTAACTGTTGTAACTAGGTGACTATACTTAATATAAAACTTCCTATTATATTTTTAACATATATATTTTTCATGACGAAGGAAAGAAGTAGTCCCCAATCATTACTTATAATACAGGACACTACGCAACGCACTATAAATATAATATTATACAACACAATATAATATTATACAGATACATAATTACTACTCATTTAAATTAAATAAATAAACTTTAGTATCTGCCACATACACTGTGGCACACCGATCGACATTCGATCAGACAGATTGCATAGCTGTTAATTTCTGCCTAATTACCGCGCTCAGCCGACAAATAACATTTCGGCAATAGGTCATTACAGTGTTTGCAATTCCACTAGCGGCTTCACATAAACATATACCGGTGGTTCCATTTATTAATACGGTTTTAACTGACTGTGTGAGTCGCTATACTGTGTGATAATGATTTTTATTTCATTCAAAGTCAATAAATGAAATGATTTATATTTTATTTCCGATGAAAAGATGCGGGAAAAGATTATAATAATTTGAAGATTATTAAACGAGTTGCAAGTATATAATATTATCAAGATATAGTGAAAATCCGTAAAATATTGAAAATTGAGTCAACATTAATTGAAATAGGAAGTCAACAGGCATTTGTTAAAACTGTGTTAGTTTAAACCTAAGTTATTTTAACTACAATATTATAAGAAGGGACTTGTGAAGTGGTTGACTAAAAAACAAGTAAAAGACACTAACAACATTTTACTCTTTACTTAACTCTAATACATATCTCTTATATATAAAAATGAATCGCAAAATGTGTTGGAAAGCGCATAACTCGAGAACGGCTGAACCGATTTCGATAATTCTTTTTTTATTATATTCCTTGAAGTACGAGGATGGTTCTTATGTAGAGAAAACGTAAATATTATGTACCACGGGCGAAGCCGGGGCGGACCGCTAGTTTACAAAATAAGCACTTTTGCATGGAATATATTTTGCTAATATTTATGAACAGGCGCTATAAATTGATTAACAAAATAAGAAACTATCTATAATTAATTATTGAATACACAATTCTTGAAATGATTGAACTAAATAAATAATTAAAAGATATACAAAGTAGAATTGAGTTCTCCATAAGAGCTTACATTACCATTGCATAACCACAAACAGGTACAATCCTTTAGCGGATTTTTCGAACTGGCAATTTAATCGAACAGCCGAATGATGATTCGAGCACACGGTCGAATAGTCTCGAACAAATAAATGCTTGATTTGATCGCCATTCGGTTTTTAACCGCGAAAAGCGCAATTTGACAAAGTGAATACACGCTACGCTGTAAAAGGGGTTTTTGGGAGAGATAACTTTTGAAAAGCAGATGAGATTTTTTTGAAAGGAGTAGATGGTTTAAAGGCATTTAGTAGTAACTATGCTATAAAAAATAATATCGAGTGGTTTGTAGGATAAGGGAAGGAATAGTCCTATAATAGCAGAATAGTAAAACATTTTTCATAAATTTGTGGGGAAAAGGTAAATAATTAAAAGCTTTAATAATAAATAACATGAGTTTATTTTACCTTAAGTAATAATAAAAAACTTGAAACTTGAAAATATAAACAAAATACATGATTCTGAATTAGTATTCTCCAATAAGCTACAGTTACATGATGCAATTTTCTTTGGCTGCGACACTTAGTGGAAATTTTAAATAAGATCTGGTAGTGAATAAATTACCTACAAAAATATCACGTTTTAAAAATAAATAATGCAATTATAATGAAATATTTAAAGTTTTACTTATTTGGTTCAGACCCGAATTTCGTTTCAATATTACAAAGTCTACCAACGAAATACAGTTTATGATTAAATATTATAACTTTTTAGAAGCCCAGTTCCTTCTAGCACCAATATCGTGACTCCAGCTAAAGAAAATTGAATTCTATGACCACACTTTAAGGTCGATGATAGGGATGACGATATCCGAAGTGGTATCGAGGGAAGCACTGACATTTGTTATCAACGCAGAAAGCATATTCAGATCTGAAGCAGAACCATTTGTAATGCTTGCATTCGTAGTGGATCTGGCAACGGAAGTTATCGGGTGGGACTATACCTGGAAAAGAAAAAGAAGATCATTCTATGATTAGATAGTTCTGTAAAATGTCGAAAGAACTTTTTTTTAAACCCACCAGCATATTATTTTGTTAAAAATAACATTGCAAATACATGCAATGCAGGTTTATAAAAAAAAATGATTCCAGATGTTGACATGAAATTTAATTTCCTTAATAATTTAATTTAATTAATTGTAAAATTAAATTTAATCAGCAATATAATATCTAAAGATAGAAAACTTTTCATCTAAGAAAAACCACATCAATGTGAAAAGGTACAGTAAGATTTTGAATACATTGGAAAATGAAATATCACCTTTCTGGAGCACTATAATCTTACAGTTTATAATATGACTAATCTTAAAAATATTATGTGTGCTTATCTACACGCTTATAAATTAAGCGGTTATTACTAATTGTTCTGGATATTATGCATGTGCGTATTTAGATTTACGTTATGTACCTAATCATGCTAATCAACAATATTTCATGGAAGAGGGATCATTTTTTGACCATTTGAGATGTCGAAGCATAATTCTAAATATTATATTGGATGATGAATCTTTCATAATAATTTGACCAAATTCAACATAATATTTATTTGTGTACGTTGTTTTTGATATAAATGTTTATTCTATTCCAGCTGAACAATTCCTTGAAATTCCACCACAATAAGTTTTTATTATTTAATTGTAAACGTCACAATTATTACCAGGAGGAACCATTATTTATTCACAAGAGGAAACATTATTAAAAAAATACATATTAACAAGAACTTTACTCAAAAACATGGAATTCCTTCACCACGTCAAATTAAAATAAGAAATAAAATAAAAATTCTTTATTGATAAAACATTTAAAAATTTCAAATATTGAAGTCTCTACCTTCCAAACTAGGTAAAAACCTGTATGTCAAGAGTCAACATCCTCTTCCGTAGAATGTTCAGGAATTTTAATTACCCAGATTGATAAAATTAGATATATAACTTAGAAATGACTTACCACGGGCAATCCCCACATTAGCTTCGTCATAACTATCCTGGGCAAATACTGCCGCTGCTGCTAGTAAAAGAACTGCTAACACCTTCATGTTTTCGAATAATACTGCATTAATTTTTGTCCAAATCTGATTATATAGAACTTAACTTCATTGTTACTTTATCAGTTTTACCTTCTAATTTTTCACTACTGTTCTAGGTGTATTGTTCCTTCGATACGGCCTTGTTATCGTTAACAATATTTATTGTGTTATTATATTCATTAATTTACAATGTTCATTAATAATCAGAGAACTTAATCATAATAGAGAGGAAAGATTAAATTTCAAAATTAGGCTTTATCTTTATGCACATTTTGAGTGGTGAATTAGTAAAGTAATGTTGTCTTAAAAGTGTTCTCATCGTGTATTCATAGACTTGAAACTATATTTGGACCAAGTCATAAAAGAAGGAAAATGTGTGTTATATAGAGTTAACTAAAAAGTATGTCATGCAAAAGGTAACTACAGATTTTGTCGTTCATATTTTACGAGTTAAAATGCCTATACTAAGATTTAAGTGGAAAATTGCCTAGTTTGTTTATTTTTCACTAACGACTTCCACGTGTAAATTGTTTGTGACGAAATATCAAAAGCAATCAGTCCCGTATCATAATAATCGACTGTAAAATTATGTTCCATGTTTTAAATAAGATAGGTAGGTAAATATTGATTTATTTGAAATGACTATTCATGATTTAATTTTTTTTTTTCATTTAAATGTTTAAGGATAGCCAAGTTATACATCAGCCATATTGTATTTTAAAACGGTACACTCGTTCACTCTCCTACACCAGCTAGGCAATTACTGAACCAACTTTCGAATTGCCATTCTGGAGCGTGTACAACGTATCTATAACTTTAAAAATATCTTAGGATATCACTTTATTGCTAAGATAATGAAATAAACTTTTAGTATTTGCTACTGCATGCGCTAATAAGGGTTGGGCCAAGGGTTTGTGGTAAGAGTGTAAATAAAGGAAGATAATTTATCATACAAAGGTTTTTTGAAAAGTGTCTGGCAAATGTAACTCATTAATAGTTTGAAAACCGACCGCAGTGGTGCTGGATTGCGAAGAGTTCCAACGAGATGTCCTTCTATCGAAAGATGTGAATTTAGCAGTAGAAAGCAGAGTGAAGTGAGTTGTTTAAAAGCAGAGATATGGACAGTGTGCAAATAAAAATAAAATAAATGGATTCAATGGTGGTCAAATACTATTTAATACAGAATAAGAAACATTTCTAAAGAAATTTTTATTCACATAACATTTGAGTAATATTATTAGTAACCACAATAGCAAAAGTGTCTAAAGCAAAGAGCATTTCTAGGACTCTGGCACTTAGTTCTGCAAACGTCGTAGCATTCTGACGTAAACAGACATCTAGTCCCTATTGGGGAAACTGAAAACAAGCATAAAAATGATTAACAAGAAGAAAACAGTATAAACTAAATGTTTATTAAATCATATCTCTACTAAGATTATAATAATTAATAAATTCGAAACTAACTCTGTATGTCGGTATGTCTGTCTGCTTCTTCTTCACGTCTAAATCATTGAACCAATTTTGATAAAATCTATACATATAATAAAATCGTAGGAAAGTCAAAACTGTACATTGAATATTTTTTTAAAAGAATACTTGATCCATGATCTATAATCGATATAGAAGCCAAAAATATAGTTTTTAGAATTTTTGTCTGTTTGTCGGTTTGTCTGTTTGTCTGTTTGTCTGTATGTATTTCCGGGCTAATCTCAGAAAGTACTGCATAGATTTACTTCAAATTTTGCATGAATATTCCTAAGAGGTCGGGTGAGGATAGTTTAAACATATTATCATGATATCACCTTCGCGGGAGGAGCTGTGAACCTTTATTTTTCTTACATATTCCGTGTACTACGACAGCGTACAATCTAAAGACTCATGTTTAAATGTTGGTTTCGAGTAAGCCATGCTATTATCTAGCTTTACAAAATAAAAACTATGTCATTTACGTAATTTGGGCAGAGAAACAGTTTAATGAATTTAGTAGTATAAAGACAAATTTGAAACAGCGCCATCTATGAGATTTCGTAAAAATCAAATCAATTTACATGTTATCACTACTGAACAACTGTTGAAAATTAATAATTTAAATATAATCATGTTATTTATTTAACTCTTTAACCCATATCTTCCCTTCCCTATAAGGTGCGCTTATATTTCGTGTGAATATACTACATTTTTAAAAGTGAGGGTAGATGTTTATTATTTTAAGTCAAACTAGACACCATTACAATTAATCTAATATTGATTGTGTTCATTGGTTACATTTTTAATCTTCGTGTTTTATAAATTTATAAAGAATAGAAAAAATTCGATCACGAGGCGGGACTCGAACCCACATAATTTCGTGATCGAATGTTTCTATTCTTTATAAATTTATTATTTATAAATTTATATTTATAAAGCATTTGAATAAATAAATAAATAAAATTAAAATAAATGTCATAAAACCAAAAATATCAAATTCAATCTTCGTGTTTTGTGAATTTTCACCATGCGTTCCCACAAAAGGTAAGTTGTTACTTTTATAGGTATTTATTTTTATAATGATAGCAATTCATGTTTTTTATTGGTTTTATAATGGTTTTATATTACACTTTTAGAATGAAATAATAAAATGATGAATTCTTTTTGACTTTTACAAGATTTTGAGGTGCGTTGGGAACAGTAGTTTGTTGATAAAATTTTATATGTAAGTAGCTTTTTTTATTGATTTACAATTATTAACGTTTGATTTTTTATTTACAGATTCAATGTTCATAAAATTATATCGCCTTTGGAAGACTATTTCTGCTGACAATTTTACAACAACACTTGAAAATTGATGATTTGATGATGAAGATAGTGGCAGCAAGGATTAAGTGGAAATTAGTAATCATCCGCTTCGTCAATTTTTGACTGAAGTTAATGTCCAACGTATGGTTCAATCATTGGAAGTATCTCGGGTAATTTTGGAGGATATTTTTCAGGAAGGAGAGGAGGGGCAGCCAACCACATATCAAACTACTACGTTTTAGTACCGAAAAAAATGTTATTGCCAAATGAAACATAAATTTTGCACTCACAACTGTACAAGTTATGATTTTTATTCTGACTTTGCTGTTATCTGATTATAATATTTATCGTTATGGCTATCGAGGTACCGACCGTACTGGGATGAGAGTACATGATATTATACCTACTCATCATCCAGGATTGCTTAGAGCATTTTCACACTGAAAAAGATGTTTTCTTTGAATCGTAGTTGCTTCATTTATTTATTTTTAATCATTTTACATAATATGTTTTATATTTGCCCATTTTCATTATATTTTATAAATAAAATGGAACCAACATAACTTTGTTGTGTAGGTATCATTTCTCTATTAATAATCCGTAGGCATATTTTCCGAGCACCCCATTTAAGGTGCGGTCCTGAAATTATAAAAAGTTAATGTATACTTTTGCCTAATATAAGCTCAAGATCATTTTTAGATAAAAATAACAAAAAGAACTTATTTATTAAAATTTAGTAGATAAAAGAAATTATGTTACGATTTTATAAGAAAACACAGTATATTTATTAGGCGGCGGTGATCTCTTCCAGGCAAAAGATATTCATCAGCTCAATAAAATTGAATAGTTGTTGTTAGTTATTCTTTAAATTCACTGATTGTAATGAGCATTTCCGCATGCAAGTTGTATCGTAGTTTAGATATATCATAGTTTTGACACATTACAGTTCCAACAAAACCCTCAAATTTTTGAGCAGAGTTGAGCAAGATAATTTAAAAAATGTGCTGTGTTAAGTATTATAGAAAAGGTTAGTTCGTTGATAATTATCATTTCTTCATCATTTACATGGGTGTTGTTAAATGTTAGTAAAAATAAACTTTGACTGTTAATACTTTTGTTCAGTATTTACCTGTATGATTATTGCTTGGTAATTAATATGTATATTTTCATGTCGTATAGCTAATTATAAACATAAGTGTGATGTGAAACTAGCTGGATTTATTTTTACACACTCACAGCCATATATTTTATATTAAAATAGTGTAAATCATAATATTTTTTCACAATTAAAAATATTTCCTTTTTTCTGATGGTGTTGGCATCGAATTAAACCGCGCTGTCGTTTCGTTCACTAAAAGTGATGTTATGAGGACCGAATATGTAGCCGCCTCAACTTACGGAAACGAGAGTAACCTGCGTTGTCTGTTAGTTATTGTATAGTCGAATTTAACGTTACATGGAAATTGGAATCTAAATATATTATGTATACTTAGGTATATTAAATCTGTACATGAAATATATTTCCTAAATAACTATCACGGGGTGATTAGGGATCGACACTGATGCCAAAGAAGCAAACAGTAAAATTTTTGTCCGTATAACCGGTATAGAAACAAAAACTACTCGACGGATTTAAACGAAACTTGGTACAATTATTTTTCATATTCCTGAGCAGAGCAGTAACTCCATTTTTAAGCTTTCGTCGCGTGTGCAACCTTAATGGTTAAAGCTACACAGAAATCATGTATTCAGAAAGAAATGTTCTCCTTATTATATAAAAAATATCTCCCGACATCATAAATGTCTATCTTTTATGGTTGACTCACAATAACACGTGTAACTTCCGATAGCTTAGGAGTTCGAAGCTTTCTGATTATATTTGTCTATAACACTCTCAGTCCGTTTTAACTCAATTTTTATTTTCATGCATCAGTGCCACCTAAAAAATCTTTATCTCGAAATTCGAGCAAAGCTAAGAAAATGAGAAATAAGAGTTCTCAAGAATCGTTAGAGGTATACTCTAGGCCGAAAACAACACGTGTTATGCCGAGAACCTGAAACCGCTTCACAACGAGAATTGCGGCTCACAGCTGACCGCGAACGGCATGTACTATCCCGTGAGACCGAAACCTTCACTGAGAGGGTATAACGTCTCACAGCTGATCACGGCCGTCACATTTTATCTCGAGAATCTGAAACTTTTACTCAATATGAAGACCGTTTGACAAATGATAGGGTGCACCATAATATTATTCGATCTCTTGAAGATGAACATGAGCATAAGCAATGACTAGAGTAGGGACGCGAATATTACAATTAATTGAGACAAAAACGATTATTAAGTTTGTTTAATGAAAGATTAAGAATTGAAACTATTCGGTCTCTGGAAACGGACGAATAGCGAGAGGCCCCTCTTACTGCAGACAGATTTCGCATAGTCTTAATGACTTAGAGGTAAACATAGAAGATCAATCTACGAATTCGGTGGTGGGGTCCGACAAATATAAAAGTGGGTTTTCTTATAACCTCACAATTGATTACAGATCATCTTCTGTATAGGCGATATTAACGTAGTATGTTATTTTTGTAATGCTTTAAAGTGGAGTAAGGAGTCGGCTTTCGTTTGAAGATACACCGGAACCTTTGAAATCACTACTTTTAGAGGAACATGACGTGCAATCTAAACAGTTCTTAGACAATATTCGCTCTTATAGTAGTGCGTTTCAAATGATCCTTTGGTGCTCAACAATTATCAGAAGGTCCTTTCATGCTTACTTTTAAGATACAAGGTCAAGTTTACCATTTGATAGGATCCCTTTTGCCTGAAGGCCAACCTAAGTTTCTTTAAATATATTTTGTATTCGACTACAACGAATAGTCGAATACAAGAATTATCAATATTTCTCGAATTTAAAACTGAACTCATTTCACAATTTTAGAACATGTTTCATCAGGTTAATTCGTATGTATGCAGTTTTAAATCGACATTAGAAGCTTTTCCTCAAGATGGTGATATTAATATAAGATTGTTATAAATGTCTATCGGCACTCAGGAACTCCCTGGGCGTGTATAACGCCCAGGCCACAGTATTACAATTTTTCCTACAGCAGGGCGACGAATGTATTTTCGCATAGCAAAGGAGGGGAACTCGCGGGGGGTCAAGTGACGCGGGCCACGTACCATTAACATGCTTAGTTTGTGGTACCGAGCGCGAAAGAAAGTCATCGTGTTTTTGTTTTGTTACTATGTAAACTAACGTAATTTAATACTTAGGTACATATTCTATAACGGTGCGCTCAAACTGTTAATCTACATTTAATTTAGATTATTATTTGAAATACTAAGTAATGTAGAATTTAAATCACATTCCTTCATGTTTTCCTCAGATTTTCAATTTTCTCCGATTTTAAGATTTTCAGAGTGTTCAATTTTAATGTAGTTAAATTTTATAAGAGACAATTAAGAACATTCAAAAATAAAGTGTCACGTATTTTTTTTAAACGACGAATGACCTAAAACGACGTAATCGCGGACGAAGTCGCGGGCAACAGCTAGTTTGATATAAAGGCACATTGAAAAGACTGCAAAAGGAAATCCCATAGAACTATCTCGATATAGTTTTGTGGGAAATCCCTCAAAGTTCCCGTTCTCTTGAGATTTCCGGGATAAAGCTTATCCTGTGTAACATTTTTTAAAGAAATGAGATCTAGCAAGTAGATTCGAATTAGAATTTAATATAAACTAATTGCATTTTATTTTCTTTGAATTCCACAATAAAATAAGAAACAGATACAATAAATGTTGATGCTAAAGATTTTACAATCTTCTAAATCTGATAGTAAATTATTGGTAATACTTACCGCTTGGAATGTTTTTAGCGGAATCTACATCCATGCCATAAGCGATGGCAACCAAAGAGAGGACTAAAAAGATTGCAAAGTATTTCATTGTCATAATGTTAATGTGTGAACGAATCAATAAGCAGTCTATTTATAGGAAGTGAGCGTAACTAAAGAAGAAAATTAATCTTGAAAAACTGTTATGTTTGTGAATGTGAAATTGAATCTAATTGTTAATTATTAGGTTCTTATAGTCAAGGCACTCTACCCTTCCTATCCTATCCTACTAAAAATATTATAAATGCGAAAGTTTGTGAGGATGGATGTATGTATATGTATATGTTTTACGTAAATACTACAGAACCGATTACAATGTAATTTAGCACGCATGTAGAGGATAACTTGGATTTACAGACAGTACGGTTTTACCCCGGAAATCCCACGGGAACGGGGACGATATGGGATTTTTCTTTGAAAACGCGAGCGATGCAGCGGGTGGAAAGCTAGTTCTACATAATATGATGTTCAAGTACTGTTATGGTTGAAGCGGATTTTAATAGAAACCAACGCATATCTAAAGAAATGTTTATTCACATAACATTCGACTACCATCCACAGTAACATAAGAACCTATGGCAAAGAGCCATTGTAGGACTCAGGCACTTGGCTCTGCAAATGTCGTAGCATTCCCACGCAAATAGACATTTACGCCCTATTGGGGAAACTGAAAACAAGCATAAAAATGATTAAAAAGAACAAAACCGTACGAAATAAACGTTTATTTAATGTTAAGAGATAATCTCTACGAAATTAATAAATTCAAAAGTAACTCTGTCTGTCTGTATGTCTGTCTATCTCTTCTTCACGTCTAAATCACTGAACCAATTTTGAAAAAAATATAGGTAATACTTACCGCTTGGAATGTTTTTAGCGGAATCTACATCCATGCCATAAGCGATGGCAACCAAAGAGAGGACTAAAAAGATTGCAAAGTATTTCATTGTCATAATGTTAATGTGTGAACGAATCAATAAGCAGTCTATTTATAGGAAGTGAGCGTAACTAAAGCTGAAAATTAACCTTAGAAACTGTTATGTTTGTTAAAGTTACATTGAATCAAATTGTTAATTATTAAGTTATAATAGTCAAAGAACTATCCTACTTTTGGTAATCAATTACAGTTCAGTTTGAAGCCCATTTTAATAGTCATTATAATTTACTAGCTTTCCGCCCGCGGCTTCGCCCGCGTTTTCAAAGTAAACCCGCATAGTTCCCGTTCCCGTAAGATTTCCGGGATAAAACCTATTCTATGTGTTAATCCAAGTTACCTACTATATGAGTGCTTAATTTCATTATAATCGGTTCTGTAGTATTTGCGTGAAAGAGTAACAAACACACACACATCCTCATAAACTTTCGCATTTATAACATTAGTAGGGTAGGATAGCCGATAGGATAGGGTAGATTAATAACACTATATAAGTATAGGATATCGATGGATTTCTATATAAAGAAAACGGCCATAAATAAAGGAAAATAGGATAAGACCTATTCTATTAGAAATTAACAAAAAAAAACAATTAGTTTCAATTTGTCTTTAATTACACACGCTATAGCATTTGAGATTAATTTTCAGCATTAGTGACGGTAGTTCTTATAAATAGACTTTAACGATATTTTTCACACATTTAGATCATTGACAATGAAATACTTAGCTATATTTGTAGCCCTGGCTTTGATTGTCATTGCTTATGGCATGGATGTAGATTCCCCAATAAAAATTGTTAAGGGTAATAATATCAATGAAGTAATTTCAAACAGTGAGTATAATTATTATTTTTTTCTCTTTAAAAATACTTCTAATCATATTGCACGCCTCATAAGCGAAGCGTTGAGGTGGGTACTACTGTCACTTCGCGCAAAACATCTGATTTTTCAAACTTAAAATGTCTTTATGTATCATACATTGCACTTGTTAGATAATACATACACACACATATTAAGAAAAAACACTATTTTTAACGTTCATGATATTTTTGATGTCATTTTTGTTATTTAAACTAGTTAAAAAACAGTTTAAAAAAGTTCTGTCTTGGACGTCCGTGTGTCTGTATGTGCGGATCCTTTTTCTTGTTAACACGATAGCGACCGAAATACTTTACTAATCGAGTCTTTTTTTTTCTCTTACGCTTGAGTATGCTCAGGAATAGAACCCTTTCATTTTTCAGGGTCTGATTCGATGTGGTTTAATTGTTATTAAATAAACAAAAATAATAATTAATAAATATTTATTTAAAAAAAATTATGAGGCGTGCACTTTTGGATTTTCCAAATTATTTTTTGTTATATGATAGAAGAGTCGCCACAAAGTTAATATTACGTGAGCTTTATTTAAATTTTTGGTGTGTTGTACAAGCTGCTTAAGAATACAACAGTTTTTGACCTTATTTTGTATTTTGGTTTTAAAATTGTATTTAAAGATTTATCTATCTTTAAAATTATATTGTTTCTCGGTTTAAGATCTGATCACATATAATATTATTAATATTATAAATGCGAAAGTTTGTGAGGTAACACACACATGTTTGTTACTCTTTCTCGCAAATACTACTGAACCAATTACAATGAAATTTAGCACACATATAGAGGGTAACTTAAATTAACACATAGGGTAGGTTTTATCCCGGAAATCCCACAGGAACGGGAACTATGTGGGTTTTCCTTTGACACCCGGGGGAAGCCGCGGGCGGAAATCTAGTAGCTTATTATAATTAAAGCTCCAAAAATGACATGCTCTTAAGATTATGAAGTCGATCGTTTTATCTCCTTCGTTTACATTTTTTTTATAAATAAACCTAGGAACATATTAATATTACATAGTAATATCAATATGGGTAATTTCTACAGTACATTTTTTATTTGTTTAGCATAGAGATTCTTTGTAAGATTTTCTTGTTAATTTTATTTTTTTATTTCAGGAAGAGCATCACATTGCCTCGACTCCCCTGAATGTGTGAATCCTTGCAGAAGCCAGTGTCCGGATTGTAATTTAGCCCTTTGCTACGTATATCATTGTTATTGTGGACATAATAATTAACAAATGTGATATAAATATACAATAATAAATAAACAGTGCTTTTCTTTATGTATATAGATTAATGGTTAACTTATCTATACTTATAATACCTATATTAATATATCTATACTAATATTTAATATTATAAAGTCGAAAAGTTTGTTTGTTTGCTTTAACGCGCTAATCTCAAGAACTACTGGTCCGATTTGAAAAATTCTTTCGGTGTTAGATAGCCCACTTATCGAGGAAGGCTATAGGCTATATATAATCACGCTAAGACCAACAGCAGCGGAGCACTGCGGGTGAAACCGCGGAGCATAGCTAGTTTGTAAATAAAATGGAGCCGGTATAGGTACATAAGACTCTCATGTAAGAAGCCCGTGTCTCAGCAGTGGAAACATAATGGGCTGATGATGATGATTAATGATTGAACCTTGACATACTTTATTTTATTGTAAAAAAAAACAGTTTTAATCTTTGTACGCGCTGTAGGTATTAATTTCAAAATGCTATAAATAAGAAATACATTGGTAAAGACCGCTCATTCTAATCAAAATGAAATACTCGGTCAACGTTTTAACTCTTTCTTTGTACGCTATAGCTAAATTTATTAAAATGCCTAAATGTAAGTGTTATTTCTTTTTTTATATTTTTAAGGTATAAGAGCTATAAATTCGAGATTGAGTATTTCGACGACGTGGTTGGCGCAGTGGTAAAGTAACTGCCTACTGAGCCGACGGTCCCGGGTTCGATCCCCGGCCAGGGCAAATATTTGTGTGCTGAACTCAATTATTTGTTCTTGGGTCTGGGTGTTATCTATATATGTATTTATTAAATATTATATTTATCGTCGCCTAGTACCCACAATACAAGCCTTAATTGAGCTTACTGTGGGACTAGGTTGATTTGTGTAATAATGTCCTATAATATTTATTTATTTATTTATAAGGAAGGAAATTAGATAGAGTTTAATAGATTGATTGATAAAAGGAAAATTTATATAGATTATCGAGTGAAGTCCCGTGTCCCCGTAGTGGGGTAAGGGGCAGATGCATTATTCATACATCTGTTTCACTGATCTATTTTCTTTAGGAACAAGTAGGTGATCAGCCTTCTGTGTCCTGCCAGACCGAGACATTTTTTTTTCTTCGTCTCCACCGGGAATCGAACCCAGGACCCCTCGGTTCTACGCTCACGCGTCAACCACTGTACCAAGGAGGCGGTCATATAGATTATCGAGCTGATCCAATATTCCTTTGTTGCCTTCAAATTTTTGATATTCATGTATAGTACTATAATATCTTATCAAGTAAAATGTTGACTTAATTATTTATTTTTTTACATTGGAACATTTATTGTGTTTTTTTTTTTTACTTTCAGTTGTAGGAACTTATTATGTTCTTGCGTGTGTCCGACTATTCCGAATCTTGCAAAAGCCTGATCCAAGCCTCTGAGATAGTTTTCTGTTACAACAATGTACTTCTGTGTTCAAATATAACCAATTACATAAGAAATAAATATATTATTTTCGAAATTATTGTTGTTTCTATGATTTCCTAAATTTACATTTCAGCATCTTAATATACCTAAGTAGGAACGACACTATTCTTAATCCTATTCTTTCCTGTCCTACTAATCCTATCCGACTAATATTATAAATGCGAAAGTTTGCAAGGATGGATGTAGGTATGTGTATGTATGTATTTTTGTTACTCTTTCACGCAAATACTACTGAACCGATTACAATGAAATGTAGCACATATTATATAGAGGGTAACTTGGATTAACACAAAGCATAGGTTTTATCCCGGAAATTCCACGGGACTGGGAACTATGCGGCTTTTTCTTTGAAAACGCGGGCGTAGCCGAGGTTGGAAAGCTAGTTTTTATAATGTGTATGTCTATGTAGAGAAAAAAACCGACAAAAAAGCTACAGTCGAAGTATTTGAGTAAAGAGAACAATGATTTGCATGGGAATTTGAAAAGCGCCCCTGACGTGCGTAAATGGAACTAAATTTTAAATAATGACGTTATTCATTCGATAACGATATAAATAATATTATGACTAGTTTTCGTGCTCAACCTTCTGCTTATTTGTTAGAAAATCGATTATTAATTAAGTTGAGACGAGCCTAATAATTCTTTACTAATAAATGTGATCATAGAGCTTCTCTGGGTCTGGAACACCTTCGTACAAGAACATTCTATTTACCAAACGAATTAAGTTTTACTGCAGATACATACATGATTGAATCTGGACATATATGTGTACATGAAAGTCATTTTCATAATTTATCATATTTAAAATTGATCTTGACTGCTTAAGAAATCACATAACAACAACATAACAGCGTAACATTTATTCGTTTGGTACATTCAACCGCTTCACTATTTACTATTTACAATTAAATAGGCCATTGAAATGACAATCTGCTGTTATTAACCCTCCTAAAGGAACAAGTATCTACTTTTAAATTTTAAAATTTATTTGTAAATAAAATAAAAATAGAAAGGATAGAGGAGGCCTTCACCCAACGTGGGATCCATCACAACAAATAATATGTAATTAATTAATAGTAAATATCCAATTTCACTAACACAAATTGTAAAAGGTTGTAAGAAAATAAAAGGCTTTTTTATATTTATTTATTTGTATTTATTTATTTTTATTTATTTGTAAAGTTTTCTAATTACTCTTCCTAGAATAAAAATAGATGGACCTCACCTATTTTTAGAACCTAGCAAAAACAATTAGTTCCAATTTATCTTTAATTACACACCATAACAGTTTCGAAATTAATTTTCAGCATTAGTGACGCTCATTTCCTATAAAAAGATTGAACAATAATTCTGTTAACACATTAAAGCATTACGATGAAATACTTAGCTATCTTTTTAGTCCTGTCTTTGCTTGCCATGGCTTTTGGCATGGATGTAGATTCAGCTAAGAAAATTCCAAGTGGTAAGTATTATTATTTATTATCAATTTTTATACCTAGATGAAAAATATTAAAACGAAATTTTATAATTAATTCTCTAAGTAGGTACTAGAAATTTTAAAAGGCGGCCTATCGGGTACATTGTATAACATTGACATATAGTATTACAATTAATACATTTATTTTTTATTTGTTTTGTAATGTATTTAAAATAATAGCCTATTTTAGTGTCTGCCTTTCCCCTTTCATTTTAATCAATTTTAGAAAGCAAACCGTGAACCAAAAATAAACATCACTATATAAATACGTCTATGATTCTTTAGTTTTAAAACAATCTCAATAATAATTTAGCATCATATATCTCTTTATATCACTTCTAGAATATATTTGTACTGCTATTTCACTATATTATACACTAGTCGCTCGTTCAACAGGATAAAAACGAAATAAAATTTAGCCTTTGTTACTACTTAATAAGTATAGATACTACTTAATATTTATTAGTGAAAATTCATTAAAATCGGTTCATCACTTTTGGAATCTATTCAATTTAAACAAACAAATCTTTCCTCTTTATATAATACTAGCGGTCCGCCCCGGCTTCGCCCGTGGTACATATGAAAAATAGATGTTGGCCGATTCTCAGACTTACCCGATATGCACAGAAAATTTCATGAGAATCGGTCCACCCGTTTCGGAGGAGTATTAGTCTAAGATCCCGCTATACAACGACCTTCACCGAGATGCTTATTTAATGAGACGTATTTTTTATGTTATTAAATATGCCAATAAATATATCCTATATGGGTTGCCTAACAAATTTCAGTCCAGAGTATTTTTAATTAATATTTTTTTTTTTTTTTTAAACATTGCACCGGTGTGATTATTAAATAAATTTGATACCAATCGAAAGTTTGAAGCCCATAGAATATGCAAACGTTAGGTTGCCTATTTTTTTCCGGTCACAACCACGGGTTGCCAGGTGTAAACAGGTAAACGACATTACATTCCTGTGCTACAGTTGCTGAGGATGAAACGA
Source organism: Colias philodice (assembly GCF_061535455.1). Taxonomy (NCBI): domain Eukaryota; kingdom Metazoa; phylum Arthropoda; class Insecta; order Lepidoptera; family Pieridae; genus Colias; species Colias philodice. The sequence continues at coordinate 11,879,273 of NC_143095.1, read as the reverse complement.
GTAATGTCGTGCGATATTTTATTATTTAAAATTCGACAACCGTAATTCGGGACTGATTTTTCGCAGGCAACCCTATACCACCGTGTTCCTTATGAAATAATCTTTCATTTTATCTAAGTTTGATTCAATAATCAGACCGTAGCAAAATGCTAGTACCTATAGATTTACCTGTTTACACCTGGCAACCCGTGGTTGTGACCGGAAAAAAATAGGCAACCTAACGTTTGCATATTCTATGGGCTTCAAACTTTCGATTGGTATCAAATTTATTTAATAATCACACCGGTGCAATGTTTAAAAAAAAAAATTTTTTTAATTATTAATTAAAAATACTCTGGACTGAAATTTGTTAGGCAACCCATATAGGATATATTTATTGGCATATTTAATAACATAAAAAATACGTCTCATTAAATAAGCATCTCGGTGAAGGTCGTTGTATAGCGGGATCCTATACTATATGCAGACTAACATTGTGACACGAGAATTTTATATATAAGAAGACAAGATTAGCAGAATATTGTATATTAATATATATGTTATTTTTTTTTCAGCTTTAACTCGAGGAATTTGTTCCCAATCATCTGACTGCATGAGCCCGTGCAGTCGAATGTGCCAGGCGTCTGGATATGCCCTGTGTTATAATGGGGACTGCTACTGTGGATGAAGAAAATGTGACTAATAAATCATTTTGTTGATATTTGTTGTCTTTTATTTCCTTATATATGTATTAAAGTGTTTTTAATAATAGTAAATTTTAAAATATGTACTTAATGACGTTTCAAAAGTGCTTCTATAAGAAGTCTAATTGAATAAATAAATGTTTAAGTTTGAGTTTGAGTAACTAAATGGAGAGAAAGAACAGATACCAAGATAGAAAAGTTTAACAAAGTACAAAACTACACTAGAGGTCCACCCCGGCTTCGCCCGTCGTACATGTTGACGTTTTCTCACCATATAAGAACCATCCTCGTACTTTAAAGAATCTATATAAAAAAAGAATTATCGAAATCGGTCCAGCCGTTCATGCGTGATACTGTGACCAAGGGAAATAGGGATTCATTTTTATATGTAGATAATATAATTATATACCTGTAATATTTCTATTACATATTTGCTAGTAGTCTTCAAAACGACTGATTCGATTTTGACTTTACTTTCTCTGTTGATAGTAGAAATAAAAATCCTTTTAAAATCCAAAAGTGCACGACTCATAATGCTCATTCCTTCGACGAAAAGAAGAATATAATTTTAATCTAAAGCTTATCTTCTATCTTCTTATATATAAAAATGAATCGCAAAATGTGTTGGTAAGCGCATAACTCGAGAACGGCTGAACCGATTTCGTTAATTCTCTTTTTATTATATTCCTTGAAGTACGAGGATGGTTCTTATGTAGATAAAACGTAAACATGTACCACGGGCGAAGCCGGGGCGGACCGCTAGTAAGTTATAAAATATAATACGTAAAATAAAACTATCGTGTTTCAACCGAATAAAAGTGTTTATTAACGGGAATTTTCTTTTTTCCATTTCTACATTTCTTTCCAGTTTTATTTTCTGGAATCAATTTTCACCGGTGACAATATTAATCTCCATTAAATCTATACTTACTTACTAATATTATAAAACTGAAGAGTTTGTTTGACTGTTTGTTTGTTTGAACGCGATAATCTCAGGACCTACTGGTCCGATTTGTGCTCCGCTCCTGTTGGTCTTAGTGAGGTGATATATAACTACTTCCTCGATAAATGGGCTATCTAACACCGAAATAATTTTTCAATAAATAATTTGAATTTGAATTTGAATTCAAATCGCCAGTCCGTAGTTACCGGGATTAGCGAGTACAAACAAACAAACTCTTCAGCTTTACAATATTAGTATAGATATGATGGGCACATTTAGGATATTACGATTTGGCTTATCAATAGTGTATAATTAAATAGTTGCGTAATCAAGGCAAAACAAATTTTTCGTTCGTAGAGCACTCTCAAATGCTTCGCATTATGAGTCATGCAATAGAATTGGATTTGGTAAAAAAAGCTCAAGATTTCTATTGTAGGTTATTTGATCCAAACCGGGTTACAAGTTTTTATTGATTGATTGTATTGTATTGAAAATTTTCTCTAGGATATTTAGAATTTGCCAATTACTATTGAAACCTCCGTCAAAATCGATCCAGTTGATTAGTTAATTGCCAAAAACAAACAGACAGGTAGATAATCTAGTTTTCTTTTTCAACAACTACAACGTCTAGCTTATAATATTTTAAAAAATATTTTAGTAGAGATACATTAGGATAAGAAGGTGTAAAAATCACAGACAAAATATAATTCTGAAAATTTTATTTACCAATGCAGGATTTTAATAAACCAAAGAAATAAAAATATATATGCATGTATAATTTATATGTATTTATGTCACATTTAACTCATTTATAAGTTAAGACCACAATAGCATTGTTTTATATGGCAGAGGGCTGATTTAGTTGTCCCTGGGCACATACTTCTGCAATAATCGACACATTCGGAAGACGCCTTACAAGGAATTAATGAAACTGAAATTTAGAGATAAATTATTATATAGAAAACAAAATAAAACTTTCAAATTAAATAGTGTTTAAAACAATAGGATTATGGTCGATTAATAACAAAATCTTATCAAAGAATAAACAGACTGTTGTTGTAAAACATTACCACAAAAAACTTTAGTCAGAACTATAAGCGCGGCCCGCGGGTTCTCTTTAATCTGGTTTTGTAGTATTTCACATAGACAACTATTAAAGTGATAGATAGCTGGTTTAAAGTTAGACTGTTTTTAAATTGTTTTGTGGTAAGACCATAGATTTCGATCGATATTTTTTATTTTAATTAATTATGTAAGTATGAAAAGAAAGAGTCTCTTTTTGTCTGTTGATGCCTATGGGCTGTCTAAGCGCTTACCAAAAGGCAGGCCACATGCAATTTTGTCTATTCTTATATAATTAAATAAATAAACTATTAAAAAAATGATTTAAATATAACCAAAGGACTAAACAATAAGCCTATTTTATTATCTAGAACCTCACTATTTATGAATATTTCATTTTAAGCATATTAAAATTAGTAACAAGTCTTACCTCTTGGAACTCTGCTAACGCGATCCAGATCGTTACCATAAGCAATGGCAAACAAAGCCAGGACTAAAAAGATAGCTAAGTATTTCATTGTTATGGTATTAATGTGTGAACTAAATCGTTGAAAAGCCTATTTATAGCAGGCTTCTGTAATGGTATGAATTAAACTTGAAATGTATGGCGTGTGTTAGAAATTGAAACTAATTGTTAATTATTAGGTTTTAATTAGACGTGTTGTTGTTGTGTAGCTATAAAAACGTCATTTAGGTATGGAAGTGCTCGACGCACTTATGAAGCACGATGCTGTATTACAATTTCATCGTCTAAAATATATCCAGATATTACATACCGATCAGTACATTAAACTAATCGTGGATCTAATTGCACTGGAGATAACACCTTTCTTCCACATCTGTTAGGTTCTAAAAGAATACGACTATTGGCCATCTTCCTATCCTTCCTACTTATCCTATCCTACTAAATAATATTATAAATGCGAAAGTTTGTGCGGATGGATGTATGTGTGGATATGTGTATGTGTATGTTTGTATGTTTGTTACTCTTTCACGCAAACACTACTGAACCGATTACAATGAAATTTAGCACACATATAGAGGGTAACTTGGATTAACATATAGGATAGGTTTTATCCCGGAAATCCTACGGGAACGGGAACTATGCGGGTTTTTCTTTGAAAACCCGGACGAAGATGCGTGTGGAAAGCTACTATAAAATAATACTCAAACCCCTTCAATGATTCAGATAAATATAATTAATACTAGCGACCCGCCCCGGCTTCGCACGGGTGCAATGGCGGCCGGCCGGTACCGCCGCAAAATCTACGTCCCGCAATTTTTAAATCTGTAATATCTTCGAAAATATTCACTTAAATCATACGGTGTAAAGGGCCATATAGATCTATGTTGTATTGCTGTATTGGTTAAAATCGCTTCGAAAATTAACCATTATTTGTCATAAAAAGTAAATGACAAAAAAAGTTATTGTGGGTTATCCATAAGAGATAGACATATACCATCGCGGACTTTTCTGTAGACCTTTTCAATGTGTACTTAGTACATTATTTTGATAAAACTCGTAGGGTTCTTACGACATCACTTTAGATACCTCAAAAATAACAGTACTTCTCCACTATTTAATGGATGTTATTATACATATAAACCTATTAAAAAAAACCGCATCAAAATCCGTTGCGTAGTTTCAAAGATTTAAGCGTACAAAGAAAGGGACATAGGGACAGAGAAAGCGACTTTGTTTTATACTATGTAGTGATGATGACGATAGTTATTGCATTCTGCCCGCGGCTCGCCCGAGAAGAGAAAATTGGTAAAAAAAATTGGTAGGTAAAATTAATTTTTGATCGAAAGATCAAAAAATATTGTTGCATACATTTTCTTAATGGTGGTGGTATTTTTATTTCAATAATATTTTGAAATGATAAGATCTAGAAAAAATCGGATTTTGTGGTTAATTTGGATTGATTTTAAATTATCTTTTGTTTTAAAAATATTTTTCTTTACATTACTTACGAATAAATATTAGGTAGGTGTAATATAGATGCATTTGAATTTTATTCACTTAACGGGAATAGAAGAGAGGATATCGTGGGATATCCTCTTCAACACCTTTCAACACCAATATAATAATATGTTCAAAACAGGTTTCATTATAATTAGGTAGATTATCTATTAAAAGTTATCATTTGATTTATTTTTGACTCTTCAATAAACGATTTTATATTGAAACTGTTAAAACTGAGAAACTATACAGACTGAACGGATACTTCGCTATCATCTTATGGAGAATAAGGCTTAATAATGTATATCACGTCTATTTCACTGAAAATATTTCTGCCATATAATCAGATTCCTGATATATTCATACTTCACTTAACTCCAGCAGGAATTAAACTCAAAACCTTCTTAAGCTCTGGTTACCACAGAATCCATTATATAAGCGAAGAAGGTATACCTACTCTTATTTTTAAAATGTCTGATATAGGTACACAAATATTTATTATTATATTTTTTGGTACAGAAACAATCGTTTCATAAAATAATAACTAGGTATCTACAAAAAAAAAACTCTATGACAATCGATCTAAATTTTCAGAGCGTTTAGCAATAATACTTCTTTATTTTGACTTTTAATATCGATGATAGATAATTAAAAATAAAAACATCAAATAATATCAACAAAAATATTTATTCATATCCAATTTGTCTAATCAGTGGTTCAGCTTTACACCACAGTAGCAAGCGTTCAAATAGCAGAGCGCTGATATGGCGTTCCCACCGCAGAGGTACTGGCAATAGGGAGCACAGTCGGGCGAGTCGTTGCAAGTAATTCCGTAGCGATTAGTATCTGAAATCAGACAAAAATTATGAAGAACATTGAAGTGAAGATATAAAAGAATATTTACCAAGTGTTAGAAAAATAAAAGGAAAATATTGGTAGAAAATAAACTTAAAACTAACAATAGCATTTGGTGAAAACCATGATCCCGATCTAGGTCATGACTTCCATACTGTTTTTCAGACATAGCTTGCAGTAATACGACAGAAAATTGAACTTTTATATTAAGCAATATATTTTTATTTATTTCTTTTATTTAAATCCTTTATTTAACACACACACAAACATAAGAGAAATAAATAACACACAGAAAAAAAAGTAAGTCATAATATTATGTTAAAAAAGGCGGCCTTATCGCTATAAGCAATCTCTGCCAGACAACCTTTACCTTTTAATATTTATTTAGCTATGACTTTTACACATACGAGTTGACAATTACACAGCAACAGATCAAAACGAACCGTACTCAAGTTCAGGGGACAACCATGATATCTTTAAGCAGTATTTTTCCAATTCCTCCTTCCCAAGGAGGTATATCTCTGAATATATACTGGAATTAATATTGCTTAAGACATCATGGTACCTTTCGATCTTCTATAATTAATGTTTAAAAAAAAAGACGTGTGGCACTCGGGGACTGCCGCGGTAAAGCTATTGCATAGCATGCCTTCAAGCCACGACTCCGTGTCCGTCGGAGTGGGGAGCGTGAGGTTTTTTCGTTACGGAATTTCTCGATTCGGTCCCCGCGCTCAAGGACTGCGATAGAAGCTATGCAATAGCTTAAAAAGTTCAAAGTTAACTTGTGTTGTTTCCAGCTCTAATCCATACTAATATTATAAAATGCGAAAGTAACTCTGTCTGTCTGTCTGTTACTCAATCACGCCTAAACTACTGAACAAATTTTCATGAAATTTGGTATGGAGATATTTTGATACCCGAGAAAGGATATAGGCTACTTTTTATCCCGGGAAAATGACGCAATCCCGGAAAGCCCATGGGAACGGGAACTATGCGGGTTTTTCTTTGACTGCGCGGGCGAAGCCGCGGGCGGAAACCTAGTAGCATAATAAGACATTTTACGTGTATTGATGTACTTACTACTTGTAGGAATTCTTTGAGCGGGCTCAACATCGTTGCCATGCGCAATGGCAACTAAAGCCAGCACTAAAAAGATAGCTAAGTATTTCATGGTAATGTATTTACTAATCAATGTGTGAACAAAACTGTTGAAGCTATTTATAGGACTTGAGCGTTACTAATTCTGAAAATTAATTTCGGAATTGTTATGCCATGTGTAATTAAAGAGAAATTGAAACCGTTGTTTATTAGATTAGGTTAGAAATAGAATAGGATGAAGATAAAAATAAAAATGTCTTCCGGAATCAAGTCTCCTAGATGCTATCATTATATCCTTTACTAGCTGCGCTTCGCGGTTTCACCCGCATGGCTCTGCTCCTGTTGGTCTTAGCGTAATGATATAATATAGCCTATAGCCTTCCTCGATAAATGTTCTATTTAACACCGAAAGAATTTTTCAAATCGGACCAGTGGTTCCTGAGATTAGCGCGTTCAAACAAACAAACAAACTCTTCAGCTTTATAATATTAGTATTGATTCTAAAGATGGTTTTAGTTTAAGGGGGCGCATAAAGCAAAACAACCAATCTACTATTAGATGATACGTGTAATATGCAAGACCAAATCTAAAAAATAAAATATATATCAAACTAGATGATATGTTCAACGATTCTGTTTAATCAAAAACATAAAATATTAAAATTTACTCGATAAAAAAAAATCACCAAGTTAGCTCTAATTTTCACACTTTTACGTTTTCTACTTGACATGATTTTTACTTATTATGATTTTTTTTCATAAACAATTATATTAAAACATTTGCAAGATATTTGTCAGAGCATTTTGTGTAATTACTTTTAGTTTTGGTTTTATCTGCGATAAACCACTTTTATCGTGACAAAATCAAACGTTTATCTCGAGAAAAAAAGAGCGCCAAAAGTGGTTTATCGCAGATAAAACCAAAATTAAAAGTAATTACACAAAATGCTCTGACAAATATCTTGCAAATGTTTTAATGTAATTGTTTATGAAAAAAAAATCATAATAAGTATTACCATGTCAAGTAGAAAACGTAAAAGTGTGAAAATTAGAGCTAACTTGGTGATTTTTTTTTATCGAGTAAATTTTAATATTTTATGTTTTTGATTAAACAGAATCGTTGAACATATCATCTAGTTTGATATATATTTTATTTTTTAGATTTGGTCTTGCATATTACACGTATCATCTAATAGAAGATTGGTTATTTTGCTTTATGCGCCCCCTTAAGTCTTAACTGTATACATATATCTATTAGTGGCTTAGAAATAGGTATTCATGTTTGGATAATGTAAAAAGAGCAACTATGGAGTTTCTTGCCGTCTCTTCTCTATAGATACTGCTTTTCGAATCGGTGGTAAATGTCAAAATATATACTGACGATTCAAAAGTGCATCTAGAAGAAGTCCAATTGAGTTTGAGTTTGACCTAAAATTAATTAAAGTTAATAATAAATTATGTGATAACATTGCAATCAAAATCAATTATGACTTAATTCACATTGTTAATTTAAAAACGGTAGAAACATGATTAAAAAATCACAATTTTCTAAATATAAACGCTTGATTGACGAATAAAGAGTCATTAGAAAACACTCGTCCAAACAATAACCATGAATTTCTTGTATTTTTTACTAACAATAACTTTACTCTTAGCTCTATGTGACTATGCGAATGCGTATGGTAAGTTTTCTATTTCATTTCCAATGTTTTTTACAATTTGTTCGATTACAGTAAATTATTGAACAAAATCTACTATAACATAATTTTAATATAGTATTTTATTATTGTTTTTTTTATTTTTTTTTTTTTTCAGCTTGCGTGTATGACATTGAATGTGCTCCAATATGCAATTACATGTGCAACGGAAATAAGCCCCTATGCTACAACTTTAAGTGCTACTGTTTAGCTTAGAGTGAAAATAAAATGTTCAGCTATTAATTGGAGTTTTATTTCTGCGCTGTTCTTTGGAAATTTAAGTTAAGTTAATTTGGAAAAAAGTTTTGTTTGAAATATAAATTCATTTTTAATTAGAGAATTAATTTAAATTATTTAGAAAACACAAACGATACGACACACAATAGTCACTACTCACACAGAATTAGAAAAATATACGCTCACCCGTTATTTAGATGAAACAATTTTTTTAAGCTGATTTCAATATCATGAACTTATAAAAACAACCTCTACCATGTTAGTTTTACAGTGTGTCACCGTTGGTATACTAAGCTTAAAGGAAATTATAGTTTTGCATACGCTGAGTACGTAAAGAAACCTTATAAAATTCCAGACGCATTTTTTTTTTTCAAATATAAGCATTCTTAAAACTCTATGTGACCGCCACCCGCACGTGAGCTATCGTTTAAGATTATGTTTTCATAGACAAAATGCTCACATTAGCAAAGCAGTATATGCCGGCTGCGCGAAGCTAAAGAAAAAAACATGGATTTTAAGGTAAAACTTAGCCAAATATTTTTGACGTTATTTTGTTGTTCAAGTATTTTTTACGTGATTAGTGTATGCAAAACTACAAGTACTTTCGCGCTTAGTATACCGATAGTGGGACACCCTGTATATAGTAAGTTAAAACCGTCAATATTTTATAAGGTATATATTATAAAATATTGACGGTTTTAACTTACTACAGGTTACTAACATGAGAAAGTAAAAATTAGAAATAAATTAGTTGTTAACTAATTAATTACTATTAATTGCAGCAGGCTTATGATGGCAGAGGTTGTTTTTATAAGTTCATGATATTGAAATCAGCTTATAAAAAATTGTTTCATCTAAATAACAGATGAGGGTATATTTTTCTAATCCCGGATCTTAGACCAGCACACATGGCACAAACCTCTCGCATAAGGCACAGGACATGTGTGATAATGTCGAAGCGTTGTATAGTGAACCGATTATACACTCTCAACTACTCTAATATTAAATTACAGTTGCTAATAAGCAATTATTACGAGTTTATATGGCCGCTCAAGAAAAGCATACACAGCGTGTATTATTTAAAATTATTATTTAAGGCAGGCAAAAGCAATATAACTTCAATGACTAGAAAATTCCATATATTCCCCACTGAAGCTATAAAACTGACACTACCATCATCCGTCATGTGTTTTATCAGCAAAAAGGTTTACCTCCGAGAAATGAGTGTTCCCCGACCTAAGACCTCTAAGACAACTATTTATTGGGAAAAAAATAGGTTATAAATCATGTTTTTCGTATCAGGCAATCTTATAGGTGAGGATAAATAGGGTGCAAGGTAAGTATTCTGGATGATGTATGATTTTGTGGGTGAAATTCTATTTTGAATTTTTATTACTTTTTTTGAGGATTTTGTAGCGGATGCTTTGTCCATGTTTATTCATTTAACCAAAGTATTTTGCATTAGTAGAAAGTAATTTGTATTAACAGCAGATATTTGTGTCATATAGCAATATTAATAAATGTATCTACTAATGCCAAATGTAGATTAATCATACATTTTTCAACCTAAGTTTTGCTATTTTACATAATATTTAAAAAATACTTATACTATTTATATACTTAAGTCAACTAAATCCAGAATCCTTATCCTAATTTTATTTTACTAGCGGAAAATATATAGTCATAATTTATCGTTACCTGCTATATGTCCTTTGAAGAGATTGCTTTTATGCAATAAGGCCGCCTATTGTACACTTTCCAATTTTATGTACCTACTTATTCATTTATTTTAAATTCCCGTTATATGTACAATTAAAGTGTCATAAATAATTAATAAGTAAATAAATATTTTTTGTTAGCCTTTATTTATTGTTAGCCTTGGCACAAAAAGCATAAACAAACAAATAAAACAAAATATGATTTCACTGTCATTAATGTAAGTTAATTTAATCGTCCGTTATCACGTACTCCAAACCACCTCATTGCGTGAGATAAAGTCAGGCGTACACAATTCAAAGCCGACTTATTCCCGCAATTAAATTCTTAACATATAGGGTTAATAAACACCTTCGCTAGTGATGTGCGGTGTCGATGAATTTATTTTATCGACTAATATAACGTTATATTAGGTTTATTTTTAAGCTCTATTAAACACACAACTATTAGGTATCCGATATCTCTGTTTCTTAAAGCAGTTTTTATCGTGAAAAGTTCTTCCGTAGTTGCTCTGTAATTGCTTTTTAATCATAATATTATAAAATTATAATAATCATTATTTTAATGTTTCGTTTTAATAAAACTTTTGCTTGTTTTGCTAAGTTCTTTACAAAAATATGGAGAATTTCTTACTAACTATGCATAAATAATTTGCACCTAAACATTTTGAACTATGCATAAAATTATAAAATTTATTTTTTAGAAGTATCGACAACTATGTAACAACCACTCCCTCCAAAACGTCGTTAAGAGGTACGTCTTAGAATTAAATTACACCTCGCTAACTTCAAACAATAATCTTTAACATTTCCCCCGCTCTGGATCTATTTTAACCACCACCCCCTCTTATAGAGATAAAAATGTGAAAATCATGCTTGAATTGAAATGATGTAGTTAATAATATGTTTTTGTACGTGTTGATTGAGGGAAAATTATTTCAAATATTTCGTTAAAATACTATTTGTACGTTATTAAATTATTTAATATTTAACTAAATTATTTAATAACGTACATATAAGTACGTAGCATATTAATGCTAGGACTATATTTTATAATTATTACAATATAAGTATCTATAATTCAACGGAAATAATTGTAAAACAAACAACAGACGTTTGTTACAGATCGAATCTTGTTGAGACTTAGGTTTAATTGAAGACTTATAATCTGGATAAGTATGCAAAATACTGTAGAGCGACCATTTGGATTTTTATTTATTTATTTATTTTTTTTTGAAGTAGGTAGTAACGATTATAATATTATATACTCTGGTAACAGCAAAGCCTTCTTGTAACCAAGTACCTAAAAATTCACTGGTTAAAACTAGTATAATATTAATGTTCCCGCTGTAACTGCCACCACACATTCATTTAAGTGACTATGTTAGACGTGTTGGTCACAGATAAGTAAATGAGTTGGTAGGTGTTACTATTGAGTGTAATGTCTTTGATATAATATCATATTTGCAGAAATATTAAATGATAATAATAAATGGTGGTATATAATAAATAATATTATGGTGGTTTGACGTATGCCTTTTATATTGTTAAACAAGATTGTTAATGATTTGTATTTGAAATGACGTAATAGACGTTGTAGAAACTAGAGCTATTGCTCTACATTTTAGCCAAATTCACTTACAATTTATTTGTACATATGTAGTGCTTACATATTTGTCTAGATCATTTCTCAACAAAATAAGCATATCAAACTTTTACAATTATTGCTTACGACATACATCTTCTTATATATAAAATTCTCGTGTCACAATGTTAGTCTGCATACTCCTCCGAAACGGGTGGACCGATTCTCATGAAATTTTCTGTGCATATCGGGTAAGTCTGAGAATCGGCCAACATCTATTTTTCATATGTACCACGGGCGTAGCCGGGGCGGACCGCTAATGTTATATAAATATTTCGATATTATACATATATCCATATTTTAACTCAATTTTCTGCCTCTACAATAGTATTAAAGTATGGTTTAAGCATTACTCACAACAATGCAAACTATATCAAATGACATCCAACACAAACACATTAACAAAGGTTACCTTTACATGTTTACAGAAGGTCCAATTATCTATCATTAATACCAGGTGTGGGGTAAATTGCGTGTTAATTTGACCCAACGTATGCTAAATATCCCGACCTTAATTTAAATCTACCTGAAGGGGCATAATTCCCAATTTGGCCCCTTGCCCCCGCTATATAATTGTCAATGAATATCAACGAACATTATTTAAATTTAGATTTTGAGCCATTATCTCTATAATTAAACCATGGATGACCCCTGGACTCCTAAGGTGTATTAAAAACCGCGATTTGCTACACAAAAACGTAAGATCTAATCCCAGAAATGATATTTTGAAATTGACGTACAAAAGATACAGGAACTTCTGTAACAAATTATTAAAAAAAGTTAAAAGAAATTTCGAAAAGAAAGAACTTAGCGATGCTGGTTCTGATAGCAGGCGTATCTGGCAGATTATAAGGAGGGTTACGAACTGTGTACAACAAAAAACGACTTCTAACGATTTATTACAATTGTCTTCGTCTCCACAGCGTTCAGTAAATGAAGTGAATGAATTCTTCGTTAACGTTGGTGTGAATCTTGCTAGTAAAATTAAATCACCTAGTTTTATCTCGGAAACACATTTCAATAGCTCCGCTTCATCTCCCAGTACATCTTTCGTAATTCTTCCAACAGACCATAGTGAGGTGGAATCCATTTTGACGTCTTTAAGATCGGACTGCGCAGTGGGGTGGGATAAAATTTCAACGGGTTTGCTCAAGAAGCATAAGGTTCAATTAATACCTATCCTAACACATATTTTTAATCTTTGTATAAACTCTGGTTCATTCCCTACTTATTTAAAAAAATCTATTATTCACCCCATCTTCAAAAGCGGCAGTGGTAACTGTGTCGCCAATTATCGTCCAATAGCCGTCTTGCCTGTAATGTCTAAAATATTGGAACGAATAATAAATAAGCAGTTGATCAATTTCCTAGAACATAAAAATCTATTATCTCCAAATCAGTACGGCTTTAGACGTAACATGTCCACTTCGAAAGCGGTATTAGACATTACCAATTATATTATTAAGAATTTAGATCATAAAAAAAAAGTCATCACTATCTTTTTGGACCTTGCCAAGGCGTTCGACACAGTTGCCACTCCCCTGCTTTTACAAAAGCTTGAAAAAATAGGCGTTAGAGGCCATTCACTTTCGATGTTTGAAAACTATTTAAGTCATAGAACACAGTGTGTTAAAATTAATAATAACGTAAGCGATGAACTTCCAATATCACTCGGAGTCCCGCAAGGCAGTGTGATCGGTCCGACCCTGTTTTTGGTATACTTAAATGACCTTTGCCAATTGGATCTCCAGGATGGTAAAATATCTGCCTTCGCCGATGACACAGCCCTAACTTTTATAGGCGACTCATGGCCAGAGGTTTTTCGCAAAGCACAGGGTGGGTTCAATTTAGTGTCAACATGGCTAGCTAAAAATCTCTTGACCTTGAACACCGATAAAACTAATTACTTAGCTTTTTCTCTTCGGCAAACATCTCAACCCCCCCTTACTTTATGTCTATACGCTCACACTTGCAACAATCCGTTTAATCAGCACTGCAATTGCCCCAGACTCACTCGAAAATCAAGCACTAAATATCTGGGTATAACTCTTGATTGCAATCTTTCCTTTTCTTTACATATAGAACAACTTCAAAACAGAGTCAGAAAATTGATCTATATCTTTAAAACTCTTCGCCATATTGCTGATGGTCAAATTTTGAGACAGGTCTACTATTCGTTATGCCAATCGGTTTTATGTTACTGTATATCATCTTGGGGTGGTGCGCCTAAGACTCATCTCCTGAAGCTTGAAAGAGCTCAGAGAGCTATTTTAAAAGTTGGTACTTTTAAAAAATACAGATTTCCGACAGCTGACCTGTACAAGAGCCTTAAAGTATTGACTGTGAGGCAACTTTTTATATTACATACTGTTCTTTCTCAACATTCTGTGACTCCATTTCAAAATATTATTAAAAGGCGCAAGGATAGAATTTGCGAAGTTGATAAATGTAATTTCGTACACTCCAAAAGATTTAATTGTTTTCTAGCCCCTTCATTATACAATAAAATTAATAAAATATTACCTATTTATAAACTCCCCTACGCTACTTGCAAAACGCAAGTTACTAATTGGCTGCTAAATCTTAGTTATCAGGAGACTGAAAATTTAATTTGTACAATGACTTAATGAAAGTTTTACATTCATATTTCACATTCTTTTATATGCATACACATCTACATCCACTCAAACACACACACACACACACACATACACACACATTCACTTACACATACGCAGACACAAACATTCTCAATACAAATACGCACACACACTAACTTATGCCCACACATAATCACTCGACTCCTTTCATGTTCATAAGTTAAGATATCAATTAGTTAATTTACTTTTATATTCTTTATATCCGAACTTAAAAATCAATTTCGTTGACTAAGTTGTGATGACCACCTTAAGATGTTTTTTCTTATATTATATAAATTATATGGGGAAGGAACTGATATCTTTAATACAGGTTACCTACTCGGTAATCTAGCAAAGATGCCAGTCTCGAACCGTTGATTGATATATACCTATCATTATACAGTTACCACAAATGTATTTAGCTCTAAGGTTAGGTTAAGTTAAGACTGAATAAACGAATTTTGAATTTTTGAATTTTGAATTTTTGAATTGGAGGGTTTAATGAATAATAGATTATAAATAAGTAGATGGAAGAATTTGTTTTAAATAGGTTTATTAATTCAGGTGTTAGGTAACAATTAAGTTATTTACTACTATAGTCTACTGTATATTACTATTTAGAAATGCTGCGAAAAAAGAAGTTACAGATATTACCTATATAGTTATAGGTAGTAATATATGCAGTTTAGAGTATTGAATTTTATGAAATAACATTTAAGTTTATGTGTAATTTACTTACAATTAAAATTAAAACAATAAAAAATTGTATCCTTAATATATTATGCATTATTTATGAGTATGTGTTATTTTAGTATTTTCTAGTGTTTGATTTTACGCGAGTATTATACATTTAGAAATTAAAGACTTTTTAACGGATTTTAAAAGTCTCCCCGTGACCACGCTCGCTGTAAAGTTTTCGAAACGTCGGGAAAATAATATAATGAATAAATCGCGTTTAAAATCCGTTAAGAAGTCTTTAATTTCTAAATGTGTTATTTTGTTTTACGTTTCGTAATCATAATTCAATTCATGTGCCGCATTTACAACTATTGGATATTAAATCACAAATATCCTAATAGGTATTAAGACAAAAGATTAATCTCTATAATATGAAGAACTTCCTATTTTCCCACAGTAGATCTAGAGTAGCAAATAAGTCGTAAAGTTAAGAAATAAATGATTTCCATGAAGCTCAGCACGCTGCAACCAAGAAACAACCCGGCCATCCCTCCCACAGCCACTGAAAACAAAAATTGCCATTATAATAATAGGTATAAATTGTAAAATTATTTGCTACGAGCTTTCTGCCCACGGCATCGTCCGCGTGGTCAAGGAAAATTCCCTTGAGAATAAGATGTTTTCCATAATTTAATCATATACTTACCACTACATAAAAATATACATCGTAACTTTTACTTTAAATAAATATAATACCCAGAACATCAGTGAATCCAAAAATGATGTCTCGTCGGTATCTCATGCGGGGGTAAGTGACGATGCCCCACTGCAAGTTGGTCCCCAGAAACCATTCTTGTAGATCCTACAATATGATATATTTATATTAAAGTATAAAATCTAAATATTTCTAAAGTTATTTCATTGCACGTTACGTTTTATAAGACCCATTCGAAAATTTTAAGGGAGAAATTTGATGACTAAAATAATGTGAATTAAAGTACCTAACTAGGACGAAAAACACATAAATTTGGTGTTATGAATGTTAAGCAAAAAACTGGTGAATTAGGACACGTATAATATATTTTATTTCTAGACTTTATTTCTATTCTATTGTCTACTTTTTATTTGTAATTTTATACTTACATTGGATTGTATGACGTAGTTGACGTCATTGCAAATGGGTACACATCCACAATTTATCTTCTTACCAGCCTTGTCTCGTAATTTATACAACTCGTCTAAAAAATAAAAACTTTAGATTCGCAATATTCAGCAATATATCTTTTATTAACATGTAAATAATTAAAATGAATAAAAAACATAAGAACGCTGACGCACGTGCAATCTATAGAATCACACATGTTCAATCTGGATTATCGAGGTTTTCTTAAAACTAAGTAATATTTTGTACATACCCTTGTGTTTCGCTAAACAGTGGAAACCTTTGACATCACACATTTTTTCATCACCTGTGAATAATATATTAGCAGTAACACCAATAGTAATAACACTAATAACTGTCCATATTACCTATGTTTACATGCCAGGTTCTTACTACATATTTCTAATTATTTGCCTGTATTAGTAAACATATTTAAAATTAGCCCATGGACTAATAATTTCATAATTTTAAAGACTTTAGATATTCTTTAAGTATTATCACAGACTAATAATAATATACTACGTATGTATTATCGATACCAGAGAAGGAATTGAGTATCAAAAAGTTTTTCAAGTTCGCAGGAGAAATCAAAATCGAATTTAAATAAAAGTTTTACCTTTAGAAATAGGTACAAATTTTAAAATCAGCCTAACCCAACCAAATCATACGACTATCTGATTTATAAAATAAAAGTTTCACTTCAATATAATATTATAAATTACCAACTCTCCTGTAGAAATACGGTAGGCAATCACAATACTTCAAGCAGAGTCGCGCTCTGCACTCCATCTGACAGTTCGTATATGAGTACACCGCGAAATGCTTGAGATTGTTCTCTTGAGTGAATCTGCATCGACGCTGGCCGATTGTTAGCCTGTAGACGAAGTAACTGTAGATATTGACTAGTAGAATTCTTACAATATTAAATTTATTTTACTGAATTTTAATGAATTGCATTTATTACCTGTAGCATGATTGTTGTATGGACTATCAACGGATTATTAATTATAATATAATTCAGTCAGAATTTAAACAAATACTATTGTGTGTTTATAATAAAATGGCCAGGTGATTGGTGCCAGTCACTTTTTTCTACTTCTATTAATTAAAATAGTATGCCGATTTAGTCTGGTAGAGATCGCTTGGCAGTGATGAGCCGCCTTTTATCATCAAAAATCTTGATATTTGAATACTTTATTATTTGTCACAGAATATTACCTGGCGGCTTCTGGTGATGTGTAGACAGTGAATGCTGTGACGTAGAGCTTCATGTAGAACATTTCAGGAGAGTGCTCGAATTTGGTCGATATATCTGGTACTTCTAAAGGTCCGTGAATGTATACCTTGAAGTAGAGATCGTTAATTATAGTAGCTAGGAGTAATTTATATTTTGATATGTAGGTATCAAAATATAAATTACTCCTAATTAAGCCAAAAGATTGTCCTTTTATTTTGCGAACTGATTAAGTTTTCTAAAAAGATTAGCTCAATAAATATGTACCTACCTTGTAAAGCATACCGACATTACCGAGCATAAGCTGAAATAATACTTACATCATAAGATGACGAAAGGTTTAAAACATGCGCAAATACTTCTCCATCCAATGGATGAACAGTAATCGATGCATTCTGAGTAGTTATCATATCCCATCTATTCGCTTTGATATATCTTTAACAGAATTATTAATAAAATGAAGGATACAAATCTGCACCCATAATATCTATTCTGATTACTGTAAAATATACTTCAGTTACATGCAACACTACAGTTTAAAATATCAATAATTATTAAGGACAAATTAAACTAAACGAAACTACCCCAATACTTCCTTACATATTATGACATATACGAAGGCATTCAAATTTTAAATTTAAAAGACTCACATGCAAAAATTGTACCTACCCTGGAGAGTTATATACAGCTATTTTTGAATTGATCGCATAACAAATGCCCATTTCCGTCATAGTGGGTGTGATCTCCAAATCCCTACCCAGAGCACCAATGGTTAGACTGGGTTTGAATCCTGACGAGAGCTCGAAAAGAATGTCCATATACTCTGAAGGTTTTACTTGGTCGAAGATTGGCATTGTTTCAAAGTTTTTGTAGGTTGCGTTGCCTAGAGCCAGTATAAACTTCTTTAAACCTTCCTTGTCTTCTATTTCAGATTTTCTGAAAACAGGACCAAATACAGGATCGACAGAATAAAATAAAAATAAAGCTACTCTTTAAAAATAAGCCTATAGGTGATGTTTCGTCTTGTTACATATTTCAAAATATTCCCTCCACGTATACGAGCGATGTTTAAATTCCCTATTGTTTGATTTTTTTATCGTAATACATATTACTAGAAATAGAATGAAAAGATGTAGTATTTATAGATGCTAGTTATTATTTACTTTAGAAGAATTATGCAACGTAGTAACGGTCTACAAAACTGCATCCCGCATTTGACTTTTTGCATCATCATATCATTTAACATCACTTCTATTCACTTACTTCACGAACTCCTCCAGTTTCACCAGATTAATCTTCTGGTCATTGCACACAGTAACACAAGGGAAGGTGGTGTTCCAAGCGAACATGTCTCTGTCCATTGACACCACGGTGGGGGACGACTGGTAGCGAGCCCAGGTGGTTTGGGATAGGTATATGGAACCGAACACTGACAGGACTACTATGGTGAGCCAGAGGAAACTAAAAATTAACCGATTAACTAATGGTTTAAATATGAAGTTAATTATAAATTGAATACTTGTATTTCTGGTTAATTTTATTGTGTTGCTGTTTACGATTTCTCTCCATTCTTACTTTTTCTTTCAAATAAAATAAATTACAGGTACTTCAATCTAAATGCTTATTCCTTATGCTGATTGTAAGATTAAGTCTCAAAAGAAAGTAGTAGTATACTAAAAGCTAGTATATAATATTACGTTGTATCGGCGATATTTGATGAACTATTATTCAAGAATTATCAGTAATTGGTATCAAGGTCATTCAAAATTAGCTTTACAGTCAATGTGAATAGAATTAAAATTAGCTTACACTTCAAAGGGATGTCTTCTTGCAGCAATAAGATGATTCAAACCATGTATACTAGAAGTTTCGAGGAATAATACCAAGTACTCTCTACTTCTGTTTCGTACATTCAACCACATTGATTCCTTCTTTTTGTGTCTAAATTTATCATTATTCTGTATTGCCTTACGATCGTCGCTTGTTTTGGGTCGTATCGGTCGTACGAACATTTCTTTTGAATTTATTTTGTTTGTAATCGGTGATGTTTAATTAGATCTAAGTTAATTAATATTTATATTGTTATTTTTGAACGATGAATACAACAACAAAGTATTTTTTTTATTCTATAAGGCACAGTAATGTTTTTAATCTATTATTATTTAAGCACGTACCTAATTTGTTTTTTTTTTTAATTAAAAAGAATACTATGTAGATCCTCACTCGTGACGTGTCTATACACCAATTAAGTCCTTTTGTTTGTTACTCATAATAGCCTATAGGCGACAGTATTATTATGTCGTGATTTCAAACTATTAAAATTATAAGCATTCACAAATTATCTTTTACGAGTATAAACATATCAGTCACGCGACATATTATAATTTCATTTGTAGAACAAATGTGTATTATTTCATGATTTTTATCACATTGTTATAACTCTACAATCGTCGTATTCATTGTCACCCAACTGCGTCAAAAAAAAGATTGTTTTTGAATTTATTTTTCACTTTTGATTGCATTAAATTGCAAATATCGTCTATATGACTGATTTGCGGTGCATTTTTAGAACTTGTAAAAATTGTAACTTTTAAACGCTCATACTTAGGTACAAAAAAAATCAAATTAAATTGCACGAATCAAAAGCTTTTATGGAGTTGCTTAAGCATAATAAAGAATTAGCATTCTCTATCGATAACAGGATATTACGTAGCCAAACACTTTAAAAGCACAAAAAAAACGTCGGGAAGAAAAATCTCTTCCTGTCATTTTTATGACGTGCAGTCAACAAAATTTGGTTTCTTCAAACAGTTTTTAAATATGTTTAAACATGGCTAGGGATGATGGATGGTGATGACACTACTAAGATACATAAAAGTTATGTCAACAAGTCGTTTATAATAAATATTAATTATATGCATATAAGAAGGTAAAATTTAAAGACTTGATACAACACAGAAATGATAAAACTTTGCCCTCTCTATATTGTTCCTATTTTATTAAACTTCGTTATATCAAAGACTAGTTAATGAACGCAGAGTCGTCGTTTGTTTAGCAAAATTAAGTAACTACGTTGTATAATTACAATCATAGTTCCAATTATTTCTTATATTCAATAGTCTTTTGGGTGAGTTCATTTATGCTATAACGCTTTAATTATAATCTGAATAGTCCATAATAAAAATCATCACGACTGCTTAATGAATTACAACGAAAAGAAAAAATCCAAGTTTATTTAACATACAAAACGCTTTTACCTCTCTAAAGGTATTCAAAAATAAATTAATTCTTTCACCTCATAATACAAAACCGTCAGAGGTAAATAGGGAATGTCGCTTCGTAAACCGATTCGGAGTCTAATAATTTCCAAAGTGTCATGTTGCCAAGAAATAAATGAAGTGAAGAAAATAAATTTCATTTAAAAATCACGGCGGACCATTATTTTCCCCAGCTTCCCCTAATTAATTTCTTGTCACCGTCTGGATCGGCCATGGCAGTGACAGCACTGGAGAGAGGGATAGAAATACGTAATCTGTACGCGAGCAAGCGAGATAGATATCGAAAGGTGAGTACGCGCTTCATTACCATCTTTTAGTAGTTAGCGGAAGCAAGATACGAAGTTAGCTCCGGTCGAGTTCTGTCCGCCTAGTAGGTACTTTTTATTAATGATCGTTGGAAATAATAAATAGGTTAATTAAATTTTACTTAAGAAATTTTTTTGACGTAAGCGATTATTTATTTGCATGCTTAAAATTAAGTTTACGAAGCGAAAAGCCCTTGCATATTTCAGAAACTCTTATTATATAGAGCCATATTTAACACAAGTTTAGTTTCAGTAGATCCTTGCCTTGTACCTGGGTAAGCATCCCATATTATAGTAAAGCCAGAGAATAATCATAAGTCTAAACCATGACAAAAATCATTCAGGACTTATGAGCTTTTTTGCCTGAAAGAGTAACTTTATCAACACTACACCATAAGTAGCATTAAGTATTTAGAATATTGTGAAATATCAAGTTCCAGTAGTTCGGCTGTTTTAACCGTGTAATCAAAACCATACCTTAAAGTTTGGAGTTGTAATGACATCATAGAAATCTAAATAACAATGGTCTAGGTACATAATTGTCAAGAAAAAATGTGTGCGTGTACTAGTGTACACACGTAAGAAGTGAAACTTCTCTATGACCTTATTTTTCAAAAAATAATTTACAACTATTAATAGGTATATGCAACTTTACAGAAATACGTCGAATCACGCGTGGTAGGGATGAGAAAAGATGGCGCGTAACGGAAAAATGTCACGCGTAACGAAAAAATGAAACACTATTTTTTTTCCAACCCTGATAAAGAAGTTTCACTTCAATAAGTTAAGCATTCAACCATACTTACAACTACGACAGCATTACACCTAACCAATCTTAGCAAATAGTTACCGAAAGAAACAGCCAAACATTCTAAGACACTAATCGTATAAATCAGCCAGTTCTTGCAAATTAAACATTATTCTTTCAATCGGCATTCCGAACGGGGGTCTTTTATTGGAATTTTTGTGTATCCTACGTGACAATAAATACCGTACCCCAGTTAACGCACACACACAAGTTACATGCAAATAGATACACGGCGCTAACGTGTATACCATTTACTGTTGCTTCTGTGAAGAGAAAGGAGCGCCTTGATACTTTAAGATTGTAAGCAATTACGCTTACTTCTCTACTATAATAAAGAAAATAAGAAAACAAAATTATTTTATTTTTATTGTATATTATTACTTGATTATAATATGTACCTATAACCAAGTCTGTGACTAACTACAAGACGTGAATTATGCCACAGTAGATTATACTCAGTACATAATAATAATATTATGGTTTGTGTCGTATTTGGGCTGTCCAAATACGACATAAACCGTAATATTATTATATAATATATTAGGTAGATATATATTGGATACTCATCCATACACAGACTGTACTTATTTTCAAATTCAAATTCAAATATTTTTATTCATGAATATGGGTACAATTCAGGTCTTATTTTGCCAAATCGAATATTGTAATTATTTACACCTACTTAATTTAGGCATAAATTTAACATGGCATGAGCATGACAAGAAAGTACCTCACGTGAACTGAATGTATATTAAAAAAACTTCAATCTGCAATATGCATCTCATAAATTAGCAAGTATCAAGTCAACCAGTCGCGCTACAATAGATCCCAGAATTGTCCCTTTAACACGACATTGGCGCGAAACAAAATAGGATACAATATAAAAAGCGTAAAAGAGAACGTATTGATTTGCAGGAATTTTTATTAGCCACCTCGGCTGGCTTATTGCTTCCGTGAGCTAGCTCTTTGCCCCGACTTTGTGCGTCTTTTTGTTAGCTTTGAACTGTATTGGGATATTCGATTGGACTGGAGGCTTTGATTCTGTTCATGCATACGGTTAAAAAAATATTTTGTAAAAATGTGATGATGTAAATGCGAATATAATTGTGTTTTCATCTCATCTATATTCACTCTATATTATCCTCCTCAGATAAGTATTTTGGTATTTATTCCTCTATTGTACCAAAGGTTGTCTGGAAGAAATCGCTCTAAGCGATAAGACCGCCAATTGTACTTAGTGTAAGTTATAGTTAAGTGTTTGTATTTCTTGTTTTGTTATCTTTAAGTGCAATAAAGTATTTATAAATAAATAAATAAATAAATAAGTAGCTATAATATATTTGATAAGATTTATTTAACTTTTAAGTCGTATTTACCACTGAAAATTCTATGCTGAATGGCAGTTCCATTCCATATACAGGCAAATATTTTATTCTCTCTAAAAAAATGCCTATAATTTTTATCTCGACCTCATTGGCCACTACATCTTTCCTAAATATATAAATCACTTAGTATACACAATTCTGCTACACGCAACTGAAGTTAGGCACATTCCACAAACAAAGACGCAAGTTTCCAATTAATAAAGACAAAAGATCAACGCGATTCGAAATTCAAATTGGCTTAATTCCAAATTCAAAATTAAAAGTACACGAAACGGGAATGAGCATTGTAAGGGCGTGTTTACACTAAATAAAGAGCAAAAGGTACGAGATTCGTAAGATGTAAATCAAACTGAATGTTTTATTAAACACTCTGTGCTGGATATTCAAATTAAGTGGCGGTGTTGGTGCTAAGGCAGTGTGGAGGCGGCTTTTTAATATTTACAATTTGGGTATAGGAATGTTGAATTGAAATATCGTAGACTATGGGGCTGATGCATTGCACAAAATAATCTACTCATTTTGTTTACAAATAGAGCGTTTTGTGCAACTACATCAAAACTTTATTTACTTGCTTTACATAATATGTATTATGGCTTAAAATTGTACGAAACCTCGACATTGCGATTTTACTGCATTTTTTTTAATCACACCAGTAATACTATCTTTCTTACGAACCTGCTTATTTTCTTATAAAAAAATCTATTAATATAATTAAAGGCCTTCTCCACACTCACTTAGCTTTGAAGATTTCCACCTCGCTCTCAATATTTACCCGTTACTTTTGTAAATATCTCGAAACATGCCGAGTTACGTATAACTCGAGGAAATTAGACTCGTTTAATTACATCGTGTGTACCCTCGGGGACGTGTGCTGACTTTACCAAATTATTAATTATTATTAATTGGATAAAAATATATTTTAGATACTTTAATTTGATGTTATAGTCTGGAGCGATAGACGAATGTAGTGCTACTTAACCATAGAAAAGATTTTAAAACATTAAAAATGCAGTCTAGGAAATGGAATTTTTCAAGTTGTTTTTTAGTCTTGAGTTTTATTTTTATTTATATCATCACGTACACATACACTCAACACGTACTTTTAAATTTCATCGCTTTTTATGTACCGTAAATTTCCTCTTAATACCTATTTTTTCATTCATTTATCAAGATAACAATGAAGCGTCACGTTGAACAAAATTATATTCGATTTTGTAAATTTATCACCAACTAGCTGCTCCGCGCGGTTTCACCCCCGTGGCTCCACTCCTGTTGGCCGTAGCGTGATGATATATAGACCTTCCTCGATAATTGGGCTATCTAAAACCGAAAGAATTTTTCAAATCGGACCAGTAGTGCCCGAGATTAGCGCGTTCAAACAAACAAACTCTTCTGCTTTATAATATTAGTAAAGATAGAGAACTACGTAACAGTAACTGGAGTATGACATAATTTAATTTCATATTTGTAATAATAATCTCTTTCAAGTAAAAACAATAACTAGATTAGGAAATTCCCTCGTTTATCAGGTGGCATGTGTCACACAAACTATCACAACTAATCCAGATCTGAGGGGTTGTATGGAGTTTTTGTGCACGCTTTTCCGACCTAAATCACGGAAAATTAATTTCTTGTGATATTTGTAATGCTTTATAGTTGAAGGAATTTAATTGTAACAATGTTTAAGTTATAGTACACATACTTATTCACTTACTTAACATCGCGTGGAAATTTCGTATCCGTCAAACGTAAGTATTTTTTGGGAAATACCTAATCATTTATCCTATTAATTATTTTTGACGATTTTTATGTTATATTCCATACAATTTTAAGGTTTAAGAATTACCCACGAAAGCCTAACGAATAGGTAAAGCATATTATAAGCAATAATATGCTTTACCTGTTATAATAAGACCGAATCAGCCATTTTCAACCTAAACCCATATAACTCATCTGTTACTAAAGCCAATAAACAAATACATTCGTAATGATTTGTTACTACACTATTTTGACATAGAATTGAACAACTTGATTCATTGTTATTTTTTTTATTAATGATTTCTCTATCAACATTTATTTACTCTATCTAAATTGTATATCGCTGCTCACGGGTATTCTAGTCCGAGATCGAACGCTCAAATCACCGACGAATACTGATCAAACATTAGGTAACATAAAAACCAAGTGAGGTGCACATTCACCTCAGCAAAATGCAATTAGATGTGTCTCTGGAGATAGACGGGACTGGAATTGTAGTCCAAGAGCTTGCTGCCCGTTTGGTACTGTTGAAAAATACACACAAAAAAAATGTGAATCATTGCAAATTAAATAGAACTCCATAATTTTAAGTTTTATAAGAGCTCAAACTATCTGAAAAACAACAGGTATCCATTTATTTAGAACATTAATTTATTAATAGCCATTCTAATGTAATCAATTTTGACCACATATTATTTTGAAATGTTGAAAAATTGAATATGAAGAAAACCATCAAAATCTGGAATATTTATGAAAACTACAGCAGACAGGTCATAAATTAAATGTAAATCTAAAATAACCCATGCACTACACCACACCCAACCTACAGCATGCTATGCCTTTCTACAACCTATACAAACGGTATACAAAAATAATTAATTAATTTAGCTTTTTAATATGTTCTCTAGCTCTTTGTCTACACAGACCACATCCGATTTACATATAAATTGTAGCTAACTCCTGCGTGTCTTACTTTTAACTGTTGTAACCGCACCCCGGCGGCCCTTAGCCTGCACAAATTTATACAAAAATGCCACGCTAGCCACGCTAGCTTTGAAATATATTTGTCATGTACTTTTTTGTGACTTTTTTACCTTTGAAAAGGTTTATAACTAAATTGGAACGCAGTGGTATTATATTTATTGAGACTCAAACAAGTATGGAAAAAATATAAATCAATCTAATATAGAAAATAACATTTTGATTAATAATAAAGTACTTAGATACTTAAATAATTTTTAACAAAAAACGGTTGATCAAGACGATATACTTAATTAATTCCAAATTTTGAATTGGAAAGAAAAAGCTCTTCGTCTTTTATATTCTTTCAAAAATACCACAGTTCCAAAAATACACATCCACAAATCTTCCATTGTAGAAAAAGTTAAAAATATTATCTATACAACCTGTACACACAAATGAATGACAACCCAAATGAAATTATAACCTTTTAACAAAATACACGTATCCATTCCGCACAATGACGTCCGAAAAGAAAATATATCTCGATGTAATTCAATTTACTGAATTAGATTTTCCACTGAGTTACCTGCCGAGTGCGTCTTGGCGTGTACGACAAATGTTTGGGCCAATGTACGCCAATGCGTTTGGCAATTGTTGACCAGTTGCAAATAATTTAATATTGGTGTAAATATAAAATTAAGTGATTATTAACACTTCTATAATAACTTGGTTATCGTTATTATTGTAATTGTGTGTGTATGTGTGTGTATGTGTGTGTGTATTAATTTGCCATTATACAGGGTGTCCCGCTTTCGGTATACTAAGCGGGAAGGGACTTGTAGTTTTGCATACACTGATCACATAAAAAATACTTAAATAACAAAATTACGCGAAAAATTTTTTGCTAAATTTTTCCTTAAAATCCATGTATTCGTCTCTAGCTTCGCTTCAGCTTCGCTAATGTGAGTATTTTGTCTATGAAAACATAATCTTAAACGATAGCTCACATGCGGGTGGCAAAGTTGGGCGGTTTGCTTGTTGGGGGTGTACACATGGAATTTTAAGAATTCCTCTATTTAAAAAAAAATGCGTCTGGAATTTTATAATTATTTTTTACGTACTCAGCGTATGCAAAACTACAAGTCCCTTTGCGCTTAGTATACCGAAAGTGGGACACCCTGTATAATACAACCTTTGTAGTGACTCTACAAAATAAGTATGTAACATTTCATTATCCTGTAGCTTTAATACGAAGAAATTCTATTATAATAAACAGATCTTATATCTACTTACAAACTATACAACTAATTGTGATATCTAACATCTGAAACTACATACTTTATATCTTGGCCAAGGCCATGGCCAACATTGAGCCAACGTTCTCAAACCCTAAATTAGATTACAATAAGTGGGGTCGAGCTGGGGACATGTGAGGGAGATATGATATTATCAATTTCGTCGTCTTTTCTAAACACTCGTGACGTTATTTCTATCGGAAGAAAGTAATAAGATTTTAACTAAAGGTTTTTCTATGATTATATGGGACAAAAATATTTTTTTGCGTTACCTAAAATTATTATGGTGTTTATAGTGTGTGAGCTTTACTTGTATTGCACGCCTCATAAGCGAAGCGTTGAGGTGGGTACTACTGTCACTTCGCGCAAAACATCTGATTTTTCAAACTTAAAATGTCTTTATGTATCATACATTGCACTTGTAAGATAATACATACACACACATATTAAGAAAAAACACTATTTTTAACGTTCATGATATTTTTGATGTCATTTTTGTTATTTAAACTAGTTAAAAAACAGTTTAAAAAAGTTCTGTCTTGGACGTCCGTGTGTCTGTATGTGCGGATCCTTTTTCTTGTTAACACGATAGCGACCGAAATACTTTACTAATCGAGTCTTTTTTTTTCTCTTACGCTTGAGTATGCTCAGGAATAGAACCCTTTCATTTTTCAGGGTCTGATTCGATGTGGTTTAATTGTTATTAAATAAACAAAAATAATAATTAATAAATATTTATTAAAAAAAAATTATGAGGCGTGCACTTTTGGATTTTCCAAATTATTTTTTATTTTATTTTATTACTAGATTTCCGCCCGCGGCTTCACCCGCGTTTTCAGGAAAACCCGCATAGTTCCCGTTCCCGTGGGATTTCCGGGATAAAACCTATCCTATGTGTTAATCCAAGTTACCTTCCATATATGTGCTAAATTTCATTGTAATCGGTTCAGTAGTATTTGCTTGAAAGAGTAAAAAACACACGCACATCCAAACAAACTTTCGCATTAATAATTGTAGTAGGATATGATATTATTTTACAAACAAATACTATGATTTAAAATATTTAGTTAACTTTTAAGTTAAATATTAAATTTTTCTATAAAATTTACAACCAAGATTTTCATTCCACTAGAAGTTAAAAAAATACATAAATATCAAAAAGACAAATTTCTACCTTTAGAATATCTCTATTAATTACTAATTAGAGATTTATTTCGCCCTACTATTTAAAAAAACAAAATTAAATTTTCATTGTCATTAGAAATGAAGTTAAGAATTAAATTCCGTATATAATAGCCACGAAGAAGCGGCTTCACAACCTGAAAGGACGAACAATAAATAAATAAAGATATTTACGACATACGACAACGAATAACGATAAAATGTCGCAGTCGTGTCGTAAGTTTTTAATATTAGTGTGGATATTATAACATTTTTTTGCATAATAAACAAATATATAATACATCTTTTTAACTTATATAGTGTACATTGTTATTATTATAGCAAAGTGGATTTCTTAGCTGTAATAATGCATCCTAAATTTATTTAAATGCTTAAAAATGTTAAATGTATAAAGTTAACGCATATTAAAGTATTTAAACTATCTATCAGGAATAAATAATACATATTATTATCGTATAAAAAGAATTGCCAAACATCGTTATCGTGTACACTAAAAGAATCGCAGACCAGTAGCGCATTTCTAAATCAAAACACGGCCCGTTACCCCCGAGAGTGACTTGCGGAAAATTGGAAAACGAAACAAGGTGAAAAATATTATTAAGTGGAGCGCTCACCACTGCGCCCCTGAGACAATCTTATACAAGCAGTAAATAAACTCTGAGTTTTAATGTAATGAAATTGTTAAATTTGTATTGTAATGGGTAAATGTGTGTGATTTTTAGGTATTTGTATTTCTCAATCTTACTAGTAAATTACGAAAATGCGTGTACCTAACA
This sequence comes from Colias philodice, assembly GCF_061535455.1. NCBI lineage: Eukaryota > Metazoa > Arthropoda > Insecta > Lepidoptera > Pieridae > Colias > Colias philodice. The sequence continues at coordinate 11,849,913 of NC_143095.1, read as the reverse complement.
CGCTAGGTAGGTAAGTATATGCAACAACAACTAAGCTAAAGTTTAATTATATTCATTGACCAAAACACACCACTAAGGGAGATTTAGATTTAAGCTTAATAGCCGAGTTAAAAATTAATATAGAAAACTAATTTATAAATATTTGATTGACATCCTTTTTCCTAAGTTCATAACCTATCCAACCAAAATTATAAATTGCTGGATACTACATGAAGTAGAAAGCTCGATCGCATAATGCTATCTTTCACGCTTACATTTTGTTGTTTTTCCAACGAAAGACCATACATTTTCTCGTAAAGGTAGGCCAGTTTCTGGATAAGAAATAGCGCTGTTAATGCAGGGTCACCTTAAAAGGTTGTCGTTAGGATCCGACCGACGATTTGTCGGCTCAATTGACTGTCAATGAATGGATGTTTCTTTGATAGGAGCTCATGCTACGGGGAGGGTGAATTTTCACGAAGGTAATGTTGGGGGACGTTTAATTTTCGTAGTGACTCAATGGTTATGAAAAAGTCGAAGGTAGAGCTAAATATTACTTGCTAAATTCTGCTGCTGTTTTTTAGTGCTTAGTGATGAAATCTATCTCTGGACCCAATACATTAGGCGAATATTCATATTGATCCCATGTAATATACTTACATCTAAAAAGTTTCAAAGTACATTATTCCTACCTCACAGACTGATATTATTTAAGATAGAAGTATAAATGAATCGAATATTATTAATTTATTTTGTAAATTTTAAATAACAATAAACTTATGTCGTTCTCACTACCTAACCACAAACTTATGAATTATGTGAAACATATTTTTGTAATTGTATTTTGGTTCCGAGGGCGGGGACCTGGTGATCTGTGATACCGGTTAAAACCCATTTCAGACACCAGCTCCTCCAACTCCAGCTTATTGTTTGATAATTTTGTATGCATGTAGATTAATTTATGTGATTGGGAATTGTGAGGAGAAATAAATAAATGATTTAATGATTTGATGATTTGATTTGATTATGTAAGGATAATTCGATGTGTAGAACAGCTACTTAAATAATCAAACGCGTTTCCGAGTCACTAATTATAAAATTCAAATATCCAACGACCCAACCATCAACTAATTATTTAAATTTAAATTAAATTAACTTAAAGCACATAAACAAGTTTGTGCTCTACAATTCACAGCGCCTGTTAAAAGCTAATAAAACGCCTATAGGGTAGATATATATGGAATTCCAGATTCGCCTGTTAAAAGCTCATAAAATTTTGTCTATAAGGTACCATATATGGAATGCCAGGTTCACCTTCTTCGATATCGTAAATGCAGTGAATGTTCACGGTCGATCGGTTCCACCTCGCTTTATATTATGCCCGGGATAGCCCAATTATGGCGGACGGGATGAAAGAATTGAGTGGATGTGCTTGTGTACGGTGGTTTGTTTCATTATGTGGTAATTTTTAGCATGCTTCCATACACACACATATTTGATAGGAGATTCAAGGAAACATTCCTTGAATTATTTTTTTTATCGACAATTGACAGATGATGAAATGTAGTGACATAGTAGTAGTAGACACTTCTTGGCTGATCATACTTCCAAAGAAAAACTTACTTATAAATAGTTTCATCGATGTTCAAACCACATTTAAACGAACTACTTATTTCATTATTTTTATCAAGTCAAATAAATTCCAAACAAAAGGGAAAGACTGCTAAAATAAATCAATAACAAACATGTCTCATTTCATGATCATTGATTATTTATTATTCTTCAAAAAAATCTTCTACTACTGCATAAAACAAATATTTAAATAATATCCACATGTTTCCAACATCTCCCCAATTGAGCGGCACTTTTAGCTGGTTACCTTTGGCCATTTCCTTCAGAGATAGTTTTTCTTCCACATTACTTACAGGGTCGATAGACCTGCGTATTGAGCGAATGTTTAGCAATTGCTTCTTCTTATATAAGTCTAGCACGAAGGTTATTTTTAATGTATAAATTTCAATGTTGGAAATGTAGTGTTTTAATTTGTATAACATTTTATAACTTCTCGAATATTTTTTAGTATACTTTAGTGTTGGTAATGTAGTTTTATTTGTAGAAAATTTTGTAACTTTTTCTTTGAATAGGAAATTGAACTGGGAATTGAAATATAGAAGGTATATTTCTTTTATTAAGTTACAAAAGTGTCGAGATGATATGTTTACATTGGCTAAGCTGTATCATTTATATTTAAACTTAATTTATACGAACTGTGACTTCTTCATCTCTATATATAAAAATGAAACCTTATTTCCCTTGATCACGGTATCACGCTTGAACGACTGGACTGATTTGGATAAAAAATTTTTATAATATTCCTTGAAGTACGAGAATGGTTTTTATGGAGAGAAAAAGTAAACATGTACCTGCCACGGGCGAAGCCGGGGCGGACTGCTAGTTCATAATAGTTACAGGAAGCAATTTCTCAAGAACAACGTTTGTTATATCTTACAGAAGATCCTACTAATTTAATTAACCAAAGATGTTAGATGTGATGAATCAAGAGGAGACTCAATCACTGCCAGCTCCTGATTGATCACTTTGATTTTATGATATTATTAGTTAATCGATCACAGGTCGATTCAATTATAGCTTTTTTGTTTTAGGCTCTTTCATCACTATGCTGTTATTTGTTGCAAGTCATGAATAACAATGCATAGTGATTATAGAAAGTACTTGTGTATAGAAAAGGTCGAACCTTATTTTCAAATTCATTATCTGACTGTTTGGCCTCGTAAAACTGCATAAAAATAATGCAGTTTTTCACTCAAAAGGTCGGTTAATACACTTAAAATTACAGGAAGAACACCACATTTAGTAATAAACTCCCCACAGTCTAACAACAGGGTCTCATTTTTTATCCATTGAAAACCAAATCATAAAAGTCATAAAACAATCTTATTTTGTACTAGCTGTGCTCCGCGGTTTTACCTGCAGTGCTCCGCTCCTGTTGGTCTTAGCGAGATGATAATATATAGCCTTCCTTGATAAATGGACTATCTAGCACCGACAGAATTTTTCAAATCGGACAAGTAGTTCCCGAGATTAGCGCGTTCAAACAAACAACCAAAATCTTCAGCTTTAATATATTAGTATAGATTTTCTCTCCATAAGAACCATCCTCATACAAGGTTCAAGGAATATTATAAAAAAAGAATTAACAAAATCGGTTCAGCCGTTCTCGACACGACTTCAGTCGTTTTCTACATCTTTACCGAATACCATTTTTTATCCTGTTTCAACACAAGTTAGTTATTACAGCAGTAAATATGAAAGCTATCTATCTACTTACCACCTCGTTCAGTAACCGGAGCCCTGACATCCGACACCACCTTTTATCTCCGCAAACACATCCCAGGTGCTTCCCTTAAATGGTATTTATCTTGCGAATATATCTGATTGTTTGTTACCTTATATTTTAATGTTATTGTTCGTTTTTCTGTGTTTGAAGCTACTGATCATTTTTCTGTATGAATTTTTTTGTAATAATATGCAGCGTACATTGGTTATATAAAACTGTAAAGTGAATTTCCTTTTGAAGTGAAACTTCTTTAGTGGAGAGTAAAATTTAAAAGTCGCGTAATAGCAATACCGTCACGTCATGAAGTAAGACCACCATAGGTATATTTTAATCTTGCCAAAGAAGTTTCACTTCTAACACGTGTGCTCGGCACACACGCTATTTTTTATTCTGTGTTATGACCAACTTGGAAAATTTTAATTGAGATGTGTGATGAGGAATTATTATAGTGAAGATATTCATCAGTAATTCATTGCTAGTAATTAGTATAGTAATATATGAATAAGTAATTTTTTAATTCATCTTAATACTATTATAAAGGCTAATGTTTGTAAGTATGGATGTATGGATGTTTGTTACTCTTTCACGTAAAAGCTACTGAACCGATTACAATGAAATTTAGCACACATATAGAGGGTAACTTGGATTAACACATAGAATAGGTTTTATCCCGGAAATCCCACGGGAACGGGAACTATGCGGGTTTTCCTTTGAAAACGCGGGCGAAGCCGCGGGCGGAAATCTAGTTGTTCTTTAATTCCTACCGGTCTTTGAAGAATGGAAGTAAGAAACTATTAAATACACTAAGTGAATAAGCCAATAGTCGAACAATTTAACGCTTTCCCGTACGGCTATTTTCACTTGGCCATTACCAGCCCATTTCTACGCGCGTAGAGCACGTAGCTTGGCGTCGTAGAGGCGTAGCACTGTAGCTGCGTAGACGTTTACGTGGAGTGCTTTTTAACCGGTAAACAGGGTTGTTTTAAGGTTATGTGGGTGTTTGTCTATAGCTGAAAAACAATTGAATCAATTAACGTATCTTTTTTTATATTTTATCCGAAGTTTTTAAGTTTTATAAGTTAACTGTTTCAAATAAATTGACAAAAATGTAATAAAACTCCTTAAATATTTGCTTATCAAATAAGAATCATTGTTGTAGTCGAAAATATAATACCATTAAATTATTGTCTTCATTAAATACTTAACGAAACTTGCTAAGAATTCTCGCTAAAGTAACACATATTCAAAGAATATTAGCTTAATAACACTCCAACTTTTAAAACAATTACCCGCAGTGTCATAATATTTAAAAGTTGTTCCCTGCAGGTGACACTATTACAAACTTGAACTGCATTTGAAATTGGCGAAAATGAACTTTATGATTTGGTAATAAGGGTGCTTTAAAGTGGGGGGGCTCCCCCTACTTCTTGTAGAAATATCTGACGGTTTGTGACGTTTAATCTTGCGTGGTGCGCGGTCGCGCGTAGGTATCACTTGACTGGCGACTTTAGTGATGTTTGGTGTAATGAGGTATCGATAAATATTTCCCTTTCGATCTGTTCAAGTTTATTAATTCATAATCGTGCACAAGATTGAAGAATTTTATCATTACATATTGACTCATTCATTAGCATAAAATATACTTAATCATTTTATTCATGTTTTATAAAAGTATATAGTGCATATAAAAAAATAATAATTTTATCAAAACCAACGTAATTACATTCTCAATTACATTCTCGAATTCAATTAAAAAAAACAAAATCTTACTCCTAACGCAATTTAAAAGACAAAAATTAAAATATTAAAACTAACAAAGTAATTAATTAACACAATAACTATCGACAAGCCCCACCCCATCACTAGCCACGCGTCTGCAGAAATTCAATTAACATTACCTCCAGTCGCGTGCACCTTTATTTCCGTTCGGAGTGAGTCTCCCTCCCCCCACGGGAGGGGTAAGACTCCGGTAATGAGGTCCGGTGACCATTTAGTGTACGTAATAGCTTACGTGCGCGAGTTGCTGAGAGCTTTACCTCGTAAGCCTAGTATTTATTGATAATTTAGCAGCTCTGATTAACTTTTACCTACTGTGGCTTATGATACAGTTATACGGGTGAATATGGAATTAAATATGTTTTGGATATTAAAATAATAACTTCATTTATAACAAATATATTAATTTACTGTAAAAGAATAATATTTGATTGTACTATTGCGTTAGATGTTTCACCATTAGGAAGAAACCTGTATATTCAAATGTAAATCAATTTCAATAATGTTAAGGAATTGCATAAGATATAATATAAGAGATAGAAATAAGGTTTGATTGTTTTATTTATAACGTTGCATTTAGTTTCATTCTCCAAAATTAATTTTAAATATTTAACATAATATTATGAAATATTAATATTGTTTATGAAACAAACGCTTCAATTTTTGTTTATTTCAAGATCTATCCACTTTCGACCATTCCGCTATTCCAAATAACAAATCCCAAATCATTTCTATCACCACTAAGCTTAAAAATTCTAAACTCAACATTTACGACACGCTATCAAATACAAGTACTCGAAACTTCTCTAAATTTGAAAATTCAAACAAATACGTTCAAAAACAAACCAATAACTTTAGTTATTTCTGGTTGGAGCAAAAATACCGTGATGAAGACAGATGTCGATCAAGATAGGGAAGGTATCTGATGCAAAGGATTCAGGAGGTAATAGCCAATCTGTTTATTTTTGTTTGTAAACGCTTTCTAGGGAATAAGGTGAACATGTTTTGTACGTGTTTTTTAGATAGCAATTTATGGGAGCTATAAAAGATTGTATGACCGATCTATATCATAATAGTTTCTTGATTAACAAACTCAACGTTTACGTTTTTTACGATCGAACTTGATAGTTTAGGTAGAGTTAGAATATTTAACACGTAAAACCGACCATTACCAAAATTTACGTCAACCAATGATTATATGTTTCACACGTCTATTTTAAGTATTTTATAGATTACTATCACTACTACCTATTATAAAACAAAGTTATCCGTTGCGTCTGTCTGTTCGTGAATTACTCAAAAATTACTGCAACGATATTCAATCTGCGAAAACTAGCGGATAGCGTGATGCTCGAGGAAGGTTTTAGTACCTATATAATTTGTTAGGTTTTACAGCACGCGGGAAAAATGCTAGCGGAAAGTTATATTCTAAAAAGATAAACGTTACCCTAAACAGTCTTATATATGAGTAACGACTACAAATACTTTTACAGCCTTAGTTTCAACATAAATGTTATCACAAATAAATTAACAAACGCATTATTCAGTATTTCCGAGAAATATGGTTATAAATCCCAAAGAACAACCCTTGAAAGTCGCAATAAGTAAGTTAAACGATTTATTCAGGTGATTTGGGATGTATGAAGGCATTCAACACAATCCATCTCTCACGGGACGCGCTCGGGGACTCTTTGTGTTCCCGATTTCACGGTCGCTGGGAATAGTGATGTGTGGTGGGATATCGATGAAACTTATTTATCGATGGACTATATTTTTATTTCTGTTCATAGTATTTGTTTAATAGGTGTGCGCGATATTCGATATAGCTTTATCGGTGAAAACATCCAATGGGTTTAAGAGAAAATGTAACAGACAACTATCTTGCCTTTCACGTTATTAGTGTAAAATGATAAATCATAGGTAGCATAATTTAGTTTATTGATGGTTACATTATAAAGAGGTGTAAAAATAGTTTAAGTATAAAAGTTTACAATCGATATCCTCTTCTGTTGCTGCTTTAAAATTATAATACTAGAAACTTATTTTTGAGGCTTAGATTTAACTATGAAAAAGTATATTATGTAGGTACTAACAGTAATTATAATTTATGTTTTTATATAACTATCAATTCAATTCAAGAGAAATAAGCTCAATTTTGAAATGTTAGATAAAAGACGAAAATATGATCTTTCATTTCCATTTTTAATTCATTATTTCTTTATACTCCATAACGATAACATATTTTATCGATAAACTACGCACATCACTACCAACTCACAGCTGGGGAAGTGACAAATGCCGTGTAGTCACTGGACCCAGAGTGGCTTCAGTCTCTAAACACACAATTTCATTCCTATTTATAAAATTTATGACTCGAATTATTCTTATTGTTTTTACAAATGTTATAAAAATATGTTGTTTACGAGTATACGAGTAGAAATAATTTGTAAAGGGCATTTTGATTAAATCCCTACTTATAAATACGAACATAAAGTGAGTTTTAATTTGTTGTATTTGTCTCCGCCTGATAAACTTGGAAAACTCACAACAAAAGGATAGAATATCTAGTATGTGATTCTAAGGCATTAACGTTTTATACATGTATATATGTTTTATATAATACGAATAACTTTGTGAGGACGGAAAATATTAGTAAGGAATTTTTAAGTCTGAACTTTTTTGATATCATAGGAAACATTCCTTCGCAATTAAATACTTTGAAATTAAAAATGGCGGCAGAAGGCATAATGGAACACCTTAATCTTTGCAAGATCTCATTGCAGTCAGATGAGATTCTGCTATATTAATTAGTAGTTAAGGAGCTGCCACACCAACAACGCAGTTACTGCGGTTAGCTTGCGTTTTGCTTAATGGTCTTAGATAATGAAGACGTTATATTATAAGCATCAGAGAAATATAAACATCATAGATTAAAAAATCTAGCTGAACATTACTCATAATAAAAATTATAAAAAGTATGCTATCAAAATATAAGCTATAAACTTAACAAATACAGAAATAAAACGTAAGAACAAAACATTATCAGAAATAAATTGATTTGTAATAATTAATTTCTGTTAAAAATTTAAAACTTATTTCGCCAAAAACAAACGAAACTGAATTTGAAATTAAATGTCTTATTTCAATAGAACATACCTATTATTGTAAGATATTATAACATACTAGAGTTAAAGACGCCCAATTATAAGCCCTTTAAAACCCGCCGCGATTCCGCTGCAAGTGTGTAGCACCTTAATCCCTTAGTTTTCTCCGCAGCAGCAGATTTGAGACCGTCAGACTGCTCTTAATTAATTGGCTTGCATTCGTTAGCATGAATTACTCAGGTATTCACAAAACCCCCTTTTCGACAATTTTTCACCCTTTGTGTTGCTAAATGGTTAATATAATCAGCTCATCTGTATTGGCGGGACGAAATTGGCCTTAAAATTGGAGAAGTAATAATCTAAGTAAGCAAAAAAAACATAAACTCATAATATTCTTACTATATGTGCATTATTGTTGTCTTAAAATAAGTTTCTATGCAAAAATGTCACGAAGTTTTATTTAAATAGAGTCCTGAAATTTCATTTGATTTAATTAGCGACTAGAACATCACGTTTTCACTATTATAATTTTAAGTAGTTCTTACTAGATGGACGTGGTGGACGTTATAATTGAAGAAGAATTCCTAAAAAATAAGTATCTTTTACTGGAGCCATCTAATAATGTACAAATTGTGTAGGTTATAAATGAATGATGCGTGGAAGAAATAAATGACTTATTGTTATAAATTAGTTGATAAACGCTCTCAATTATTATGGCATGGGCCGCTTTAGTCTGCTTTATCTTATTACAAAACCTACTTTGACGGTTTCACTGACTGCCACACATATTAGAATTAAGACCACCTAAGTATAAAAATAAAGCTCAACCCCACAGGACCGGTTATCTAAGCAGCTACGTACTTTATCCATTAACCGTACTTGCGGCGTGAGTCTAAAATCGTGTTTGATCCGCCCCGATCCGCCCCGAACCGGAATAATCCGGTTCACCTGATCCACGGGCGACTTGCGGCATCTGCCGGGGCTTCAACTTGTATGGGATTTAGCTCAAATTGTTTTGTATAGAAATTTCTGGCTGTACACTGCGTTTGGAGGAGGAAATTGGTCGAAAATAGGAACACTACAATATCATAATGACAAACAAATATTTAACATGTTAGTACCTACCTAGTGATTAATAAGTGGCCCAGTGGATAATAATTTATTAATGTTTTTGGCCTGTGTTTTCAATTTTCTTTTCATATCCATTAAATCGAAGGTTTTCTAATCGACCCAATTATGTTATGTAAAATGTACATAATTATAAATTTCTATGTAATAATGGTTTTCGAAAGAGTACCAAAATAAAAATATACAAACGACTTCACCTTAAACATAAAAAATATATCCCATACTTATCCATTGCTCCCCCATACAAGAAAATTTCCTCAGAAACTTGCCACTGCGTCATCTGTCAGCCGCGGGCGACTTTCTGTCACAAGTTGCGCAACTTGTTGTTCAGTGTTGCGATTAACACCTGTACCGTTAAGTTTCTCGCAAAGTTTCTAGACGATGGGGAATTTTTAAGCCTTTAACATTGTTTTGTAATTCATCACTTTTTTTGTTTTCGAAAGACTTTTTAACGAAACCGAAAACATTAACTGAAACTAAAACATTCATTTATTGAACTACCAAAACTTTGATCTATGAGCTCTTATTATAACGTAGTAATACATCTCAAAGGAATAATAGCTCAATGGTTTCGTTTTCTAAAATTATACATACATAGGATAAGCGATGAAAAATTATTACCTCGATATTTCCCTACGTCACAAATCTATTTTGGGCTAAGTATTTTTTTATCACAACTTCTTACAATTTTCTTTATTTATCTATAAGTTATTTATCTATTCATTATAGATTCCAACGTCCTCAAAAATAATCAAAATTACCTAATTCAAGTCATATACATCTTCATTCAAACTCAGACTAGAATTATTATTACATGCAAAAGTTCCACGTAACGACAAACTTCGTGGACAAATTGAAATTATTTTTTCATTAAAATTTCCCAAGTTTCAAATTCAGGTGAAGTTAGTGAAGTGGCCAATTCAAACTTTGTATAAATGAATATCCCGGAGTTTATTAGGAAATAGGAATTTGAACTTTGCGAATAAATAATTCATATTGTCTCTTGTAAGTTGTGGTGTAGGTACGAGAATTTTGTGTGTTTAGAGATGTTGTTATATATCTTTAAATATAATTCTAAACCCCGAAATTTTGTGTCAGTGTTTCGGGTCATTTGTAACAGGATGGCGGTTCTACAAGGGTCTTAGTACGCAATGACAAAAAGAAAAATGATGGTCAGAACGCTGATACCGGATACCATAAGATACTGTAATATTTTATATTAGAGAATCTTAACATAAAATAGTATAGCATCTTCATCGTGTGTGATGCGCTTAATTCTACTCAATTTTTCCTACGTCCCTCAATCAAATAAATGAAGATCGAATTTAATAGGTATATTTCGTAGTATATCCAGACAATAATATAAAAATGCAGTTTAATTGTTTTGTTTACTCACAATACCTACTATACTATCTACAGCATGCTGATAAAGTTTTTTTTTTTGCTATTCATAATTACTTGCAACATTTTACACCGATAACCAAGTTTTATCAATCTCAAACATTTATTTTATCAATTCTTCTTCTAGAAGCAGTGTTCGGAACCGTTCGAACAGTTTCACTTTTACCGTGGTTTCATAAAACCACACAACATTTTTTTTATATTTAATAAAAAAAAAATAAGACAAAAAATCCTACTTAACTCACACCAATAGCCAACAAAGCTATGAACCATATCTAACCGTTAGCGACATACGTCGATGATAATACTCCAAATGATATATCATGGAGACGGATAGCTTATCCGTAATCCCGGATACCTGCGGGATCTTCCCGGTATATTTTATCTGTTACTTTTTAAGGACGTTGTATAGGAAACATTATAAAAAGAAGTTCCAAAGGTTGTCAAAGTTTAGGACCCTGTATAGGAACTTAGGAAGTTAAGGTTAAAATAAAAGTGACTAAAGGATTAAGTACTAAATTTTTTATCTTGAGGAAAATGTCTCGACACTGTATAGGAAAAGTTATAAATACCAGTTATCTCTATATATAAAAATGAATCCCTATTTACCTTGGTCACGGTCTATAATTCCTTGAAGTATGAGGATGGTTCTTATGGAAAGAAAAAAAACATGTACCACGGGTGAAGCCGGGGAGGACCGCTAGTTATTTATAAGGGAAAATAAAAGGGACTGAAAATTAAACCAAAATCTTAAAAATGCATGGTAAAAGCTACTAATAACAAAGATAGCAGTTGTGAAATTAAACTAAATTTTGTTCAATTGAACTGTTGGAACAAAGTAACTTTTAACAGAATAAATATCCAGTTTCATGTCAGTCCTTCAGAAGAACCGTAATTCAAAACCATACTCGACATCTATACTAATATTACAAAGCTGAAGAATTTGTTTGTTTGAACGCGCTAATCTCAGGAACTACTAGTCCGATTTCAAAAATTATTTTAGCGTTAGATAGCCCATTTATCGGGGAAGGCTAAAGGCTATATAATATATCATCACCCCAAGATCAACAGGAGCGAAGCAATGCGGGTAAAACCGCGGGGCACAGTATTGTATAAGACAGTTTTTAGTTTGCGTTCGATTTAAATATAATCCAAAGCAATTGAAAAGACATGAAAGAAAAAAGATAGTGTTTGTCGCGAAAAAGAAACTAGATTATCTTGAAATATGGAATGGAAATTTAAAAAGCTAGTAATATAAAGCCAAGTACAAAGACAATAAAACACCTCGTTAGAACAGGTAAGGCATAGAATATATAATTAATTTTATTTACGCGCCTCGCGGACTGAATCTTAACCAACTTTGTAAATTGTAAATAGCTGTTTGTTAATTACAATCCCCTGAGTAACTGAGTTAGTATCGAGTTAGGAGCTTTTGTTTTTATTCATTGCTTGTGGTTTTTAGAATTATTTTCAGTGTATTATTTTAATGTATTTTTATTAAGAAATAGGGTGTTTATTGCTGCTTGCACTCGAATAAAGTTCGGATCATGTTACGTATTTTTAACACGCTTTTAATAGCTTCACTTGTATGTGTGAAAAAGACTCCATTTACACCCGCTTTAAACGGATAGATTTAATTTAAATTGTAAACACTTACGAAGGATCGGTGACAATAAAATTCTTTGAGTTCAAGCGTGCTTTTTAGTTTTTTTACTATAGGTATTCATTATTTTACATAAGGAATTATTTATCCGACACACTATCACCTGTAAAGTAATATTTATATTCTAAAAACCTAAATACATTTGTTTATATGCCATTTCAAAGCAATCACTCAAGGAATTGATACAAAAAGTACGAGCATTTCAATCAAATAATGAGGACACATTACGCACCCTTCAGGAACATTTATCCAACCTAATCGTGCTCTCACGTACATACCTTAAAAACCACTTAATAAAATTTCCTCACTAAATTAATTTTGCCCGAAATCCGTCTCTTTGTGACAAAGAAAAATTGTAGCGGGACCGCAACCTGCTTGAGTGTGTTGCAAAATGTGTTCTATGTTTATGGAGTGTGGTTTGATTTAGCTTGTGGTGTGGATAATTGAGTTGAGGTGCAAGGTATACGTTTATTTTTGGGGTAAGTAACGAATTGTTTAAAATATTATTTTTGACGAATACTTATAAAAGTTTTAGTGCCAAAAACCTACATTGAAAGCTTTCCATTCTGTATTCATATTAATGAACTATCTGTCCGAATTATCTTTCGTGCTTCATACAACTGTTAAATTTCAACCTCTTATCTTAAACGTAGGTATCCCATTTTAATAGCTCAGATGTAAAATATGTGTATCTAAAAATGTTATTAAACTGACAAATCACTGAAATAAAACCATTCTGAAAGATTTCTATTTGTGTACTTTTTTATCCAAAAATCTCAAACAAATATAACAACGCTACTACCCTTAATTTAAGCCATACAAAAACAAGAAAAAGGTAAGTCAGGCAAGCTGGCTGTCATTAATACATCGGGATGAGTAATGTCCCGGGTTCGGATCCCGTGAGCGGTAAATACGCTTGTTACTGAATTCCTGAACGATTATTGGTGATGTCTTTTTGTATTGCGTTATTTCATTGGAACGTGTTTACAGCTTTATAAAAAGTACTTTATCCATACTATAATATTATAAATGCGAAAGTAACTCTGTCTGTCTGTCTGTTACTCAATCACGCCCAAACTACTGAACCAATTTGCATGAAATTTGGTAAGGAGATATTTCGATACCCGAGAAAGGACATAGGCTACCTTTTATTGCGAAATATGTACCACGGGCGAAGCCGGGGCGGACCACTAGTATACAATAATTATGGTGGATTATGATGGAAGAAGTAAGTAGAAATTTACATATTTTCCAAGCGATATCTAATTATAATAGCCGAGATGTTATTATCTAGTGATTCATATTTTAGGTTTTTTTAAAAAAACAACACTAATATGGATAACATTATATTTAACAATATTTTTATACAGGGTGTCCCACTGTTGGTATAACTAATCTCAAGGGAGGTTATAGTTTTGCATACGCTGAGTACGTAAAAAATACTTATAAAATTCCAGACGTATTTTTTTTTTCAAATAGAAGTCTTAAAACTCTATGTGTACACCCATAACAAGCAACCCGCCCAGCTTTGCCACCAGCACGTGAGCTATCGTTTAAGATTATGTTTTCATAGATAGAATACTCACATTAGCGAAGCTATAATATATATTATGCCGGCTGTGCGAAGCCAGAGAAGAAAACATGGATTTTCAGGAAAAATTTAGCAAAAATTTTTTGACGTAATTTTGTTGTTTAAGTATTTTTTTCGTGATCAGTGTATGCAAAACTATAAGTCCCTTCGCGCTTAGTATACCAATAGTGGGACACCACGTATACGTTCGTACGACATTTTTTTATCTTTTAAGCTCTAATACATAATACATATTACACATAATATTATTTAAGATATAACTATTAACTAATATTTGAGATAATTGTTTCTAAATTAAACGCTTCACAATGCTACGATTAATTTAAATATCGTTATGTCTAAAAGCATAAAAAGAAAATTCAACCGAAGTTGGAACCTTAATGAAATTTTTTATAATTTATATTGAGTAGAGATTCCATATTAAAAATCTAATAATTTGCTTATAAGATAAGCAAGCAAAGCTAAGGGCATAGCTAGTGCGAGCCTCGTGAGCAACCCGACGCCGGCTGCGCCTACCTTTGTTTCATATCCTGATGTTCCTAGCGCATTTTTTCTAACATCCAATGGTTCATTTGTATGGAGATGGACTTTTTTAATAACTATAGATATCGTTTGAATTCGTATCGTTTATTTCTATAATAGTGAAGCTGCCTGCAAGAGGTGAAGCGCAAATTTTCATTAACTCTGTATAATTAAGGTACCTATTTAAAGCAAAGTGTAATCACAATTGACGTTATAACTAACTCTATTTTATTCTTTCTTGGTTCAACCAATTATCCAAGGTAGACTTTTTCATTTTAACGACATAAATGTGCATCTATCATTTGAACGCCATTCATTCTTCTTGTTTTCTCCAGTGCATAATTATGATAGATATCATTTGAACGCAATTTCTCCATATTGATGATACTCGCGTGCTACAATAAATCTTTTTTTTCAAGTTGTCACAAATTTCGTAAAAGCGTGTAATCGCGTACAACTGATATCGAATTACAAACTTCCTTCCACATGATTAAGATACATACATAATACAACCTAGGTAAGTTTTAGGTAACATTAGAATTTAGAAGATAAAGCCGCCTCCACACTGGCAACCGTTCGTTATTAGGTATGATCGTCGAACAGTGGATTTCAATAAAGCCTCGACCTTTTGTTACGTGTTACCAATATTTGAGCTCGACTCGCTCGCCAATATTAAAAGATTCATTTCAGATCACTTCGTTCATCATCCGTCTAACTAATATCGGCTTTTCGGTGTTTTTCATCGTTATATCGAAATGGTTTTGATTTGACGAAGATATTTCGGTCGGTTGGTATGAAAGCTATTTTTTTGGGAGTATTTTGTAGGTAATTATAAAATGTTTTTTAAGTAAGCTAGATATTATTATTGGTACTTGTATCATAATAAGAGGGATAATTAATATCACATGAGGGGAAAAATGCGACATGATACTATTTCTGCTGAAGCTTCTCTTTTGTTTAACATTTACGTATTTCTTTTAAAGCGTCCAACTCATTTATTAATTTATTATTTAATAATTAAGACAATTATTGGTATTTCATAAAAAACGACACTAATTAAAAAAGAGCACGTGTGCCGAGCTCATGTTAGAAGTGAAACCTTCTTGGCAAGATTCAAAGATAGCAAAATCGTCACCTTACTCCATGCCGTGACGGTATTGCCATGACGCGACCTTGAAATTTTACTCTCAACGCGCCTAAAGAAGTTTCACTTCAAAAATCGCAGACACACGAAATCAAAATATAAATTTCCTCAACCGAAATTTTCCATTATTACTTACTTAGAAAATATATCTAACATAAAGCCAAATATGAGACTGCAGTTTAGGATATATCGTAAACAGTAAAATTAAACATCGTCGTAAAGCACGGCATGCAGGGAATGCAAATGCAACGGTCACAATAATTTCCGCTAGCTGGCAACATAAATATCAAAAAGATTATTGTTTTCACTGTTGAGAATATTAAATTTTGTGTTATTTTGGAAGTGTACAGTGTAACTTGTTAGAAGAGTATCGTCGTATATTAAAAAATAAATAAGTGAAATCCCTTAGCACACCTAAGGGATTTCACATATTTATTTTTTAATACCTTATTGCCTACAGTAGATATAGAAAGACGAAAGAAGTAAGAACATAAATCAAATTGATAAAATTTAACGCCTGACAAAATTTTCACAAAAAATTGTATTTAATATCTATTAACATTTTTTATATGAATATACAATTATAATTTTATTTTATTCGTACCTACCAGAAGATGATATTTGTACCTTTTTAACTGCAATGGATTGTAATATATCTATAAGAATTGAAATATAAATTAATTGACATTACAAACATACAATTAGTTTGAAACTATAAAAATCGCAGGGCACTTCCCACAAAACCGGGGCAGTTCTCAAGCGTAATACAATATTCTAGCATTATTTTCAAAAACAATACTTTAATCTGAACTTGCTTCTAATTTATGAATTCCCCTACCTGACCCAAGTTTCTCAGTTTTAATGAATTCTTTATTCGATCGCTCAACTTTGAGGGCTTCCATTATTTTTATATTGCAAAGTTTTTACATTATCTATGCATTGTTCCTGAGCATTGTTATTTAATTTTTAAAAACGTCTTCTTTCTTGTTTCTTAATTTTAACCTTTTTAGGGATAACTTATTCTTAATCGTAATAGGGATATAATTGAATAACTAGCTTCCGCCCACGACTTTGTACGTGCATCCCCGTTTTTCCCCGTTCCCGCAAGAATTTCGGGAAATCCTTTCTTAGCGGACGCCTACGTCCTAACATCTACCTGCATGCCAAATTTCAGCCCGATACGTCCAGTGGTTTGGGCTGTGCGTTGATAGATCACTATATCAGTCACCTTTGAGTTTTATATATTATATACTCTTTTCATCAATAAAAAACAGCGTGTGCCTAGCAAACGTGTCAGAAGTGAAACTTCTTTGGCTCGAAGATACCAAAATCGTCACCTTACCCATGACGTGATGGTATTGCCATGACGGTACTGAAATTTTACTGTCAACGCGCCTAAAGAAGTTCCATTTCAATGTAATGTTTTTGCGCGTTTAACCCCTAAAAATTTTCATGTGAGGTACCTAAATATTATTCACAAGAACGGTACTTTAAACAAAAATATATTTTATCACATAAACCTTACCACATAATAAACGAACTCTCCAACACCTTAAAACCTCAAAACAAAAAGACCAAAAAAGCTCCGCGTTTGATTGTAATGGTCCTCGAAGCTGAAACCGGAAGCGCCGCCATTTCCTCCCTCCACCTGTCGTCGAGACGACTTCCGGTGACGTCTTGACCGCTCCAAAATATAAAACAGCTGGTGGGTTTAAAAGGAAAATTTGAGGTTTTTACACTTTTCTTGATTGTATAATTTGATGGTGCGAAGTTTATAAAAAAAAAAAACAGTTTAAAAAAGGAC
The DNA here is from genome assembly GCF_061535455.1 of Colias philodice. Classification (NCBI taxonomy): domain Eukaryota; kingdom Metazoa; phylum Arthropoda; class Insecta; order Lepidoptera; family Pieridae; genus Colias; species Colias philodice. The sequence continues at coordinate 11,832,443 of NC_143095.1, read as the reverse complement.
CAAAAAACCCAATGACCAATATAGGTCAGCCAGTAATATTATTATTTCAATACATTCTAAGACTTTTTACTAAAAGCAACAATATTGTCTCAAAAATATTCCCTAACAATTTAGTTATAAAATTTATACACTATAAAAATAAAACGTTAAACACTTTACACTTGAAAGAACAATCTCGAAAATACAAACGTTATCTAAATTGAAAACACGTGTAGTCGGGACAATAAATACTGAAGCTAGACTTGGACATAATCTAGACTACCTGACTCATTCACACATACTTGTCTAGGGCGTGCGTGTACGAAAATGTACTTTTAGCAGATAAATCTTGAGAACTCATGAAATATGTTTTAGAACTATTTATTTTTGCCTCGATAAGTGGTACAGTTTTAGATTCAGTTTTATAAATACGCTGAATAAAGAAATAACTGGCCTGCCAATTTTTTTTTATAACATTTGCCTTGATAAGTCGTAGACTTTTTTTGGTTTTAGATACGTTGACCTAATTAGGAAATAAGTTGTCTACCTAATTGCCTATCTTCATCGTCGTTATCATCTTAAAACCGGCCAAGTGCGAGTCGGGCTCGCGCACAAAGGGTTCCGTAGCAGCAAATATAATAAATTACAGTTAAATCAACCTATCTCAAAAACTATAAGAGATACTTTGATCAAACCAAAAATCGTTGAAAGAGTTAATTAGCATGCATCACCTCTATTTTTTTTAGAATTTTATACCCCGTAGTTATAAAAATAGAGGGGGGGGACATACTTTTTACGACTTTGAGAGCTGATATCTCAAAAACCGTTCACTTTAAGAAAAATGTTTTTTAGAAAACTTTATATCATTTTAAAAGACCTTTCCATTGATACCCCACACGGGTATGTACATCGAAAAAAAAAATTTCATCCCTCAGTTACATGTATGGGGGGCCCCACCCCCAATTCTTTTTTTTACTATTTAGTGTCATATTTTTGTAGCGGTTCATACAACACATATTCCCATCAAATTTCATCACTGTAGTACTTATAGTTTCCGAGTAAATCGGCTGTGACAGACGGACAGACGGACAGACGGACAGACGGACATGACGAAACTATAAGGGTTCCGTTTTTGCCATTTTGGCTACGGAACCCTAAAAAATTGTTCTACAAAGAAGATTTCAAACCATCTTCTATATAAAATAAGTACCTATATTTTTAATGTATCACAGAGTTATCGTGACGAAAAATTTGTTCAAAAAATGTTCCTTCAGCTGACTCTACCTATGCTTCGTCTTTAATGTAATGAATAAATCATGCTTTAAATCCGTTAACACGTTCGCTGCGAAACAGGGCTTGAAACACCCTGTCCGTGTCTCGTCGTTATAGCGGTAGGAAAAAACTTAAACTTCTCTGTCGTGCGGGAGGCATAACTTCCATCTGGTTCAGTGTAGGAAAGTGATATCTATATATCTGAGATGTGCTATTGATTCCTAGTTCAATGGTATTCCGACCTTAATACCGGGTTTCTTAGACCTCGTGCCGCACTGAACAAATAAAAATTCTAACACAGTGCGGAACGAGGTTGCGAACACGCGCAACTTCGTACCGCACCCTAAGCTAGCTTCACGTGGTTAGTGTTGTGCAACGCATTCGAGACTATTTGTGGAACAACTTATTGAAGCTTTTACAAAGAAGGACTTGAATGTGGATACAGGTACCTAATTTTCAAACTACTCGTTATAATAAATATCGTTAATAGAAACGTGAATGTGACATGTTGAGTAACTTTCTTCAAATAGATTGATAATCATGATTACTATTAGTGTGTTGTTCATTGAATCAACTAGCGGCAAATCCAAAACACCCGGCAATCGGTGTATGGCTCATCAAAATTTAACTCTTGCCCAAGTCAACAAGCCAACAAACAAGGCACATCATCTCTTAAAGGGATCAAAGAAGAGGAGATGTGTAGGATGTTACGAAAAACTCCGCATCTTCTTAACAAGTCGTGAGGCCGACAAAAAAAGTAAAGGAAATTCTCACAGAATGCACTGGTTGCAAACAATATTCTGGTTTGGCCTGTTTTAATAAAAAAACATCCATAAGTTTGATAAATAAATACAATTAAATAAAATCGATATTTCTTTTCCCATCACTAAATTATATGAAAAACTGCTATTGTTCAGTGCGGTATGGGGTACATCAGACCCCACATTTTATTTTACCCATAGAATCTAAACTAACTAATCTAACCACGGGCGGCGGTAGATTTAGGTTAATGAACTCATTGTTAATAATAATCACGACAAAAGCCGCACACTTTGTCTTATTTGGCGCCAAAAAAAGGATTTTGGTCTCCTACGGGCGGTGGGGTTTAATATGCCTCGTGCCGCCACAATCTCTGGTATAGGACAAGGTTTAAAACGACCCGTAACGCAGTAATGGAAAGTACAGATATATCTGTGCCGCAGCGAACGTGTTAAAAGGTCTTTTTCTTTCCACTATCCTCCGAACAAAGCTTCATGGAGCAGATAATGTGTGGGCGGCAACACCTTACAGGAACAACACTACAATATGCCAAGTGTATTCTATAAATCTTCAGTACCAACCCCTTGACTTGTATCGATTTGGACCCATAGCCAAGTGTTTTTAACCTTTTGTAAAAATAGTTAAAGAAGTACAGCTTTATTTACAAATGGTAAGATGTGTGATTTTTTTAGAAAGTAACTCTGTCTGTCTGTCTGTCTGTTACGCTTTCCCGCTTAAACCTCTCAACCGATTTTGTTGAAATTTGGCACAGACAATCTTTAGACCCTGAGAAAGAACATAGGCTACCTTTTATCAAAACACCACGCGGGTGAAGCCGCGGGCGGAAGCTAGTTTAAATATAATATGGAAAGTGATTTTCGTTTACATTGTTTAAAATTTAAAAGTTTCGGTTATAGTTTCATAGCTAAAAAAATGCTTTAATATTTAAATATGTCCAAAAATAACAATCATAGATTTCATTTTCATATACCTATTTCAAGATATTGATAAGTTGATTAGATAATAAATGGTAGATTCAATCCATAAGAATATTTAAACCTGAATTTGTAAGTTAGTATAACCAATGCATCATTTCAAAATGCTTGCCAATGTGTTTCAAACTAGTATTACAGACTAGTGTTTAACTATTATAACGTATCGCGACTATAGACTACCCACCCTCACCTTAAAGAAAAATAATTCATAAAAATTTCAGTTTTCAAATTCCCTAAAATATAAAGCACAATTTTAATAACGGGTCAGATTGTGTTATTTATCGCGCAGGTAGTTTGGAAAGTCGCCAACAGATAGCAGAAGATACTTTGTATTTTGGCATCGTAAATTCAAACATAATTCAGTAAAAAAGGACAATTTTGTGTCCCCTCGGTGTACACTGCCTTAATAGCTTAATGTCTGGGCACAATATGGCTCTAAATTTTATATTTATTTTTTAATTTGTTTTTTTTTCAATAGGGAAAATTAAATTTGGAAATGATTTCATTAATAGGGAGTTAATTTGATGCAATAATAATTGGAACTGAGGTTACAAAGTTCACATTGTACACACCATACGTACCTACTATGCGCTAAAGAATAGCCATATACATACAATAAAAATATAATACATTTTACATTGACAATACAACTTAATCGAGACTCGAGAGGAGGTTTTCCTTCGGCCTTCGACAGAAAGGTAAAGCTTTTTATTTTAAAGAATTTTAAAATTCACTTATTCTAACGTTTTATAATAATACTAGCGGTCCGCCCCGGCTTCGTCCGTGGTACATATTTCGCAATAAAAGGTAGGTATGTTCTTTCTCAGGGTCTAAAGATTATCTGTGCCATATTTCATCAAAATCGGTCCAGTAGTTTATGAGCCTATTCATTACAATCAAACAAACAAAGCTTTCCTCTTTATAATATTAGTGTAGATTATAATAATTATTTAATAATGTACTGAAAGTCAAAGAATCAATACAAAACCAAAACAAACGAATTTAACAAATTGATTTGTTATTGTATATTTTTACTCTATAAAACCATTTTCATTTTATTGTGTCTCAATTTCCTCTCCCAATTTGAAAGTGTAACATTATACCTGTTTACAAGTACCTGGCTGTAACAGTGAGCCCGACTCGCTCCATTAACTGTGCCAACTTAGTTTGTATTCCAGTTATGCAAGAGAGTAGCAATAATATTTTATGATTAAATTTCCGTTCAGTAGGTACTTTAGTTAAGGATATTTGATTGTTTATTTCATATTATAATAACAGGCATATTAGAAGCTGAAGTTAAATTTTACATCTAAATATAAAAATTGAGATTAAAGAAATATTACAATTTATCCTAGAATTATACTTGTCTTCGTTAATCATATTTCTAAAAGTATTCGTTTACATTGCAGAAAATATAGCAGCTTATAAAAGAAATAGCATAATATTATGGTCTTTGTGGACTTATATTTTATATTACTTTCCCTAGTCGCGTCAAATTATATTTTTTCTTATAGCCTTTCTTCATCTTATAGCCAACCTTCTCTTCTATCCTTTATATTATTTCTTATAACATAAACTATCTGTTAATAAAATTTGGATACAATCTTGCATAACTCCGTCCCTTCAAACAACAGGCCTATAAGGACCGATAAAGTCACGGAGGGGCAGTAGAGCCAGTCATGTTGTTTTTGTAAACAACCCCGATCAAACTATGAAATATTTACAAAAATACTAGGTAAGATTATTGTTATATTATTATAGTGTTATTTCTATTGGATTTTTAGGAATAATAGTTAAAAACGAAAACTTATTTTTATTAGATATTTATTAAATTACTCGATTTCTCGAATTTTTCTTTCATTGACAAATCATTTTTAAGATTTAGAACAAGAATAATATAATATTATTTTTAATATAATATTATTAATAATAACTTAATTAAACACTGTCGTAGGCTTTCCATTTACAGTGAAAAATATGATTTAAAATAAAAGACAATTCAAAAATGTTTTCCTATTTACAACTAGCGGTCCAACCCGGCTTCGCCCGTGGCACATGTTTACGTTTTATCCATCTTCGTACTTCAAGGAATATTATAAAAAAAATAAACGAAATCGGTTCAGCCGTTCTCGAGTTTTGCGCTCACCAACACATCTTGCGATTCATGTCTCTATTTACAATAACAAATATATTATGTACATCGAAAAACAAACACTTCATTCTGTAACTGTAGAATTATACGTATTTTGAACAAAGCTCGTTCAGGAATCCCAATTTAATTCGTTTATACCTGAGGGAACATGGCTAGACATTTTAACTGCTACACATTTTCATATGAATTTATATTTTTACAACAAATTGTCGGGGTTGTTTCTGTCGCGCTTTTAAAATGTATGTGTTTAGATTTAAATTAATTATTGAAACTGTGAATTATAGTATGCTGAGTGAATTTAATTCTAAATTTAGGCCCTTGTAGCATATTTTCTGTTTTTTGCTTTACGAAAAAGTTGATGCAGTATAAAATACTATCTACCTACAGCTAATCCTAATTATAATTTTACGAAGGTTTTTTTTTCCTATCTTAATAAAGCAAGAATTCAATTTTTCAACATTTCTATATTGTACATAAATACAAGACAATATTTTTTTTACTTTGTCCATACAACGATGACGTTTTCAACTGAAAAATAATTTTAAATTATTTCAGATGAATCAATCATTATCACGCAATGTGGAATCATACCTACGCGTTGAAAAATGACTCCATAAAACGTATGATATCAATGCATTGGTTCTCAAACTCAAAACTCAAACTCAACTTAACATTTATTTATTCAATTAGACTTCTTCTACACTTTTGAAACGTCATTACATATTTTTAACAATTACCACCGATTCGGAAAGCAGTATCTACGGAGAAGAACCGACAAGAAACTCCATAGTTGCTCTTTTTAATCATGTCAGTTTTACAATTTAATTTTACAAAATACATATGTAACATCATATTATATTATCGTAATATGCCAAAGAACTGTCCTGTGGTTTTTACGCGGGTTCATTCGTTAAAATAACTGTAAGTAGGTATTTTAATAGATAAAATCCAAAAATTATTGAAGTTAAAAATAGTTTAATTTCATAAACATACGTTTAAAAAACTCCCATCATGAAATTAATGAACACCGCTCACTGGGGAGGTAATAGAAATAAAGCATGGCTTCCACTCAGCTTTATTTTTCCGTAGTTAATTATTTCCAGTTAACAAGGTGTTGTCTTTGTAATTTATTGCTCTGTGAGCGGTGAGCGTGGAATTAGGGTGAGTGCACACTGGTATAGAGATAATATAGACCATGGTAATTTTGAGGAGATACTGGTTGCTATAAAAAAAATTGGTTGTCTGTAAAGTCGGCTCAATGACGATAGTTGAACGTGACAACGTCCGATTGTGCTTCTTTGTCGCTCGTTCCGCGCTCTCGCTTGCACTTCAAGCCTCACATGGAACGCCTCAGAGCGAGGTAACGCCGCATGACTCATGTTTTTTCGTGCGTGCAGCCGGCTCTATCGAATTATAAGACGTTGTCACGTCAAAAGATAATATTAATATGTACAGTGTAAAAAGGTATTCTAGGTAGAATACCTACGATGTAGGCATGGGTAAAATAGTAGTATCATCGGTAGAATGAAGCTTAAAATAGCTAATAGCTAATAGAAATAGAGCTACTAAAGCTAAACTTCATACAATGAAGTCAAACTTTTAATTTGTTCGAAATGAAACTACCCCTTTTTTCATCTACAAATATTTTAACTCAATTTTTCTTAATTTCCGAACATATTTCCTTAGCTTCTTATAGCTTTATTTGGTGCACAAGCTCTAGCATTGGTTTACTGAAAGTCCTTAGTCAAACAAGATACCTTGGAAAGAATTATTTCAGCTGAAAAGGTTTTATTACAGTGTAAAGAAACATGATATATTCGTTTAAAACAATTAAAATTTATAGAAAAATAGACAATGCACAGAAGAGACAAAATATTGTAGCTTTTCCCACTTATAAATATTTGGAAAATCATCTGGAATCATCTGGATATATAGCTTTACAGTTTATAAAGCTTTACAGCTTCCCGCCCGCGGCTTCGCCCGCTTTGACTAAAACCTAATAAATTATATACCAACCTCGTTGCACAACTCTATCTATTAAAAAAACTGCATCAAAATCCGTTGCGTAATTTTAAAGATTTAAGCATACAAAGGGACAGGGACAGAGAAAGTTTGTTTTATAATATGTAGTTTAAAATACTTATGTATGTAATGACGATTCGAAAGTGCTACTAAATAGTAGGCTTCTTGAATAAATGAATGTTTGAGTTTGAGTTTGAGTGATTAAGGCTTCTTTCTCTCCCTTTTGCAATGATATGTACTTATTCATATTATGTTTATGTCTTGTAACACTCACATGATTTTGCTTTTTATTCCCCACTAGATTTCCGCCCGCGGCTTCGCCCGCATTTTCAAAGGAAAACCCGCATAGTTCCCGTTCCCGTGGGATTTCCGGGATAAAACCTATCCTATGTGTTAATCCAAGTTACCCTCTATATGTGTGCTAAATTTCATTGTAATCGGTTCGTTCGTTTTTACGTGAAAGAGTAACAAACATCCATACATCCATACATCCATACATCCATACAAACTTTCGCCTTTATAATAGTATTAAGATTATCTATTTTGTAATCATATTTTCATATTTAGTTTAACAACATTCAAATGCTTTACATATGAGAAATTTTAAATAATAGAAAAAAAATGATCACTAGGCAGGATTCGCCTCGGTGAGGCGAAAGACGCTGTTTCGAATCCCGTCTCGTGATCGATTTATTTTTTCGAACTTATTTAACATATCAAAAAGTGATTACACCTAGCAAAAACCTGAAAAACCATAATGGTTTATTTTCATAATAAATCCATAGCACCGTAACCCTCTATCATATTGTGAACTTATGTTTATCACGGCTAGAGGGGACCAGGTACAATTTATCGCTAGCTCTTGCCCGCGGCTGTGCTCGCGTTAATGCGTTTTTTGGATGATAAACAGTAAGGACATAACTCAAATTTATATTGCTTCGGGAGTTGAGTATGATTTGCAACGTATTTGGCCAGATCGCACCGGGGCAGGTAACATACCCCTGCAGAAAATCAGCGTGAAATAATAGCATTTTCTTTTCCTTACCCATCCCAGTCCTCTTGTTTATTCCCACCCCATCATCAAAGCTTATCCCATATCTATAAAAGTCGGCTATTTGATTGCAGAGGCATAAAGTATGTGAAAATAGTATTACGCTTCTGCAAATATTCATGGGCGACGGTTACCAGATACCAGCTCCTTTGCAGATTATCATAAAACAATTGTAATTGTGAGGAATTACATGTACCATTGCATTTATAATAAGTAAAATATGAAAAAATATTTTCCCTATATAAAAGCCTCTTCCAATAACATAATATTAATCGAAGCCTAAATAAAACGATGCCAGAATATATTCTACATGTAGTATAGGTATTATATGTTATTACAAGGACACACATAGTTTTCATACTCATAAAGAAATAATCTCACTAAAAGTTGGTGTCATGGCGGTTTTTGCTGAGCGCAGGTGTCGTTTATTAGTTGCCAACTTTTGGCGGGAAAAACTAACGCTATGCGAGTTGAGAATTAGTTTTCATACTAAGGTAAAATGATGAGATTATTATGTAATAAGAATATAAAAAAGAGGTATATTTTATGGTACAATTTTTATAAATAAGGAAAATAATTCATAACGAAATGTACTGAAGACGGCCATATCTCCAAAAGTTGTATAAAAGCCATCTTCTCCAGTCCAATCAAATTTTGTATAATATTAGAATTGCATATTATGCAAATAACGTATAAACACAGATTATATAATAATACACAGATAATTAATATAATGCCATTGTAATATTAGCCACCAATATATAATATATTATGTATTATCAAGTTATTTTTGTGAAAACAGTCTGATATTTTGTGTATTGTTTTATCGTTTTTCACATACAAAGAAATAATATGATTTATTGTCATATAATTACATGTTTGTTTTGAAGACATAATATTACGACACGTATTTAGCAGTAAAAAAAAAACAATCGTGTATTAGTGTAGTTAGGTTTGTCGACAAGCAACTGAATTCAAACACCGTTTGTAGGTTCACCAGCCTTTTTGTTTATTGAATACTTATTTTATATTTCATTTTGAATGCAACATTCTGATGTATGGTAAATTGACAGTATACCTATAATTTATTGCTTTAATCGATGATTTGATGAAATGGTACTATGTATTGCATGCAGATTTGGTAGTAGTACTAGTGGTAGTACTTAAAAAGTAATTTTAAAATTCTAGACACAAATATTCATTAAAATTCTTTCCTATATGCTAAATATTCTTTACTAAGTTTTGCTTGGTGCTTGGATAACAATAACACGTGAAAATAAGTTTCTTTGTTTCTAAGATTCATCTAGCCTGACATTCCAAAAAAACTAACCATATCAACATCTATCCATAACAATTCTAAGAAAAACAACACCAAAAATGACCTTCAAATTTATCCCAATTATTCGTAACATAATGGTAACACAGTCTTTGATGTTCGCGCGTGACTCTCACAAAGGGCCCTTTGCCCTTTGCTGTAACGACACCATCAGTATCATTTTGTGATGTATTGGGGACATAGGAATAGTGAGAATTAGTCCCATGCCCCCCTCAGGGTATGGGGCATGCTCATGGAGGATTTTTTTGACAATTTATTTCCAAATTTTTCTTGCAAATATAGAACTTTCACAAATGTGTAAGGCCATAAAAATTAAAAAATAGTTTTCCACGATTTAAATCTGAGAATTTTCATACAATTGTTTATTTATTACGCAATTGTTAACTTAATATATGAACTCATTTTAAAGTATTATGTATGCTAAGTCTAACGCATATAATATAAGTACATTGTACAATCTATTTTAAGAATATTGCCTAACTTTTATTGTAAAGTAACGTCCGCACAGTGCCCTTACTGCGAACGAACAGCATTCGCTTAACAGTGACGCGACGAAATCTCTTCTGACCCCAAGCTTTTTAATGAATTCTTATGAAAAAAACAGATTAATACATAGACAGCACCTGTAATAATATGTAAAAATACTTCGAAAAAAAAATTTTTTCGCAGATTTTATAACATATTGATTTCATTAATACTGCATACACGAATCGATTCAATATCTCTAATACATTTAAAAGAGTTAAGTACTGCAGAAGTATGATACTATTATCATTTCCAAATTGTATCTATGAACATATAAAATACATATATCTAAATAAGGCAATTGTGTTAAATATTAAACTAGCTCTGTGTGACCTAACCACACATGACTCACTGGCATTTCCTATCATTTCACAAAGAATCTAAGATCACGCACTCACGATATCTACGTTGCTAAAAATGTCAGCACTATGCTGTTATAAATGTGATTCATTTGAACGCACCTTGATTTATTACCTCTAGGAAATTCATAGTTTTTTTATAGATTGATGGAGTAAAATATTTGATGAAGATAGAGTAAACGGATTTAAAACGCGATTTATTCATTATATTAGCTCTATTAATTAACTTTGTAGCATGGTCAAAGGGAGACTGTCTATCTCCATTAAAAAAATCGCATTTAAAATCCGTTAAAATCTTTAATTTCTAATAGACTACAGGACCATGTTGAAAAATTTATGGGTCATTTGAACCACCAGGTGACCTATCTAGAACGATATAAGAGCATAAAATAATAAGATTCAGCACTATGCCGTCACTTGAAAGCTGTCCAACTGAGCGCAGATGAGAATTCGAAAGTACAGGTAGAGATTTTTTCCCCTTGTCTCCATGATTTTTGTACGGCGTTGCGGAATAATGGATCAAAAGCAGTAGGTATTGAAATAGTATGACACAGATGCCGTACAAAAATGGTGGTCCACAAAGTCGGAATTTATTTTTATTTTCCGACAATTGCCGGGGTAAATTTGGTCATTTATTTGATTTGGTATTTCATTGAACGAGCTAGATTCAAAAACTAGGTTGAAAAATTAATGTTGTAATATTTAATCTATTTTAAATCGCTATTTTATAACACCTTACGACCAATAGAAGCGGTAGGTCTATAAAGTTTTTTTTAATAATGTTAATAGTACAAAATATAACTTCTATAAAACACAAGAAGTTGGGTCAAAAAACATATAAATTTTATTGATCCAACATCTATTATTAAATAATTTAAGTTATTTATATCATTCGCTTTTTTATTAATAGAATTTTGTAGGTTAGTAGGAGATTAGCCTTTGACATCTCTTGATGCTTACGAGATGACCGCTGTACCAAGAGGTTTGCATATTTAAATAATTTTCATGCAAAAGTTCTATTTTTTCTATTTATATTGTTCTATACATACTTACTTAAGTTACAGGTTAGCATTCAAGTTTTATGATCTTAAATTCTCTGACCATAATATGCAAAATTACATCACAATCTCTTCAGCCATTTTGGTCTAAAAACGGACCATTAACACTTCAACTATGATATGATTGCATGCCTTTAATGAAAACAAAAAAAAGTTCAAAATGAACTAAAAATTGCACAATAAAATAAAAGATGCAAGGATGTATGCCTCTAAAACATATTTCACAATAGAATATGTAAACGTTTTGTCTTTTTTTTCAATTTACCATCCTATTTAAATCAATTACTTTTGACAAGCAATTTCATACTTATTAAAAAAGAAATATGTGTAAAGCAATGCATGTTTACATTTAAAAATTGTTGCGCTGACCTTACGTAAGGTGTAGCTTCCAGTGATAGCTATAACGTGTTCGGCACCATTAAAGCTACATTCAAGATAACTTTAAAGGCATATTTCTCTGCACCTTATTTTGAATATATAATAAAAATAAATCTTGATCATTAATTTTTAAGTCTGTAATACCTACGAATAGAATGAGAGTAATACAGTCCACATGTACCTATACCTATTAAAATTGTGTCAGAAAAATCAAGAAACGACGTATTAAAATGTTAAGAATATTTGTTAATTTAAGTAAAACCGCGGTATGGAGTTAAAGGTTTGAAATGAAAAAAAAAACCTATCATAGGTACTACATTTATAAGAACAATTCGCTTAGCTTTCACTTTGCAAAGGTATTTATTCAAATAATAAGCCGATTAGCTTATGACCGATTTATTTAAACCAGTATGACGCTTTTCTAATAGTGTAAATTGAACTTTGTGTACAAGGTTTAAGGTATATTATTGATTAACAATAATACGTGTGGGTTGAAATAATATTGATTGTTTGTTATTTTATTTGGTAATTCGAATATGGAGAAATGCGGTGTCATCAGCGATGTTTATTTTGCATCCTTATTATGGAAACGGAGGCTCCGTTTATTTTAAAATAATATATTTTGTTTTTACTTTAGTCACCAGATAAACTATGTCTATGATATCGGAACTAAGCGAAGCTTTAAAAAAGCATTAAGGAAATAATATTACCTATTATCCAAAATATTATGTAGTTAAATTATTTTTATACATTTTATAATTTAAAATTCCTATTTCCAGAGTAGAATTGACTTTTAATAAAGCTAATCAACATTTTCTGCCTATAAAAATCCTACTAATATTATTAAGGCGAAAGTTTGTGAGGATGTGTGTGTTTGTTACTCTTTCACGAAAATTCTACTGAACCGATTACAATGAAATTTAGCACACATATAGAGGGTAACTTGGATTAACACACATGATAGTTTTTATCCTGGAAATCCCACGGGAACGGAAACTATGCGGGTTTTCCTTTGGAAACGTGGGCGAAGCCGCGGGCCGCGGGAATCTAGTATTATATACAAATACATTCGTATATTTCATAGACAAAAAGTAAATCTTCTACTACTATTGAAATTTTCATTAAAATACGTCCATGTTATTTAATCTAGAGCCTAATGGACCAAAAACCTTACTGCCAGTATTATGACTACTCAAAACCATCCCTGTCAATATTAATAATTATTTAAATACCCTTAAACCGCTTATTAAATTAATTACAAACAATTAAAGCACACGTAATTAACCATCGGAACTACAGTTTTGACGTTTGACTGACATGCAACTTGCGCAAGCTAGGCTTGTTATTAATTAGCGTTGTAATGCAAGAATTAAAAAAAAGTTAAGTTTTTTTCCGATACTTATCTGTAGACTAGCGGTCCGCCCCGGCTTCGCACGCATTTTTACGTTTTCTCTACATAAGAACCATCCTCGTACTTCAAGGAATATAAAAAAAAGAATTATCGAAATCGTTCCACCCCTTCACGCGTGATGTAGATTCAGAGGGACAAGCATTAGCATTTAACATAACAAAATATTTAAAATAACACAAAAAAAACGTTTCATAAACGAATAAAACAGTAGGTAACATATAAAATCAAAGCAAAGTGATTAAAATTAATAAAAACATCCTTTTAATTTAATAAACAATGTGTTTGTAAAACTTGCATAAAATTAATATAATAATATGATTATAATACAAATTACACATTCAACCCGTAGAAGGCATGCTGTTCGAATAGACAGACATATGAACACATTCCGCGGAAGATGCTAAATGTCAAATCGAACGGTGTATGGTTCCATTATCACACGATAATTTTAATAATTCATGACGTCATACTTCTGTAATTCGCTATTTTGTGTGATGTATTCGTATATAATTATACTTTTTGCTATATATTTGCATACAGAAAGAAATCAAGATATAGGTATGCATTGCTTTCCAACGTCCATAGTAACGTCTATATTATTAATTCTCATAATCAAGATCAAAAGTTCTTGGATACATGATTAGAAGGTATGCAGTTCGATAACATTCGTTTATAAGCCAATACAAATGATGATATATTTGAATGTTTTATATCAATATGTCCAGTGCATCTAAAAAACCGAAACAGATTTGACTACTTAATTCAATAGTTTTCTATAAAGCCACTTCTTAAACTGAAGTCATATTACCAGTTAGGATCTTTGTAACAATAATATGGTCAAATTTCTATGTAGTTCCTATTATAATCAACCTTAAATATTAATACGATTTTACTTACAAACGACCCTTTGAAGAATCTACAATTCGAAACTCTCTTAGATACCTATCAAATTATTGCACACCCTTATCAGTTTTCCTTGCTAATTAATACTTTTCCATCATCTACCATTAAAAAAATCCCGTGCCGTCCAACAACGGACACTCGAGCACGCGACCGGTGAATGTATCGCGGGTTCGAAGCCAGTTATAGTTTTTTTATTGGTCTCTAATTATGCGACACCGCGTGTCAAGGTGAACAACAAATATTGCGATATAGTGTTGTATTGGGATTTATTTTTTTATATTTTTATTATTTTATTACTGAAATAACTTCATTCAGTTACGAAAATGTGTAAAAGATGCGAATGTGTGAATTAAAAACTTGATTTAATTTAAGATTTAATTGAGCGCGATGTATTGATTTGGTTTTCATTGAAATATACATATGACTGCAACTAAACATGAAGCAGGTTCTTAGTTTTAAATCGTGCGCAGAATAGTCTGAAAAAGGTTCTATCTGCTATGGCCGCTCCTAAATCGGCTACAAGTTTAATAGGAAATAATTCAAAGGTGTTCTCATCTTTACCAACCAAGATTAATTCTAATTATTGTTTAAATCAAATCAAATATATTTATTTGCTCGTATATGGCAATTTAAGGGTGTTATTTCAATACTAAGCGATGTCATATTATGTTCTTCTCTCGTTAGGTGTAAAATATGTTCTTTAAATAATGTTTAATGACCATATGATATTCCAAAATCAACACACCAAACAAAGACCTCACCAAAACACGACTTAAATAAACTTTTATTATTCTCTAAATATTTATGAATAACAGTCAATGATCAAATCGCCATTTACGTCCAAAAATGCCGATTTAATATTATTTCACCTTGAATTAAATCATCCACCTGTCCTTAAAATGCAAATAAATAACTATTTAATATCATATATTATATTTAAATTAATGTAATGTACTATCAATTTATGCTAGCTTTAGCTCGCAGCTTCGTTCGTACCTCATTATATTATTATAATCATAAATCATATCTAGGTATGATATATTATGTATACGTAATAATCCAGCTAAATTATGTGGGAATATAATTTACAAACTGTGCCCGCGGTTTTACCCGCGTTGCTCCGTTCCTGTTGGTCTTAGCGTGATGATATATATAGCCTACTTCCTCGATAAATGGGCTATCTAACACTGAAATAATTTTTCAAATCGGATCAGTAGTTCCCAAGATTAGCGCGTTCAAACAAACAAACTCTTCAGCTTTATAATATTAGTATAGATAACACGACCAAATGAAAACGTGCTCTCTACGACCTTTAAACTAGTCCGCTAACCGATTTTCTTCTTATCATACAAAACGAACTAATTAAATAACGATAAATATGCATAATTTAGCAGGTTTTACCATGCATGATGACTTGGTAACAAATAACAAAAAAATAAAATGTATATTAGATATTTCAAACGTTTGCGAAAACAAATTTATTGAGAAAACAAGTTTGATATCGGATGTGAAACGTGATTTTTTTTTGTTAGAAAAATCCATTGACAGACATTATTTTACTTGGCTAGATACCAGAAGTTATGTCACCTTATTATATTAGCAAAAGGTCGTCTATTTAAAATAACCGGTTTAACGACCCCATGTCGGTAACATTATAAAGATAAGGTGATTAAAATAAGACTTTGCTTAGCCTTAGAATATTTTTTTGTAATTGTTATTGAAGGAAATTTAAATTAGAGAAATATATTAAAATTAATTACATGAAAAATTAATGTAGAGATTTAGGATAAATAATTCTGAGATAACCATAAAATAATAATATGCTATAAGTACTTAGTTATCATGAAAAAAAATTGGTAAAATATCGAATAATCGAGTGTACCTAATTGCTTTGAATTATTTTGACTCATTAAAAGTTAACAACTCATTATAACATGAAATCTATAAAACTATTCTAATGTTAATCCAAGTTACCCTCTATGAGTGTGTTAGATTTTATGAAAATCGGTTCAGCAGTTTTTGCGTGACATACGAACTATCGCATCTAACATATAGTTTTTCATGGTAATGAACTTACAGACTTCATTATATGTCTTTTATAAATGTAGTTCATTATAAAATTGTACCTATGTGCATCAATACAAACATACAAACAATAAATCGTTATTATATTAGTGTACATTCACGTGAACGTGCCGTGTGGGCACGTGCTTCTATATTTCATAATATCTTGACCAAGATATATTTCAAGTCTTTAGAGGTCAATCTCTTCATTGTGAATCTTCTAACAATATTTTATAATTTTAATATTTATAATAGTGTTAAACGAAAACTAATTTATTGGCGAGAATAGAATAATTGATTTAAAATATAATATTTTAAATAACGAAGTTTAAATATAACACAACAGGGATCTTTGTGGTTGATGTCTAAATTCTAATGTTAATTAGCTTTTCGCCCGCAGTTTCACCCGCGTTGAAGGAAAACCCGCATAGTTCCCGTTCCCGTGGGATTTTCGGGATAAAAACTATTCTAATGTTAATCCAAGTTACCTTCTATGTGTGTGGCAAGTTTCATGAAAATCGGTTCAGCAGTTTTGGCGTGAAAGAGTAAAAAACATACAAACTTTCGCATTTTTTGTATTAGTAGGATATGCAATTCGATTAGGAATTTCTTTCCCTGCTAAAATTAAAGTATTTAATCACAGATTACTCAATAGTAACGATATTAAACACCAAAGCAAACCAAAAAAATAAAACTAAATAAAATATTATTATGCTATAATGACAAGAACTGGTTTGTATAGATAATATTATTTTGTTGTTTTATCTTTTTAGCATATGCATGAATGAAAAACGTTATAAAAATATTCCTTTAAGTATAGATCGGGTTACACGGCTCAGATAATTACCATTATATTATGTACATAATATAATTCAAATGATACCATACCTAATTATTATTTTGACAAAATACTGAACTGTTATTTTTTCATGTAAAAAAGAACCATCAAAATCGGTTCATTCAGTCAAAAGTTCAAAAGTCAGTTGAAAAATCAAACAAAATATATATTACACATGTCATCAATCAATGGTTAAAAATCTAATAGTTCACGGTGGCGGTTGCGTAAGCGTATAGTATTAACCTGAGGTACGGTGAATTTACATCAAACGAGCGAATACTCAATCTAACCCCATTATGTCAAATTATTGTAGTGTAAACAGGCGTAGAGCATTCTTTCGTTGTTCTTTCGCATTCGAAAAAATTCTATGCAATGTTCTAATACTGAATATGAGTTTTCATTAATTACACTAAAAGATCACGAAAGAATGCTGCGATCACGAACGAAACTAAAAGATCACGAAAGAATGCGTTCGAAAATATTCAATGCAATGTTCTAATACTGAACAACACTGAATATGAGTTTTCGTTTACACTAAAATATCACGAAAGACTGCTCTTGCTCTATGTTCGTTTGATGTGAATGCACCGTAACGTTTGCGCGGCATTTGACGCAATGCATAACTTTCACAGTGTTGAATGCCTTTAATATCCTTTGTACACGGCTAAATAAACTTCCGTGGTATTTGTTAGTGGTTGTCTCGGTTAAGAAAATAATTATAAGTACGCTATTTTCCTGTTTGTGTAAAACGAAAAGCATCTAATCCGTGAAGAAGTAGGTATAAGTCAAATTTTTTGTTGTTAAATAATAGATAATATCGAATCGATCGTCGAATAACATATTTGTTGTATGTTTTAAGATCAAATAAAAAAATAACATTTATGAGAATACAAGCAGCTGAGCAGCTGCTATTTTTTTAATTTATTTTTTACCTGAAGACACTGATTATTAATTAAAATAATTTGGAAAATCCAAAAGTGCACGCCTCATAATTTTTTTTTAATAAATATTTATTAATTATTATTTTTGTTTATTTAATAACAATTAAACCACATCGAATCAGACCCTGAAAAATGAAAGGGTTCTATTCCTGAGCATACTCAAGCGTAAGAGAAAAAAAAAGACTCGATTGGTAAAGTATTTCGGTCGCTATCGTGTTAACAAGAAAAACGATCCGCACATACAGACACACGGACGTCCAAGACAGAACTTTTTTAAACTGTTTTTAAACTAGTTTAAATAACAAAAATGACATCAAAAATATCATGAACGTTAAAAATAGTGTTTTTTCTTAATATGTGTGTGTATGTATTATCTTACAAGTGCAATGTATGATACATAAAGACATTTTAAGTTTGAAAAATCAGATGTTTTGCGCGAAGTGACAGTAGTACCCACCTCAACGCTTCGCTTATGAGGCGTGCAAAAACAGCTGCTGGGTTCTTCTTTTTGCTTTGTGACTAATTGAATAAAACTATGTAAAGTGAAGCTACAAATTAATAAATAACGTAGTAAAGAAGTAATAAATAATTTGTCTATTTCCTTGAATTTTAAACATCGTTTTACTTATATATCGAACCTAATTTATGTCATGATTTATAGTTTTTAATTATAATTTATGGATGCCATGATTGTATAAAATTAGGTAGTTTTGGATCAGGAAGTAGCTTAGATTAAAGGTTAAGGTCTTATTACAAAAGAATCTAAATTTAGGTCTTAATCTAGTCTAGAAGATGATTAAAAACATGATTTAAAGATCATATAGATGACCTACAAATAGATACTAATAAAATGCTAATAAAAGATTTTCGTATCTTAATTAATGTTTATTCATAAATTTCTGGGCATAAAATTTGTGTTCTTCTTATATCTAACCTTTGCCATAATAACATAGGTATCATATTATGTAAATGTAAAAAGATTATCAAAATTAAAAATTACCAGAATCTGTTGTTTAAATAGATATATAATAATCGAAATTCCATTACTTCTTCAGATTTTAACTACTAATAACATATTTAATGGTCAATAATTATTGTTAAACTTTAGTTATAATATACGTCTAATACATGTGCGAGAAGGCACGTCGAAATGCTAAATAGCCGGTATAAGGTAGACTAATCAGAGTTAAAACTATGTGTGTAATAAAAGCTAAGCTATACTTTTAAATTGACGTTCACAAAAAAGGACGGAGGTTTTCAAGCGTATTTTTATAAGTTATTTTTACATTGGTAACAATCTAACTATATAACATAGTTAGTTATATTTTAGATTGTTACCAATGTGTAATTTAATAATTATCTTTAAAGTAACACGAGAGTGTAAATACGTAAATACCACAATTTGAAAATAAATAAGCTGTTATAAAATGGAAAGATAGCCTTTTATTTGAATTATATTATTTATTTTTATGGTAACTTATAGATATTATGACAACCACTCATTAAATAATGCTATCAACTTTCAACAAAAAATATTGGTACCTACTATAAAGTATAGCTTTCACAAAACGTAAGCATATTTGTAACTGGGTGAGATTCCGAAGTTCACCGAAAAAGGTCGCTCGGGCAGGTTATATTTATGTATATAAATTATAACATTACTGGTTTTAATACGCGTTTTGATTACGTGATGTAAGGGCATTGCCTAGAGGTCAGGTTGAATTTAACAATATACTAACTTTGCCGGAATTTATGCCTCTTTATATAGTGTTTTGGGGGAAATAAAATTATATCTCTAGGACTTGCTTATGAACGTTTTCTTTTATCGTGATTTTCTATTTTTGATTATCTCATATCTGTAACTTTTTATGCGGTGTTAATTCAAAAATCGCTTTACTTTATTTATTACTAGTGTTACGCCTGCGATTTCGCGTTATCTAAAACTCAATAAATTATTTACTTACCTAAACCTTCCTCTTGAAGCACTCTATCTATAAAAAAAATAACTGCGTTTAAAATAACCGACTTCAAAAACGGAAAAGTAAAAAACAAAAAAGATTTGATATTATTAATTACTACATAATATTATTTAGATGATATTTACTAAATAGGTTTGATGTCGGTGCACGGGCTTAATACTAAGTGCTTACTGCTTAGTGCATGCATTGTGCATTCCGCATCAAACAAAAAAAGAATCATGTAAACCTCGGCGTAATCGGTGTACATACATAAAAGAAATATACCGGCCAAATTGATAACCTAATTTTTTTGAAGTCGGTTAAAAAGAACGTCAAAATCCGTTGCATATAAAAATCCAAGCATACATAGGAACACAAAAACGCGAGAAGTGACTTTGCTATGTAGTGATGTCAAATTTCTTTATTCGGAATTGTTATTATAAAAATTATGCAAATAAAAATCCAGTAAAAAGCATGTAGGTGTAATTATATTTCATTTTGTATTTTCCCAAAACCTTGCTGTAACAAAAAACTGTGAATCATATTATCTCATAATCATATTGCATACAATTTCTCCATTCTATGACTGTATCACTTGTTATTTTTGGGACAAGGTATTCAAGGTATTCTTGAGATCTTATATACACACACACATACATACAAATATCGTTATTTCGGAAAGTTTAATTTTAAATAACTAGGGAAAAATAAAATAATATAGAGCAGGTTTGGTCAATAATTTTCCTTAATTTTAGACTTTTAGAGAAAAATATGTTAAAAATAATATTTAAGCCAACTGTTTAATAAATAATATCTATCAAAAAACAATTCCAAATGGAAAAACTTTGCTCTATGACCTTCAATTGTCAACATTTATGCAACAAATAATTGCCTCCACAATTTTGTTAATCGTCTCTACAAAACACAAATTCAATTACTGATTCCTGCGCTAGAAATGATCATCAGATATATGGAATTCCAACAAAATTACCTTCTTAAGCCCCAAGTTACATACATAAAAACTTACAGCTAATAAATTCGCAAAGCCTTGCATAATTTGCCGAAGGCTGTCGCGGCGCTCCCACTGCCTAGTGTCTACATCGTCATGTCCTGAACCGTTTATAACCTTAATATATAATATTAATAATTATCTTTTTAACACGCTTTCATTAGCTTCACGTGTATGTATGTATGTAACAAATATGTTTGTTGACAATCGACTGTTTGTTAATTTTTAGACTCGATTTTGACCCATTTTAAACGGACAGATTTAATCCAAACTTTGTACACTTAACAAAAATCAGTAACAATAAGTGAAGTCCTATGTCCCCTAGTGGGGTAAGGGGCAGATGCATTATGCATCTGTTTCACTGATCGATTTTCTTTAGGGACATGTAGGTGATCAGCCTTCTGTGTCCTACCAGACCAAGGCATTTTTTTTCTTCGTCTCCACCGGGAATCGAACCCAGGACCCCTCGGTGTTACGCTCACGCGTCAACCACTGTACCGAGGAGGCGGTCAATAATATTTTTTTGAGTTTTAAGCGTGTTTTTTTATTATTATTTTTTTAATTTGGTATATTAATTATTAATGGAATAGATATAAAGTTTGTGAGTGTGAGTGTGAATAGATATAAAGTTTGCAGGATATTACGGGATAAATTAACTTATTTTACAAGGTTATGAAATCATGTTATTTGGCTGGCATGGTTATTTTCGTAAATTCAATTACATAAATATAAGTTTTTACTTTCTGATAAAAATATTGTAATTGTTATAGAATTACAATCAAATATATCATATCGATGTATTCACATAATAGAAATATTGCATCATTGCTATTATTATTTTTTAGAAAAAACTAATTTAAATTCTTATTTCTATGTAAAAGGATGTTGTTTTCAAATTTATTGTATTGTTTCTGCATTAATTGGTGTAAATAAAAAACTGTGATAATTTAAAGTCACGATTAGCTTCTAAATTCTTTAACAATATTACGATAGTTCGAGATTTTTTAGTTCAATAACATTTTATAACATGACTAGCTTCCGCCCACGACTTTGTACGTGCATCCCCGTTTTTCCCCGTTCCCGCAAGAATTTTGGGAAATCCTTTCTTAGCGGATGCCTACGTCCTAACATCTACCTGCATGCCAAATTTCAGCCCGATACGTCCAGTGGTTTGGGCTGTGCGTTGAAAGATCACTATATCAGTCACCTTTGAGTTTTATATATATAGATTCACAGAACACTCTCGGTTTTGGAATAGAGGATATTATCAAAAATGGTTAGTACATATTCTTAAATTTAACAAGGAAACCTGTTAAAATAAAACCGGATTCTTTTAAAATATTTAAATCACTACATGTAACGAACGCTTTCGATCGAATAAATTCAACACTCATTATCTATTCCGACTCTTCAGGAATTGACTTTTGAAAATAATAGTCCTGTCATTTTAACTATTTTCTTTTCAAATTTATTCCCGTTCGATATTGTGGCTTAACCGTTGAAGCGCATCAGAAATACAAACATTTAAAAATAAAGGCACACATACCTACTTTCAAATTTTAAGGAAGGATTTATTTGTGAATTTTTATAATATAAATCCTCAGCCATGACACGCTCAATAAAAAACTAAATATTTATTAGAGACATCTTCATATATCACAAGATCACTAATTATATGAATTAATTACATGTTGACATTGAACTTGTTTGGTAATCTCTGAAGTAAATGTGTAAGGCTGGTGACACACGAGCGTTTCAACGTGACTTAATCAGATTTTTATTAAGAGTGCGTGCTGAAGATGTATGGATTATTATGTAGAGTCCTCTAGAGTCCGCAAAAATTACTAAACGGATTTGAATGAAGCTTTACAGTAATTTAGATCATATTATATCAGCATGATTCATAGAAAATATAATAATTTAACGATAAATCGGTCAGAAAAAATTCTGCTTTTTGAAAATAATCTTCACTTGCGCTAGCGTTGGAGATATAATGTACCGTATGATTTTCTTTGACTTTTGTTTGAAAACGCTCGTCGTTACTTCACCCTTAATTAACATTTTAAAAATTAAACTCAAACATTAAACACATAAGATTTCAAACTGAATATTATGTTTGTATGTGAGTCCAAAATGGGCCTTGAATAAATAATTTAGACACATGGCATTGTTGATAATGCATTTACTTATATGGCAGACATTCTTTTAAGATGTGCAAACTTAAAACTTATGTTCTGAGTGTGAAAATGTTTTACAATATGCTTATTATTTAAACATTAGTTATACCTATTAATACAAATCTCAGATGTTTATATATGTTTGAATAAACGATTCATTCATATGATTTTTACGTGAAAACAACTGAACTGATTTTCATGAATTTCTCACAGATACACTAAATATTTTCATAGATTTATTTCTTTTTTTCTAGGAGGTACAGGCAAAGAAAAAAGCTTTATATGGACTTATTTATCTATAACATACCTATTTGCTACTTTATCAAATAAAAATGAGATCCTAGGAACTTACCAAACTGAATATTAAACACTAAACTAAATCCCAATTAAAAGCTTGGATTGAATTTCTTTAAAGTTAATAAAGAAGGTTCTATTAGTGCTAGGAATTCTGACGGAAGTTTGAATAAACTTCAAGTTAAGATTTAAGGAAGGTAATCAAGCTGTTACAAAGACATCAATTAACATATTACATATATAATATAATAACAAATAGCTGCGGACGCTGTGGTAACCTTAAATAAGATACAAGATATATTTGGTAGGAAGAGGAATAAATATGAGATACTGGTTTTACACTGATACAAGAAGAAAATCTGATATTATAGTTACTTATTAAACTTTTCTTTAGAAAGTTATTATTTTAGTGAATAATATAAAAAAAATATAAAAATACAATTAAATAATTAATCATCCAAAAGTATATTTATCGACAGATGCTAGGTTGTGCGCCATATTCACAATGGGCAGCGTTGGGCGAGTAGAGGCAATCACGATAGTGTAGAAGGCCTATATGTTTGTGATCGGCCGTCATTGTAGATGTTTATTCATAATCGACGTACTGGCGGCAAACATCGACGAGCATTAATTGTTGGGCCATCTTTGCCTATTGTGAAGAGGAGGAATAAATTAACCAACGACCCACACTATATAGCAGTGTCAACAAGAAGTGATCTAAAAATGGGAAACAAGTACCTATTCCTTTTGATCTCAAACGAAGATTAGTGGATGAGATAGTATTATAATAAAGAGAAATATGTAAAGAAAATGATAAAATATAATAAGTCTAGCTATTCATTTAATTAATTCTAGATTTCAAACATTAACATAATTTCAATACACGATCAAACCCAGGGCGGAGAGTAAACCACTATCAACTTATTTAAATCACTTTCCAATTGACACAAAATAACAATCAAACTATTTATCCTACTAATATAATAAATGCGAAAGTTTGTGAGGATGTGTGTGTGTATTTGTTACTCTTTCCCGCAAATACTACTGAACCGATTACAATGAAATTTAGCACACATATAGAGGTTAACTTTGATTAACACATAGGATAGGTTTCATCCCGGAAATCCCACGGGAACGGGAACTATGCGGGTTTTTCTTTCAAAACGCGGGTGAAGCCGCGGGCGGAAAGCTAGTATATTATATTTAAACCAGATTAGCATATAATATACGTGTTTGTTACGCAACCTAACCCTAAGATGACCCGCCGTCATATTATAACCTACAGCCAAATATCAGACTCATTGCAATGTATTATGTAATATTGTAATATAGTGATATATGCTCATAACCCGTATATTATACGTATGTAGACTATATTGAAAGAGATCTATGTATAAAATAGTTTATTTTGTGTGTATAGAGAAAACAATGTAATTTATGTAATTGATCAAAACAATGTTCAAATAGTTAACTAGTCATTAAAATTCAGGCATTACATACAACGTCTAACTAAGCTATAGAATTAAGCAATTTAATGTCTGAACGAGTTAATTTCAATGTATTTTTTCGCATTTTTAAAGTCGCAATTGAAGTTTCAAACAGTCCCAGTTGACTTAACACATAAATAAATAATTTCTTAGATTTATAGACCGGGAGATACTGACACAAAATTTCGAGTCATTTGTAACAGGATGGCGGTTCTACAGGGGTCTTAGTACGCAATGACAAAAAGAAAAATGATGGTGTGAACGCTGGTACTGGTGGGTTAGTCGCGTGGGCGTTAGTCGAACTCGTCGGAAAAATAGCGAAAGTCAAACGATTTGTAACACAAAAATTTTAGAATTTACCGATAGCCCATAAAAAAGAAGTAGGCGGTAGTGTCATGCCATACTTTTCCGGTATGACTTACAGCCCGCCATACCGACGCGAATGTGTTGATTTAAAAAAAACAATTATTCAACCATTTGTACCAAGCTAACTTTTGCACAGGTAACCATCGTCGTGCAGCCATTTACGAAAATCGCCATGCCATACTTTTCGGACGATTCCAAACGGTCGCCATACCGCCGAAAATCTGCAAAATTTTTTTATTTCGCCTGTCTTTTTGTACCAGTATTGCATTTGGCTTTTTGGAGAGTATTTGATAAAATGTGACCATTATTATATTTGCCATACTTCTAGTAGGGGGAAAAAGTGCTGTCATACTTGAAAAATAAATTTATTATTAATTTATATAAGTGAAGATTTCCAACACCTAGATCTTTGAAATTTTGTATTTATATTTGTCGATCCTCAAACTTACAGGAAAAATAAGTGCCATACTGTTACAAATCGTTTGACTTTCGCTATTTTCCGACGAGCTCGACTAACGCCCACGCGACTAAGCCGCCGGTACCAGCGTTCACACCATCATTTTTCTTTTTGTCATTGCGTACTAAGAACCCTGTAGAACCGCCATCCTGTTACAAATGACTCGAAATTTTGTGTCAGTATCTCCCGGTCTATTATACAAAAGGTGCATCCTGCTAATGACAAGACGCCGTTCATTACATCAAATAATAATAATCGGTTGAAAATATGCGGGAAGTATCCTTATGATTAATTATTATAAAGCTTCTTGCAAATAAGTGCACTAGTTTGTAAAATTATTGAGATTACGTCTCATTTCCATATCTATCCTAAACTATTTGCTGATGAGTTAAAATGGTCTTTACCTTGTGCGTATAATTATTATGGCTTAATCCTACTATGTACAAACTTCATGCTATTCCTTAGGAAAAACATCATGTACAAGATATGGAATAAGGACTGACGAGAGGAAGAAAGGAAAGGAATGCGAAGAGTTAGGAAAAGGACACGCAACTCCAGCTCTCCCACAAAAAAGCTGTAGAGAATTTTATCTTCTGTATCATTGGTAATATAATATAAATACTTATAGCGAAAACCCCAAAGGAAACGGAATAATTGAAAAAAAAAACGATTTTTGTGACCTTTGACCTTTTTATAATATTTAGGTTTTGAGACATGTTTGAGGATGTCAAAATAAATGTTTAAACATGCATAAACGTATTGAATAGCTCTCATTCCAAGATGAAACTACTAAAATTACTGGACTACAACTTCTTTAGATCGAACTACTAAAAACTTAATATATTTTGAAGAAATATTGAAC
Source organism: Colias philodice (assembly GCF_061535455.1). NCBI lineage: Eukaryota > Metazoa > Arthropoda > Insecta > Lepidoptera > Pieridae > Colias > Colias philodice. Next base: position 11,805,790 of record NC_143095.1, on the reverse strand, counting down.
AATAAATCTTTTAAAACATACTTTGTCATTGTGATATTCCTCGAAAGCCGCCAGCGGCATGAGTTATAATTTTTCGCCCACTCGAGTTATGTAACTATCTGTATAAGATTTAGATTACAATAGAATCTCAATGAGTTATATAATTATATGAAATAGATCTTTATTGATTGCGTTTTTGCCACGGATAAGTTTGTTTTGTGGGTGTAATCTAATTGCTCTAGATTTCATCAATAAAAATTCAAAATAGTTCTGTTTTTTATTTTATTTCATATGAGATAACGATTTCTTTATTTATTCGAAACATTATATTTTATATGATTATAATGAATGGCTAGTTGTTCTAAAAATAATTTTATCCGAATATCAGTATGAATAAAATACAAAAATTTTAGTAGCTCTATATAATGTATAGCGAAAATCCTCAATATTATCTATAATTCTTTATCAGTTACTTTTCAATTGCATTATATTCTTACACTAGTTACTTTGCAAAGAAATGTTAAACAAGCTAAGAATTTTATATTTTTTTATAATTGAGAGCATAATCAAACTTTTCTCGGTCTGAATTTAGAGCTTTCAAGTTTCAAATATACACAAAGTCACGCTAAACAGTCTAGAATCAATCTTATTAATATTATAATTACATTAATTCAAATCTATCAAAACTTTCTATAAACCAATTCGTTCTCAATATTAAAACAAATTACATATTACCTACATTAAATCTATTGCTAAATACCCATACGAGCAATAGTTCACCGCCCTGTGTCTAGCCTTCCTAGATTTATCATTCCTAAAACATAAAAATCCTACTAATATTATAAATGTGAAAGTCCACTCAATCATGTTAAAACGTACGGCCTGATTTGTATGAATTATAACAAAAATATGCCTTATAATGTTAGTTACGATATTGCTCTACGCATCTTGTATTTTAAATATAAGTTTTAATTAGTATTGAATGATTTGAAATAAGTATTGAAGCTGTATTCCACTAACTTAAAACTTTATGTTTCGAACGTTTAAATGTTAAAAATCTGTAAATTTGACTATGCAATTAATAACGCTCAATCCTAATACAAAAATGAAAGTGGAAATTTTTGTGTTTTTTTTTTTGCATTTTTTAGAAAATCCGTAAACTGTATAATTCCATAATTGACCTTATGTTTCCAACAAACGGTATCCTTCATACAACCGGACACGAAGAACCTTTGGTTACCTATAGAGGATCGCTGACCGAAGATGCTAAGATCAAATGTCACAACGCGTCCTTGCCTGCAGTGTTAGTCAGTATAAAAAGGCACATCTTCATTCCATTGGCATCAGTCGCTCGATTGCTTTTCACCGCAACACACAAAAAAACCAAATCCTTCAAAAATGAAATCGGTACGTTTGGGATCAACCCTTTATTAGAATTTGTAACTTCAAATAATCGATCTTTTTATAACATGTGATTTAAGGCAACAACGCCTAACTGTGGTGTTCTAGCCGATCCCGGCCTAACAAGAGTTAATTGGTATATATATATATTTTTCGTTTACAGTTCGTAGTTTTCGCTCTGTGCGTTGTGGCCGCCCTCGCCGCTCCCCCCACCTCCAACGACCGCGATGCCCAGATCCTCAGATACGAGAGCGACAACATCGGAACCGGCCCCTACAACTACGCGTAAGTTTTACCTATTGCTCCCTTCACGTCTAGCAAACCTTTAATATATCTAGATCAGGATTCAAAATAGCTATTTAATTCATATAAATTGATATTTGACTTCCTCCTATATAGGAGCAATTATATATTGTTATTTAATATTCACGATTTCCTCACCTTTTAAATATCGTTCACGAGCGATATTCGGTAACAAAATTGACGAAATGTTCAAATATTCATAATGTCATCATGTCATTCAGTTTTCTTCCACTGCGAATGAGATTAAATAGTGTCGTTATTCAATATGTGTTTATTCCGACAGCGTGGAGACATCCAACGGCATCCAAGCCCAAGAGACCGGCCAGCTGAAGAACGTCGGAAGTGAGAACGAGGCTTTGGAAGTCCGCGGTCAATTCTCCTACACCGGTCCCGACGGCGTCGTCTACACCGTCACCTACATTTCCAACGAGAACGGTTTCCAGGCCACCGGCGCCCACCTTCCCCAACCTCCCCAATAAACCCTCACCACCTAGCTTATAATCTAGTCCAAAAATACTCAACTTCTTTGTCCCCCCATCCCTCTTTAGATCGTTCAAGCGATTCTGTGATACCCTCTGATTTGTATATTGTTAATAAACCAATGTTATAATAATTATTCTTGAATTTTATTACACCATTAACCGTTCAAAAATCGAAGACGTTAAAAATGAAATAACTAGAAAATATTTCAAGGTTTACCACAACGTATTATTATTCGACATAAAGGCATTACAGCCGCGATATTATATGTATAGTTTATTATAGATATACATATTATATGTGATGTTTTGCGCAGTCAAAGTTGACGGTTAAGCCGGTATGTAAATTCGTGACCTTCTCATCTTCTATCGGCAATCTCATTATAATTTTAATGTTCCTTGCCGTGGAATCCTAAATTTTGTCACTCGCTTTTTAGAATATATTACCATTTACACAGTTTTTATGTCATCGTTATTTTTAGAAACATTTATCGTGTTTTAACAAAGGGATCAAATAAAACTGGAATGTCTTTATTGGACGATTACTATTATTTTGTAGGTACTTTTATATCTTTATAAGTATTTAAAGTTTCATTATCATTAAGCCTTCCGTTTTTTGAGATATTTAGCATATTATTTCATTAATAAATTGATGTAGGTAATGAAATATTATGTAATTATATATTTATATATATATATATACTAGCGGTCCGCCCCGGCTTCGCCCGTGGTACATATGAAAAATTGATGTTGGCCGATTCTCAGACTTACCCGATATGCACAGAAAATTTCATGAGAATCGGTCCACCCGTTTCGGAGGAGTATGCAGACTAACATTGTGACACGAGAATTTTATATATAAGATATATATATATATATATATATATAATGGGGACATTGATTATTATTGATTACAAGTTACATAAGCTACCGTTAAATTTAAGCTGAACCATACGAAAGGTCGAAGGCATTGATCTTTTTTTTAAATTAACATTTAACATTGACCGTGTGAAATTGGAATTCTTTTGAACCTGCGGTCTAAGATGGTACGAGCTTCCCTAGTAGGTATCGGTTCACTCTTAACTTTTTAATTATCATCATAAAATTATTGCTAAGAAGTAAGTGTTTAAAAATAAAATGGGCACACAAATTAGATAATATTATATAGATGAAAAAAGTTGTCTGAATGCATATGAATTCATAAGGTGTTAATAATTTATTTAATACAGAAAATGATCGTCAAGCTATTTCTTATTAAGTCATTTTATTCCACATTTTTCTGTTGGCAAGTGTACGATAATTTTGTGACGGTAAATAAATATAATTTATATCTATTACCAAGTTCTAAGTATCTACTTTCTCTTACCATGAACTTTAATAAAGCTTGTTCAGGATGCAACACTTCAATAAAATGGATAGATATAACCTTGCATTGATATCATATTAGTATTCTATGCATTCTAGGATTAATATTCGTGATATCCGCATTTTAAACTATAAAATATATAGATACAAATCAGCCTTTAATACAGAAAGAGGCAAATTCATAAATCTACAATTACTTTTAGTTAAATATATTAATCAGCCAAATAAATTGTTTTACTAACTATTACTTATTTGGCATACTATCTAAGTTATGTATTAAATAATAGATATATGTTTAAATTTATTTTTAAAGATTTCACACCCTACGCTTAACTACAATGAAACTAAACAATGTTTTTAAACATAATTATTTAGAAAAACATAAATATACTCGTAAAAAATATATACCGGCTGAATTGAGAACCTCCTCCTTTTTATTGAAGTCACTCCTCCTCCTCCTTTTTTTAGGTTTCTTTGCTTTTCCGGTTATGCATTTAGGCTTTATTAACATAAACGACGTTGTTTAACTTTAATAAGAATATTTAGGTTCACATAGAATAATAATTAATAATTATATAGCACTAGCTCTCCGCCTGCGGCTTCGCCCGCTTTTTCAAAGAAAAACCCGCATAGTTCCCGTTCCCGTGGGATTTCCGGGATAAAACCTATCCTATGTGTTAATCCAAGTTACCCTCTATATGTGTGCTTAATTTCATTGTAATCGGTTCAAGGTATTTGCGTGAAAGAGTAACAAACACAGACACATCCTCACAAACTTTCGCATATAGAATAACTAGATTTCCGCCCGCAGCTTCGCCCGCGTTTTCAAAGGAAAACCCGCATAGTTCCCGTTCCCGTGGGATTTCCGGTATAAAAACTATCCTATGTGTTAATCCAAGTAACCCTCTATATGTGTGCTAAATTTCATTGTAATCGGTTCAGTAGTTTTTACGTGAAAGAGTAACAAACACAGACACATCCTCACAAACTTTCGCATATAGAATAATATCATTATTTACAAACTAAAAGTGTTATAGGTTTAATTCCCTTAATAAGACAAAATGTTGAAAAAATCTTACAGGCACTTCAAATATGGATGTAACATAAAAAAATTCAAAGATCCATGTCAAAACAGTTACGATAGTTTTTAAAGGATACTCAATGGTCAATTTATCTTCCAGCTATCATTAAAATCGAAAGCTTTCGCCGACATAACCTTTGCAGATGTGAGCCTGGCCGTGACCTTGTTCCGTACCCACTTAGCAATGTTAAGCTGTTGATCGACGTGCGACAATTTTTTGCATTTTTTTTATATTTGAGCTGTTGTAACTATTTGGATAGTATAGGGATTGATGCATGTAATTTGTATATGACAATAAATTATTATTCTATTGGTGCTATCTTGTTTTATAACGACCCGACGAGGAGAATATTTGCCGGTAATTATGAAGCGTTTATTGAAAGGACTTTTTAATTTTTAATATAGGTTATGGAAATTTCTTACAAATATTAAAGATGTAAGAAATATTTTTTTGTTTGTTTTAATGTTAATTAAATGTAAAACAATTAATTATTATAATTTGCTTTTCTAATTGTTACTACGCCTCTCGCTTAAACAAATAGAAATCTTCCTTCAAAACAAAATCCAAGACACCAGCAGACGTTTGAATTTTTTACACAGAATCACATTAATACATAGCAGTAGTCGTAGTCGTAGTCGCAGTCGCACAACACTAGTCGACATAACAAAGAATGCAATGACTCAGTGATGTAACTCACTCGTAACATTATCAGAGGCTCGATCAAATTGTGATAATCTTTTATATTTAATAATTTACACTTGGCTGTTTGCCTAACTTTGACATTTCCATTACTAGCATTGTAGTGACGAGATAAATGTGAAAGTTTGTTCGTTTATTGCTTAACCACGGCTGGATGGATTTTGATGTAACTCAACATTCATACCTGTTTATTTATAACAGCTATGATATATTTATAATTAGGTATATGCTTTCTATGGAATAATTGTTTTTAGAGTATAGAAGAGAACGTAGGTGAAGTCTCGTGTATAAAATTAGGTCATCTTTTTTGCGCAATAACTTTAACTAGCTTACCACCCGCAGCTTCGCCCGCTTTGTCTAAAACCTAATAAATTATATACTAAAACCTTCCTCTTGAATCACTCTATCTATTAAAAAAAACCGCATCCAAATCTGTCGCGTAGTTTTAAAGGTTTAAGCATACATAGGGACATAGGGACAAGAAAGCGACTTTGTTTTATACTATGTAGTGATTAGCTTCACCTGTATGTTTGTATGTAACCCACATGTTTGTATGTAAACGACTCCTTTAGACTCGTAGTTATTTTGGGGATAAGTGCAACAAACAACTACAAATCAATCTATTTTTTTTTCTATTTCAAGGGGTGGTTTTATAATATCTCTGTTCGGCTTTTTCGTACAGTAGTGGCACGAGTTACCCTGTGGTCATGGGTTCTTTTTAGGAAAAACTTAAACAAAACAGTATATTAGGTACTTTTAATTGAACTCAGTGAAACAGATGTGAAATACATCTGCCACCCATTTTTTTACATGTCATTTAAAAGTGTTACAAAGTGTTTTTGCTGTAAGTCTATATTTTATTTAAAAGATATATTATATAAGCATATAAAAACATATTTGATTAATAGATATATCATATTGGTATATATGCAAGTTTCCGCCAACGTATTTCATGAGAAACGTTTGATTTATTGAAACAGACGACATTTATATTTTATAGTTTTTAAGGCTCATCTTTTATTTATTTTTCATTATGATAATGTACTTTTTTGAAATTAGAAAAACTAGAATAAAATTATCTAGAAACGAGGAAAAACTTCCAAATTATTCAGATTATGTCTTAGGTTAATGTATCTATCATACAATCAATGATATGATAATACATAATATATGAAACTTGTTTGAAAACTTGCATTGAAACACGAATCTGGATCATTTTAATATTAAAACTACTATATCAATGCAGATATTAATAATAATATGTAATTTGCTTAAAATATAAAAGAGAAAATTACCATATTCTGTAAGTAGCTTAGCTTCGTTTAAAAAACATAACATATTTATAGATATTGTATGAAGAGAATATACTTTTGTTGTGTTTTTATCTTGAAGTGAAACTTCTTTAAGCGCGTTGAGAGTAAAATTTCAAGTTCAAAGGCAATATAATCACGATAATATGGAGTAAGGCGACGATTTTGGTATTTTTTAATCTTGCCAAAGAAGTTTCACTTCTGACAAGTGTGCTCGGCACACGCGCTTTTCATTCAGAAGGACGAAGAATAAATAAAATTATGTTTGGATATTTAATCGAATATAATGTTTTGGACATAGGATAGGTTTTATCCTAGAAATCCCACAGGATCGGGAACTATGCGGGTTTTTCTTTGAAAACGCGGGCGTAGCCGCGTACGTAGCGCGAAAACGCGGGCGTAGCTAGTCTTTATATATAAAAATGGATCGCAAAATGTGTTGGTAAGCGCATAACTCGAGAACGGCTGAACCGATTTCGATAATTCTTTTTTTATTATATTCCTTGAAGTACGAGGATGGTTCTTATGTAGAGAAAACGTAAACATGTACCACGGGCGAAGCCGGGGCGGACCGCTAGTCTATAATATAAAAATGAATCCCAAAATGTGTTGGTAAGCGCATAACTTGAGAACGGCTGAACCGATTTCGATAATTCTTTTTTTATTATATTCCTTGAAGTACGAGGATGGTTCTTATGTAGAGAAAACGTAAATATGTACCACGGGCGAAGCCGGGGTGGACCGCTAGTTGTTTATAAAGTGGAATTGTAACTACAATGCCCGTTTTATTGAATTTTTTTACTTTTTAATATGGAAGGATGTTTTATAGGTTAAGCTTATAAATGAAAAGCTCTTCATATGTTAGCATCAACCCGCTGTATCATCGACATGATATTTCTTACAGAATAACTGATATGTTTTAGTTCAGCGATTTAAGCTACCTAAATACCAAATTTTCTTAACACAATATTACCAAAACGTGTGACGGAAACTGTGATAATTTTTTTACACTAAATCTAATTTAATATGTGTGCCATTTTTGTTTTTAGACCTCGATCTCGTTCTTAATTAGACCGAGATTAGAAAAAATATAAAATCGTTAGACTCTCCTGTTTTTACTAGACAATCGTATACATGATTATTATATAAGAAAACCAGTTATACAATATTTTTTTATCGTATTTTCCCGTTTTTATGATAATAATTATAGCAAACATTTATATACCTATAATAATTATTATAATCGGATTATGTAAACACGTTTGAGACCAACTAAAAAAAAATTTACATGGAGAGGAAAGATTTTATTTTTATACTAGCTTTCCGCCCGCGGCTTCACCCGCGTTTTCAAAGAAAAACCCGCATAGTTCCCGTTCCCGTGGGATTTCCGGGACAAAACCTATCCTATGTGTCAATCTAAGTTAACATCTATATATTTGCCAAATTTCATTGTAATCGGTTCAGTAGAATTTGCGTGAAATAGTAACAAACATACCTACACATACACAACCATCCTCACAAACTTTCGCATTTATAATATGTATTAGCACGCATTAGTATTTAGTAGGAAGGATAGGGTAGGGATTAGCTGTCCTGGCAAACGTTGTTCTGCCTTACTCTTATCATTTATGAGGATGAATAATAGATGTTCGATTCTCAGACCTACCCTATATCACAGATTAATAGTTACGTGCACGTCCGATATGCACACAAAATTTCATGAGAATCGGTCGAGCCGTTTCTGAGGAGTTTAACTTCAAACACCGCATGAGAATTTTATACAGGGTGTCCCACTATTGGTATACTAAGCGCGAAGGGACTTGTAATTTTGCCTATACTGATCGCGTAAAAAATACTTTAACAACAAAATTACATCAAAAAATGTTTGCTAAATTTTTCCTGAAAATCCATGTTTTCTTCTCTAGCTTCGCGCAGCCGGCATACACCACTTCGCTAATGTGAGCATTTTGTCTATGAAAACATAATCTTAAACGATAGGTCACGTGCTGGTAGCAAAGTTGGGCAGGTTGCTTGTTAGGGGTGTACACATAGAGTTTTAAGAATTCACCTATTTGAAAAAAAACTGCGTCTGGAATTTTATAAGTATTTTTTACGTATTCAGCGTATGCAAAACTATAACCCCCTGTATATTAGAAGATTAGATTAGATGTAACTCAATTGTGCTCAATTGATACAAAAATTATAATATTACCATTAAAAAGTAACAACATAGGTTTTTTGAAGTGAAACTTCTTTAGGCGTGTTGAGAGTAAAATTTCAAGGTCGCGTCATGGCAATACCGACACGTCATGGAGTGAGGCGACGATTTTTGTATATTCGAATCTTGGCAATGAAGTTTCACTTCTGACACGTGTGTCGGCACACACACTTTTTTTTAGTTAACCCCGGGTGGAGCCGTGGCAAGCAACTAGTATTTAATTAATTATTTAAAATGACAATGCCTCGTAACACACTCAGATTTTAAAAACGTTATAAAATGATAAGTTTCGTGGCTAGATAAGCCGGTTCCATCCTTTCTGAATGTCAAGGTTCCAATAGTTTTGTTTTTTATGTGATTTTTGTGAACTTTATAGAAAAAAAATTGTGTACCTATCTGTATTAGATTTTCAGTAGGTAGTTTATTTAAAAAATATAAATATTATTGATATCTATACTAATATTATAAAGCTGAAGAGTTTGTTTGTTTATTTGTTTGTTTGTTTGTTTGAACGCGCTAATCTCAGGAACTACTGGTCCGATTTGAAAAATTCTTTCGGTGTTAGATAGCCCATTTATCGAGAAAGGCTATAGGCTATATATCATCACGCTAAGACCAACATGAGCGGAGCAATGCGGGTGAAACCACGGGGAACAGCTAGTATTTAAAAAAATGCATATTTTTTGTGAATTCTATTTTGATTAGGTTGATCTTATACCAACCTACAAAACCTACAAGCTTTTATGCTTTTTTCAAGCGGGCATAGAGATTGAAAATCTATATACCTACTTTGATATTATGTATTTATACATAATAGATATAAGATAATACGTAAATATTTATAAATATTTACGTATTATCTTATATCTATATATATAAAAATGAAACCCGTTTCGCGTTGTCACGGCATCGCGTGATCGGGTGGACCGATTTGATAATTCTTTTTTTATTATATTCCTTGAAGTACTAGGATGGTTCTTATGTAGAGAAACGTAAATATGTACCGCGTGCGAAGCCGGGGCGGACCGCTAGTATCCTGTAATACTTAAATTAGGTAATCCTCAGGAATAATTTTGTGACCGCGTGACCTCTATACCTTATAGGTAAAGATATAGAGCTGAGAAGTGTAAAGAATTTTGTTGTAATAAATAAAAAACCGGCCAAGTGCGAGTCGGACTCACGCACGATGGGTTCCGTACTATCATTTATTATAGAAAATCATTTATTGTACGTAAAATTTCAGCTTTCTAGCTATCACGGTTTATGAGATACAACCTGGAGACAGAAAGACACATAGACAACGAAGTCTCAGTAATAGAATCCCGTTTTACCTTTTCGGTAAGGAAACCTTTTAACGTAAAGAAAACGTTTTTTTTTTTTCGATTTTGTTAATTAAATTATGGGAAATTTAATATCGGGATGTGAATTCTGTGTGTGTTCAGTGAAAGTTTTAATCATTCAAATAGTGTTAAAAATATATTGTTAAAAGGTATTTAATTCAAGTAGTTCGTGATTGGGTCAATGCATTTATGTCATTCTCTCATGATATTGCACGCCTCATAAGCGAAGCGTTGAGGTGGGTACTACTGTCACTTCGCGCAAAACATCTGATTTTTCAAACTTAAAATGTCTTTATGTATCCATACATTGCACTTGTAAGATAATACATACACACACATATTAAGAAAAAACACTATTTTTAACGTTCATGATATTTTTGATGTCATTTTTGTTATTTAAACTAGTTAAAAAACAGTTTAAAAAAGTTCTGTCTTGGACGTCCGTGTGTCTGTATGTGCGGATCCTTTTTCTTGTTAACACGATAGCGACCGAAATACTTTACTAATCGAGTCTTTTTTTTTCTCTTACGCTTGAGTATGCTCAGGAATAGAACCCTTTCATTTTTCAGGGTCTGATTCGATGTGGTTTAATTGTTATTAAATAAACAAAAATAATAATTAATAAATATTTATTAAAAAAAAATTATGAGGCGTGCACTTTTGGATTTTCCAAATTATTGCTTGTTTTTCACCTAGATAAAAATCACTCAATCACAGAAATGAATTAACATCTGTAGGTAGCTATTGATAGCTACAGATGTTAATTTTGTAACGAAATAAAATCTTAAAATGTTCTTAATTATAAGATAATGTCCTTAGTTCTAAATATTCTTGTGAAATAAATGTGTTTCTTTTTACCAAATCATGTACATGCATAGTGCAGATACACTTATGCATACTTGGCTTCTAAAATAAATAAAAACAATATGTATTTGCGTTTTGTAGTGTAAGTTTCCTATACCTATATACTATGATTGATATATAACCTAAAATGAAAATAGGCAACATTACAGATACTCAACAACGAACTAGAGTATAAAACCTTTTTTTATTCAACCGTGTAGTGTGGTACATCAAAAGGTCATAGACTTATATTTAAAAGTGTGTGTTTTATTACCTATTTAAATAGATTTTAACCACTTTATTAAACTGTATTATTTTTTAGGACATTTCCAGACAAAATTTGGCCGCACGCATTTTTAATTAATATTCATCATCTTTAACAGCCAGTTACCCTCATTTGCGGCTGGATTTAATAAGGCAACCATAACCATAACCTAACAAAGATTGAAATTATACCTGTTTGCACCAGGCTGCCAAGGGGTTGCGGCCAGGTGAAAAACGGAAACCGTGGTTTTTTAGTATCTTTATGTTATTTGCCGTGATGTAGACTATAAATAACAAGTGAACGGAATTTTTTTCCAAAAGTCGATTAGAAAAAAAATCAATATACATACTTGTGGCCAAATTTTGACTGGCAACCTGGTCGATATATATTTTTTTATAAATATACATAAAATTTTGGTTCCATCAAAAAAAACTATAATAATCTTGCGGTGGGAACTAGTATCTACTAACACAAAAAATATTATATCCTATTATCCCAATAATCATCACGACACATAATTAAAACAACGAAATTGTCAAAAGTCGCCCGAAAAAACCAGACTGCATCAGCCCAAATTTAAATATATGCAAAATAGTTGGATATGGTATATAAAGTGCGAAATCTATATTCCGATCACAGTTCAATTCAGTCGACTCATCCTCACGGACTACAAGACCTCATCACCTATCAAAAATGAAATCCGTGAGTAGTGACCATTATTACAAAAAATTGCCAGCACTTGTCAGAAAAAGTCGAATTAATACTATTAACAGCAAAAGTTAAAACAGTTAAAACGGCGGCAGAAAAGGAAGCAAAAACTTTTCTGCTAAGTTTTTTGTCCAAAACATCGTTTATAATATAAGGCTCCAGTGGAATTCAATTTAAATAATTTTAAAGCTCATTAAATTAAATATTTCAATGATAAAGTACCTATTGCGTGGAAAATCGTGACTGAGTTTCATTGCGGCTCTAAGATTTCCAGAAACTCATCGATTTTAAAGTCCTATATTTCGCGAAAAAAGCTTTTTGCAAGCCTCGTTTAATTTACAATGTGGTTAGGTCAAGGTCACTATCATTCTTTACGACTTGTAACAGGAAAGTTAACGATACATTCTTCAAAATTACTCAACTGTTACCGTCGATTGTGTGATACTAACTAAAGTTATTTTATGAATCAGAGTTTTTTCTTAATGTCTTTTTATATGTTTGACCTTTACACATTGAAAATGATTTGGGCCAAACGGCGCGTTTCATCATACAAGATTGTCTAAATGTTTGGCAATTAGCAAAAATGGCAAACTAATCGACCTGAGGTCAATGATATGTGCAATGATTATGTTTAGTTGTTAATTAGTAGTTTAACTACCTATCTTGTTCAGTTCTGTAAATGAACATTTTTGTCCCTTTTATTATAACTTCATTACAAATAAGCCTCTCTTCATTAATATGATGCCCAACATGTTTGTCGACATTGAGACGTTCTGTAGCACATTCTAACCATTCTTCTTTCTCTAGTTCATCGTATTCGCTCTCTTCGTGGCCGCGGCCGTCGCCCTCCCCGTTGAGGACAGAGAAGCCACCGTCCTCAAATACGACAACAACAACATTGGTGTTGAGGGTTACTCTTACGGGTAAGTTCATCTTTACTTACTTATTTATTACATTGCTCTAGGAAAAAGTTTCATTTTTAAGTAAATTCATCTATTTATTACATTATAATAATTCAGCTACTGCAATATAAATATTGAATCTTATTGGCACTATATTGACTGTTAGACATTTTAAATGGATTTTTAGACCTTTCTTAAACTTTATCATGCTAGAAACGCAGTATCAGGGCTTTGTCTAGAAGGATACTAATTAGTAATTATCAACTTATTTCAATATCCATAGTCTTTTCTAAAATGATACTAATTACCCATTTAAATTCCAGTGTAGAGACATCCAACGGCATCAACGCCCAAGAGAACGGCCAGGTGAAGAACATCGGAAGTGAGAATGAGGCTTTGGAAGTCCGTGGACAGTTCTCTTACCCCGGTCCCGACGGCGTCATCTACACCGTCACCTACATCGCCAACGAGAACGGTTTCCAGGCCTCCGGCGCCCACCTTCCCCAATCCCCCCAATAAACGACGACCTGAGCCTTCTTGATATCTAGTCCGATCGACCATCAAGTTGAAATGTCGACTGAAGTTTTTTTTTTAATTTGTTGGGCTATTGCACTAAGATAGACAATACATGTTTTTTTGATTCCACATTTGGTTGTTTTCTTTCCTCGTTTTGTGCATGAATGGCACACAAATTTTGACTACTTTAAGTAAGACGGATGTGAATTTAATATGAATATTAATTCTATCATTTATATTAACAAACGTCTTTGAAAATTGATAAGAACTTAAAACACACTGTAAATTTTGAAAATCATTGTGATTTTCTTCTTCTGAATGTATTAAACATTATAAATTTATTAATCTTGACATTGAAATTTGCTTTAAACCTTTCCAAGATTTTAATTAAAGTTTCAATTTTGAAACCCCTTTTTAACAATAGACGAGACCAATTATCTAAAAACCTAAGTGAAGCCAGATCAAGCCAGTCAGGTAGGTCTTTCAACAATCCATTAGTGCTACCTAGATCAAAGTTAATCGACGACACAAAGGGACCAAAAAGAATCCCATTGTGGTAAATAGTACTCTACAATGCGTTCATGTGGAACACACTCTACTTGATTATTCTAGAAATAATTCAATTTTCAGTTGTTAGATAGTTAATACCTTATTAATGAGAGAAATAACTTAGCTACTTAATTAGATGAATATTTTTTATGGCTATTAACTTTAACGGGACGTATCCATTCTTTCTCGGCATTCCTTTGTCATTAACAATATTCCATTAAAATCTTAAAATAAAACATGACAAGAAGTGATTACTTCTTAAAAATAGCACAAAAAATTGAAACGGTGCGGAAATCTTAGTAGACGCGCATTTTAGGAAAGCTAAAAAGCTTATTACTTATTAAAACATTCATACATACATTCTAGACCCAGTATAGAATGTTTGCATAATATGTATTAGAAATGTATTATATACCTATATTTCAGATTCCAAATTCTTCCATGAAACCCTACCATATAATTTCAAAGTTAAAGTAGAGTACCTTCCCCAACACAAGATTACATCTACGACATCAAAGCGACTTCTCTAGGTGTTAATGCACAGTGTTACTCGCACGGTGATAAGATATCACTCCCTTTGTTGTCTCTCTTCCCGAGGTACTTACACACAAACAAAATATTTCCAACCTCTTTGCTAAATGAAAGATGCTTTGTTAGAAACGGTACAGATAAATACTATTGTAATAATTGTAATGGCTTTTTCTATAATATACTGAAGAAATGTAACATATTCGGTATAATATGTATATCTACATATTTCTTAAGTATTTAAAAACTGTTTGTAGTGATTTTTGCAAAGTAAAAATCACTACAAACAGTTTTTAACACAAAACGCGACTAGCAAACTCTCATCATGCCAATACGCAATGGAGAGGAGCATGCTAAATGTGAAAAAATCAGACCGACTGAGAAATCGAGCCATAAGAAGCAAAACAAAGGTCATAGACATTACATGCAAAATTAGAAGGATGAAATGGCGATGGGCAGGACACACGGTAAGAGGAAAAGATAAATGGAGCAAAACTGTAACACAATGGTATCCTAGAGAAGGTAAGAGGAAAAGAGGTAGACCGCAAAAAAGGTGGGACGAAGAGATAAGAAAAGTGGCTGGCGTCACATGGAACAGAGTGGCCCAAGAAAGACATGAGTGGAAACGGTTGGAGGAGGCCTTTGTCGACTGGCAAACAGATCTACAAAAAATAAGCAAAATTCAAATAAGAGACTAGATTAACGTTTACATTAGATTTTAAGTTTTATTTGTATTAGAATCATATTATAATAATTGTAATGTGGATCTGAATAAAAGGCTTTTTATTTTATTTTTTTTATTTTATATTGTAGTGATTTTTAATTTTTAACTGATTTAAAACGTTTTTACAGTATAATGAGTAAAGCTAGCTGAGAGAAACCTTACGGAAAAAAAGAACAGATTAATTTCAATAATGTTATTACGGCTCTAAATCCAAAAATTTCAAACAATATGAGTGTTACTAGTAACACTTTCATGCTGAAAAAAAGTTTTCATTTCCAGATTTAGGTTAGATATTATCGTAACTAATATTTTCGTATTCACACGTATCTACATTGCTTTCGCGTTATCTCCAAATGGTTTTTTACGATACTTAGCGAACTTTTTGCAAGGAACGGCGCGAAACTTTCAATTTTCCTGTCATTAAGAGCGTATACGCACTCTGCGGGTAGCCGCATTGCGGGTAGCCGTCCGGCTGACCGCAAGCACAATTATGTACGTAATATTCATTTCTATGCGCACTGCGATGCGGCTACCGCAGACCGCACAGTGCGCATAGAAATGAATATTACGTACATAATTGTGCTTGCGGTCAGCCGGACGGCTACCCGCAATGCGGCTACCCGCATAGTGCGTATACGCTCTAAGTCGCTTAACACTCGGAGAGGGAAAAATTGTAAAGCAATGTAAAACACGTAAAAA
Organism: Colias philodice; assembly: GCF_061535455.1. Lineage (NCBI taxonomy): Eukaryota > Metazoa > Arthropoda > Insecta > Lepidoptera > Pieridae > Colias > Colias philodice. Next base: position 11,789,880 of record NC_143095.1, on the reverse strand, counting down.
GAGGGTGGATTTTGGAAGTTGTGTTAAATATATTTAGGAATTAATAGTATTTTGGAATTTTATTGACAGCGTTCTATTCAAGTAACTATAAGCTTTAGTGGATTTTTTGATAAAATTTAAAAATAACTGTATAATAATTATACTCCTTCTTTTTGACAACATTGCTATTACCTTAAAATTTTTAAAATACAATAATTGTATCGGCCGCGGACTGCCCAGGGCTGTATCTCTATAGTGCAGTCATGGGCAGGCTGCGGCTGGTGTCCCACAACACAGTAAAGTTCTCTAAAGGGCCTCTGCGTGTTGGATCCGTGTCCCCACGTAAGCCTTCCAAAGGACCGGGTGCATTCCTTATGATGGGACCCGAATATTGTCTAAGTGAGATACACGTAATAATCATAACTTACATAATAATATTATATCTACTACATCTACCATTTATAAAGTTCGTGAAATACTAAAATAAGATGTAAACTGAAGCTGAAATGCTGAAAAGCGACAATATTAAAACAAGTAAATCATTGTATCGACACGTTGGAGTTATTTTACACATATTCGTGTGTTCTCTGCTACGTTCACTTTCTGTGGTACAAGTTGGAAATACTTACTTATACATAATATTATAAATACAATAGTTCAGATTTTATGATATGACTAGCTGTGCCCTGCGGTTTTACCCGCATTGCTCCGCTCCTGCTGGTCTTAGCGTGATGATATAATATAGCCTATAGCCTGCCTAGACAAATTGGCTATGTAAAACCGAAAAGAATTTTTCAAATTGGACCAGTAGTTCCTGAGATTAGCGCGTTCAAACAAACAAACAAACTATTCAGCTTTATAATATTAGTATAGATTTTTGGGTGTGGGGATATTTAAGAAGTTAGAGGGACATAGCCTACTTTGCTGCGCCGGCCAAGTATGGATTACAAATGTCACAATTCGTCGAGCTTTTGAATTTTGATTCTCATGCATGCCATTTTCTTTTTCCAAAAGTAATATCCACAATACCTAAAAACAAATAAAAAACCCAATTGGAGATATGACAGTGTACACGGACATTGGTATTAACATGAGTTACCTTTAATTATTGAAAGGAAACTAGATTGCCATCGCTCTTAATGCCATCAAGTGGAATATATTCGCTAAAAATAACAAATTCTTGTTTCCACGATCAATAATTTTATATAATTGCCAGGCGATTTAGACCAATTAGAACATGATAGTAAAACAAAGTTTATAAGAAGTTACAAATAAAAAAATCATTTTCCGCTACCGCCTATACCCCGCACCACGCCACGTAGGAGCAATAGATCACAGGCACCTGTATTATTAACGCACTATCACTAACACATGGCGTTGCTTGCGCGTGGACCATGCTAATATTGCAAAAACGTTTTTCCCTATATTTGTGCGTGTAACTTGTCTTAAAGATTTTATGATTGGTGTGAAATGTATGGAGTAAAAACACGTGTTTTGGGTTCAAAGTTTCTAATTTTAAAGTTTTTAGTTAAAAGTATAGTCAATTAAGAAAATAAATATGCTTTGTAACGTTTTATAAATACAAGAGTATTTGCTACTCAATCACAGTTGAAAAGCTGAACAGATCAGGATGATATTTAGCACGAATGATTATTTTATGGAAAAGCACATAAGCTGCACTTTACTGGCGCTAATTCATATCTAACCACAAAACATGAATATCTCAGTCAAAACCGCAATACACAGTAAGTACAAAACTATTTAAAATCAAAATTAACTACATATCTGCCCGTGGCTTTGCTTGCGTAAACAAGCTGTTATATGTACAAATTCTCATCCCGAAGAATTTTCTTGTAAAATCAAATACAATAAAACTGTAATACATACTTATAACTAAAACTATATCACTATAATGCAGTAATAACGAACTCGCACACGAAAAATCGAACTACGTCTAACAAATTGAATAAGAAAATTTTATTTTTACCTTTTCGTCGAATAAACGAAAAAAATAGAGAGGACCCTTTTATTATACCTCTATTAGGATAGGAATGGGCATCGAATTGGCTAATAACCGTTCTATCAGGTGAACGGAATTTACTTTCTTACGCTCCTTTGTTGCTCGGGATGTTCTAGTTACGAGTATATCTATATAAATCTATCGATATGAATATTTTGGCACAATTTTTGTTAATAATTAAAAAGGCAACAGTGTTAAATTATGGATTTTTTTTATTTGGTAAAACACAGGAGAAAATTTATCTGAAAAGTTAAAAACGCTTAAGTATTAAGTATTATCTTTAGAATTCGCTCCAGAGGAAGTAAATCTTTTGAAGTGCTTTTTTTATGGAGATATATCCGTTCTATAAACAACGTACAGCCACAGGTACTGCAATGGAAATATATAATAATATTCAATAATTAACGAAGTTCAAATAATTTTTTTCTTATTAGTAATCAATGAATATCAATTTATCGATATCGCTATCCCATCACTACGCTATCTCCAGTACGCACAAGTTTGTCCACCTTGATCGCAGTTTTAGTGCTTTCCGCACTGTTTGTCGACACTCTGACACATTAGCACGCTTTTCGATAAAACTTTGAACAAATTCGTATTCTATCGATAGCTTTTATGGCACTTCGGAATAATTAAATAACGAACCTAATGCCTGTTTTTGTTGGATACTTATACGGGGAAAATATATTGTTATTTTTATAGGTAAAAAGATGTATTCTGTTTTGGAAGCAACTTTGCAAAAATTAGTGGACGGATGTTAGTTAATACTTTTACAAAAATGCTCAACCCCGTTTAAAATAAGAAGCAGCTTGTTTTTAAATTTTAGCCCTTGGCTTCCAATACTTTCATTCCAAGATAGGTAACAGAACGACTGTCGCATTTATCAAATTAATATGGACATTCAAATCTAGAAAAAAATAAGAAATAAAATTTCTTGCTCTTTTCAAATCTTTTACCTTTTCAATTTTATTTCAATGTTCCTGAACGAATTTTCTGGCGGTTAAGCATTCCGTTATCGAGAGACACCTGCACACTGTCGCAATTTGCATACAGATTCACAATACATGCCTCTCTGCTTGTAATGTGATTGTAGGTATCCGATTTTCCACCTTGTTAATAAAAATTGAAATTTAAAAGGTACATTAATTATTGTATTGAAGAAATATGATAAGTAAGAAACACACAAACTGAAAAGTAGCGTATGGATACAGAAATTAAAACAAAATAATGCATGGTCTATCTACGAGGCAATTACGACTCCTATTTTCACGATATCTTCTTATATATAAAAATGAATCGCAAAATGTGTTGGTAAGCGCATAACTCGAGAACGGCTGAACCGATTTCGATAATTCTTTTTTTATTATATTCCTTGAAGTACGAGGATGGTTTTTATGTAGAGAAAACGTAAATATGTACCACGGGCGAAGCCGGGGCGGACCGCTAGTCTTATATATAAAAATGAATCGCAAAATGTGTTGGTAAGCGCATAACTCGAGAACGGCTGAACCGATTTCGGTAATTCTTTTTTTATTATATTCCTGGAAGTACGAGGATGGTTCTTATGTAGAGAAAACGTAAACATGTACCACGGGCGAAGCCGGGGCGGACCGCTAGTAGCTAATAAAAATCAGAGATGTACATGTGTACATGATTATGACACTCCTAGCTATAGTATTGTTACGTAGCTTTTACATTAAAAGCTTTCATAAACCGTCAAGAAGCGCAATACATATTCTTTCTTTTTTCGTCTTTTCTCTTTTAAAATCCTAATACAAATTCAATAACGTCAAGAATGTTGTATCACACAAAAGCGTCACAAAGCCATTTAAACAATAATGCATAGTAAAATTCCACTACAACGTTTAGTCCGTGGAACGAAACGAATGGCGTAATAAAGCCAGCTGTACATCAGCGAACCAGGTGAGTGATTCAGAGGACAAATGAGGGCCTGAAATATGGTAATGGTTCTAGCGGTTATGGAACATTCTAGTAGCTTTTATGCATGTAATGGACACGATCACGCTGATATATGCTTTGGAACGGTAAATGTGTACTAATTTGTGTTGTTTAAATATGTTTAGTGTGATTGTTATGTTGTCCTGCGATTATAGTGATTGTAGAGATGATAGAGATAATACAAGGAGTAACTTAAAGAAATGTTACTTACTACAATTAGCCTCCTAGCTATGTTACAATTTGGATAGTAATTAATCTCTTTGCTACATTTATTTAGAGAGAAATTAAAATTAAACATAACCATCACACTAAACTATTAATTTTAAATTCAAATGATGTTAAAATATATCGATCTGATTATAACAGCTCCTTCGATATGATCACGGTAAAGGTTTTTCAGCCAAAAAACAGGCAATCGTTTAAAAAGCACTGTTTCTTCTGCTTCGTCACTTTCATTAAGTGCCTTTAATTTCATATGACCAATACAATTATTTATTTATACAACTGTTAGGTAAGATTGTTTATTATCTATAATATCATTTTTATCTCAAGTTGGCAACCCCACCTGAACAGCAAAGGGTATTTAGCTTATCTGTCTGCAATCAGTAAAGGGTGGAACAATTTATGCAGTAACATCTCGGCACAGATTAAAAATGTTAATTTAGGAATTATTCAACGCGATTTATTCTCAGGAGTGTACCTTTAGGCGATCCTCACACTGCCCCGCATCACGCTGCATGTTGCATGTCGAAGCACCTACGCGCGTTCCTGCGGGAGTGCAGATCTGCATCATCGTGCGGGTTTTTTGCGCACTCACGCGCGTAGGTGCGTTTGTAGATTCACGCACGGCGGCTCTCATTTATTCGCCGTTCTCTGTGGTGGTCGTACAATACTGAGCATCACGACGCGCGGCACTGCGGGATTCGGTGTGCCATACCTTGCGTCTCGCCCCGCACCTACGCGCGGGGATGCATGTTTCTCCGCGTGTATGCGCGTGATCCGCATGAACGCGCGTGGTTGCATTTTCAGTGTGTTGGACTGTGCGTGTTTTCTATACAAACGGAGATACTTACAAGTAACGTTAAACACGCAGTCACGCAACATGCAGCGTGGTGCGTGGCAGTGTGATAATCGCCTTAAGGTAGTATACAGGGTGTTGTTTAATACATTCAAACAGAATGGAATACGGAATGCTATAGAGTTTGACATAGTATAGTTTAAATAGGTTCGTGATAAACGAAACAACTGCTATGCATTATAATATATATACTGTAAATATAACTCAAACTCAATATATCAATATATTGTGTATATGCCCGTAATTACGTATTCGTGTTGCAGGCACTTGGCTAGTCTTCAAGTATCATAGAGATTACTCCTCGCGAGTAAGTTATGATCGTTAATACATTAGGATTTGATTATTGCAATAAATAGCGATTATCAAATAACCGTTTGCATAACCACACGGACAAAACGGACGAGATATATTTAATGATGACTAGCTGCACTTCGCGGTTTCACCCACGTGGCTCTGCTTCTGTTGGTCTTAGCGTGATGATATAATATAGCCTCTAGCCTTCTTCGATAAATGGACTATCTACCACCGAAAGAACTTTTCAAATCAGACCAGTAGTTCCTGAGATTAGCGCGTTGAAACAAACAAACAAACTCTTCAGCTTTATAATTATTTTAGTATAGATTACAAAGAAAAAACGGTATATAAACACAAATTATTATAGGACCGTAAACCTACCTTTATAAGCTTTGATAAACCTTCGATAATTATCATCCTGTATACAGATTGGCAAGCAAGAAGATATCTTCATTAATCGCACAGGATCCCTTAATTCATGCTAACTAATGCACCAGCCGATTTATTGGAACAACCCTTCACCTGCGGGCACAGCCGAGTAATTAAAATATATATTCGTTAATTTTAATTAAACTTATAGGAAGTCACCGTGTGACATCACAGTCATTAATTAGCAAAATTATAATTAATGATTTTACTGAAGAGGGCACTATTTTATATATGTATAATGTATTAATCCTGTTAGAATGAGAAGTTAACGGATTACAGAAGGAAATAAAGATGATACATTTAAGATGCCGAGAAAACTTTTGTACACAGTACAGCCGTACATATGACTAGCCGAAATAAAACTGATCGGTCTCGATTACGTCACATTAATTTTAATTGCATTTACTAATCGAGATCGCTGCACAAACACAATTTTTATTCAAAGCCAATACAATAACGCCCACTAAAAATCATTGTATATTACATGAAATGCCAAACATTCCTGTAATAAACCATATTCGAAAATCTCCACACATATACATCACCTTTTAAAATATTCGTCCCAAACACATCCCTACAAACTTTACAACCAAACGCAGCACGTAAATTATTAACAAACTTGCCCCATAAACTGGAAACAGATCATCAATCAGAAGAAAATCGAAATAAATCCGACAAACTATTGATAAACATCAGGTGCAGGGCAGATTTCGACCGCTGGGAATATTCTAATACAGTGCCGTGGACCCTTCGCAATCATTTTATTTTCATGGCCGGTCTCAAAGGCCCAAAGGGTCTACCTCGTGATTTGCCATTCAAAGTGTGAGACGTGACGACGCATCAGGTACAGGGTTAAGATAATGTTGGCGGACACTGGATTTAAGAATCAATTGCTTTTTATTTTGCGCTGGGTTTTCTGGTGGTTCTAGATAATGTACAGTTTTATTATTTATAATTTTTTTTGGTTTGTTACTGCTTTGTTGGGTTAACAAGTACAATATAGTATGCTGTTATAACTTTAACTTATATTTATAAGGACGAATTTTTATGAAAAGGTTAGATAGTTTATTACGTTTCTTTGGATATGTAAAAAAAACATTTGGGACGACAAGATTGAAAACATAATTAGAAAAAATTAAAATAAAGAGAACTTTATTTTACCTGAATCATCGAACTGTATAATCTTTTAAATAAACACAATAAAAAAGAAAAACAAAACAATTTTAGTAACGTTTCTTTGACCCAGTATAGTCATATTATAGTTGCTCATCAGTCCTGCTAAACATTACTTAACATTACTTCTCCATTGCAGCATCTCACAAGCCTTCAGCATCATAATACCGGAAATAAAACAAACCACAAAGCCCGATTTCAATATAGTTGGCGAGGGAAAACTTTATTTCAAAGGATACCGCTCAAATCTGGCCCTACCCTACGTGAGCGGACTTATAAAACTACCCGTAATAAATCGCAATTTTTTATATCACACCTTGCGACCGCTGTTTATGTAACCGGTGCGGACGGAATTTTGAAAATACCCGATTGTTTTTGTGTTATTGCTGTTTTGAATGTAGATAATACTAGCTGTGCCCCGTGATTTCACCCGCGTAGCTCCGCTCCTGTTGGTAATAGCGTGATGATATTATATAGCCTACAGCCTTCCTCGATAAATGGGCTATCTAACACCGAAATAATTTTTCAAATCGAACCAGTAGTTCTTCAGATTAGCGCGTTCAAACAAACAAAGAAACTCTGAACAACAGTTTTAATATAATATGAGTACCTATAGATTATTATAGTTGTACCTACTAGCTATGCCCCGCGGTGAACCCACATTGTACATGACATTATAAAGACTAGTCTCTCTTAATAAACGAACTATTAACATAATACGATTTTCTTTTTTCGAACCAGTAGTTTAGCGTGTTCAGGAATAAACTCTTGATCTTTATATTATTAATAAAGTTAACTTAAATGATTTTGGTATGCATGAACTTGAACTCGATGCAAAGAAAATAGAAAAAGTAATTTTTCTCGTTTTTCTTGCTGAAAATTTATACATTACTAGCTTCCGCCCACGACTTTGTACGTGCATCCCCGTTTTTCCCCGTTCCCGCAAGAATTTCGGGAAATCCTTTCTTAGCGGATGCCTACGTCCTAACATCTACCTGCATGCCAAATTTCAGCCCGATACGTCCAGTGGTTTGGGATGTGCGTTGATAGAATACTATATCAGTCACCTTTAAGTTTTATATATATAGAGATTTCTCGTATAACACTTATATGTGAAGAAAATAAATCAATTAGTATATTTTATTATCAATACGAGTATAATAATATATTTGGTTGCATCAAAATGACTAAAAGCCAAACAACTAATATCAAGGTAATCCAACCAAAAACAATTGTTATAAAAATTTTAATCGCGCTAATAAAACCCGATTGGACAATAAAATAAGATCAAAAACAAGATTCGAGGCAATCTTGTCGTGTACAGTCGTGAAGAAAATCCAATACAATAAAGTGCTTATATTATTATAGTGCGTACATCAGCAATCCCATTAAATTCGTCTAGACAAGTGATTTACGTATACCTGAGCGGACGCGAAATGTCGACGAAAAAATATTTTTGTACGATTTAATTTATTACACGACTGTACTTTTAGCTTTTAACGGGAAATTTATTACGTTTAATGTGAAAACTATGTTGGGGAAAGGGTTTAAATTTAACGGCTTCACTATTTTTCCACTGGTTTAAACTAAGCACGCCACTTGTGTATTAAAAAAACTATTAAAAATACTTCTGCATTTCTAATACCAGTATATACCAGATGTTTAATTAACTACTACTCAATATAAAGATTGCCCGTTGTTTAAAATTTAAATTTAAAGACTCACCTACGGTTTATTGAAAATATCGCGATGTAATAATATATTAGTTTATAGTTCTATAAATTCTGCAGAATATATAGAACTACTAGCGGTCCGCCCCGGCTTCGCCCGTGGTACATATGAAAAGTAGATGTTGGCCGATTCTCAGACTTACCCGATATGCACAGAAAATTTCATGAGAATCGGTCCGCCCGTTTCGGAGGAGTATGCAGACTAATAGTCTACTTAATAAGTTGAAAATGGCGTAAACTAGAGATAAGGCTCTTAAAAATACGTGCGATAGCTCATTTGATTCGGAATGACGTCTAGAAAAATGTATCGGAAATGTTTATTAGCACACAAAAAATTGCAAAAGTTATAGGCAAATTAAGTTTCAAAAAAATAGGTATTTCGTTTATTGTTAATAACTCCGAAATTATTAACATTTCAGAAATTTTGAAAAAAGATTCTTAAAGAGGAGGAAATTTCCAACGAAAAACTCCTGACTCCCGGAATTCTATCTCCATTATTTATAATTTTAATTTAACGCTGAAAATAGGCCTCCGCGCGGCATTTTTAGATAGCGCGCGCGGCTTCAAAACCGACCACGTCACACTAATTATTTTTTTTAAGGTATTAAATATTAATTTAAAAATTTATAAAAATTATGGTGTATTTCGAACACTTCAAAGAATTTGCTCCCGTTGGAAATTTTACTTAAAAATAATTTTTCAACAAATTAGACAAATGTTAACTAACGAAATTTTTTCGAACTTCCGTCCTTATTGCACATTAAAAAAAATGTTTAAATCATTGTCGGTAAAATTTTTCACTTCGTGGAGCCCTTCATATAAATATACTTAACAAGATCGCGCCATAAAATTAAAAACAATTTGATTACTTTGTTTATAATAATTTTTTCAATTTAAGTAAATTGATCAAAAAACTAGAAATTTCTAGTTTTTTGTTAACTTGAAAAAATTATTATAAACAAAGTATTAACATTTTTTAAACTTTTATGGCGCGATCTTGTTAAGTATATTTATATGAAGGGCTCCACGAAGTGAAAAATTTTACCGACAATTATTTAAACATTTTTTTTAATGTGCAATAAGGACGGAAGTTCAAAAAAATTTCGTTAGTTAACATTTGTCTAATTTGTTGAAAAATTAACTTTAAGTAAAATTTCCAACGGGAGCAAATTCTTTGAAGTGTTCGGAATACACCATAATTTTTTTAAATTTTTAAATTAATATTTAATACCTTAAAAAAAATAATTAGTGTGACGTGGTCGGTTTTGAAGCCGCGCGCGCTATCTAAAAATGCCGCGCGGAGGCCTATTTTCAGCGTTAAATTAAAATTATAAATAATGGAGATAGAATTCCGGGAGTCGGGAGTTTTTCGTTGGAAATTTCCTCCTCTTTAAGAATCTTTTTTCAAAATTTCTGAAATGTTAATAATTTCAGAGTTATTAACAATAAACGAAATACCTATTTTTTTGAAACTTAATTTGCCTATAACTTTTGCAATTTTTTGTGTGCTAATAAACATTTCCGATACATTTTTCTAGACGTCATTCCGAATCAAATGAGCTTTCGCACGTATTTTTAAGAGCCTTATCTCTAGTTTACGCCATTTTCAACTTATCAAGTAGACTATAACATTGTGACACGAGAATTTTATATATACCTAAGATAATGATGATATATAACGATGTAATATATTTATCACAGCGATATGTGGAGGGAACATGCGTGATACAGCAATACGGAGTGTATAAGATCGAAGGTAAAGATAAAAAAGAGATTTATTACATTTTAATAACATTTTTCTTTCAATACTGTAAATTCAATACTATATGCATTTTTATAAATTTCTTTATAAATATATCCAAATGTTTGTTCCAAGACAATTCGCAATACGAGTCATCTGGCCATCAACATAACGGTTTCAATTTGCGATTCGAGTTACAATCCAAACAAATCATAAAAACGTAAATATAAGGAATCTATCAGTACCAAGGTGTCGATATCTAAGAAACGGTCAGCGAGGTGCGACGGTCGTAAAGCGGCCCGGCGCGAGCAGATACGGGGCTCCAATATATATTATGTATAGGGTTGGGGTACACTGGGATTCTTAAATATATTGTTATTCAGTTATAAAATGGTTTAAAAATGAAAAGGGGAAATTATTATTTATAAACAGTATTACTCAATTTTTTTTTAATAAATAACGTGTATCGACTATTACTATGTTTTGTAACACCTGTAATAGTAAAATTATATACCTATACTAAGAATTTCAATCGAATTAAACCACAGATAACAGAAAATGAATTAAACATTATGGAATGATGATGAAAGATGACAGCAGCAAGTTGATGAACATGAAATTTTCTTATATCTACACAATTACAATTTACAACACCGTATCATTAGAATTACGCTTGAATCTGACTTAGATTCAACAATAATGTAATTATTAAAGCAAAACCTTTCATTACTCAATGTAGGTATCGTCCACACGCAAAGTAGAACAATCAAATCACCCGGTGTGTCCCAATATTTTCCGCTACCTTATTTTATGGGGATTATACGATCAGGCTCCACCTTGTCAACGTTCTTCCACATACCCAGGTTTGGACATTGCATTTACCACTATACTATTACATACGTAACATAACCCTTAACAACCTACTCATAGAGTTCACAATCGCGCACCTCAAAGAGAAACGCCAAGAATTCCCGTAGAGTGGGGAAAATTGACTTACCCTAGATAAGGACAGTAATAGGCAGGCAATGTTTTTTCTTCCCAAATTACGTTGAGACGTTAACCGTCCTCTTGTTTACCTTTATTTTGTAAGGTTTTATGATATTGCCTATAAGGAATTTTCTTTTATCGAAGGCATTTCGGTTGATATATTCAATCGTTTCGGCTAACTGAATACATTTTGGAGATAAAGTCAGTTATTTATAATCTCAGTAGTGTTATCTATACTTCTATACTAATATTATAAAGAGGAAAAGTTTGTAAGTATGTATGTAAGTATGTATGTATGTATGTATGGTTTTCACGCATAAACTACTGGACCGATTTCAAAAATTCTTTCACCATTAGAAAGCTGCATCTTTACTGAGCAACATAGGCTATATTGCATTTTCAAAAAAATTAGAGATCCTTACCAAAAATGCAATAATGTAACCCAAGGTGTAAAAAAATCCTCAATAAAACTTCTGTCATCGCGTGCGCTGCGGAATCTATTGAAGATAGAACAAAAAAATGTTCTACGATATTATAGAATGAATCAATATCTACAAGAAAGTCCGCGATACCATATGTCCATCTTCAGTAGTTAAGTTACTACAACAACTTTTTTACGTTTTCAAAGTAAATAGAAGTGCCGACAGTAATCAAACCATGTTATCCATACACATATATTAATCCTTATCCCATTAAATGATGTTTTACTATAGACTGTTTCAATACCAGCAAAATACTTTTTAAATGAAAAGAATTGGATATTCCATTCAAAAGATATAACGAATTTTTTAAAGTGTCAATCTACAGAAAATAGTAGGACGTAGGTATACTGTTCGAGCAGGCCGTAGTGCGGGGGTCACGGAGGAATTCTACCAATATGCGTCTTGACGGAACACAGTGGGGTTTTGGTCGGTAGGAATCCGACGTAACCCACGGCCCCTCCCCCGGAGGCCGAAGGTATCTATGAAAGATTTCCCCACTAAAACAAAAAAAAAGGCCGTAGTGCGGGACGGGGTAAAGGTGATTTTCATGTGATTAAAAATTAAACCTATAGTCCGACCTATAGTAGACTTTTCACTGTAACGATATCGCTATCTATGCGGGTGAAACCGCAGGGCATTGCTAGTGTGTTGATAATTTGTGCGTGTCATTCACAGCTTGCTTTATTATTAAAGGAAGAGCAAAACAAAAATGGCATTTCAGTCCTGTATTTAATTGTGTTTTGGGTATCTTAGTCCGTTCATATAATATTTATGTTTCAATGTAACACGTAATAAAATAAATAGTGACGACGCGGTTGGCGCAGTGGTAAAGTAACTGCCTACTGAGCCGACGGTCCCGGGTTCGATCCCCGGTCAGGGCAAATATTTGTGTGATGAACTCAATTATTTGTTCTTGGGTCTGGGTGTTATTATCTATATATGTATTTATTAAATATAATATTTATCGTCGCCTAGTATCTACTAGGCGACGATAAATATTGTGTTGTGGGTAGATACCCACAACACAAGCCTTAATTGAGCTTACTGTGGGACTAGGTCGATTTGTGTAATAATGTCCTATAATATTTATTTATTATTTATTTATTTAAAATGTGTACCAGTAGCAAGCAGAACTAGTGGCTTCACCTGAGTTCACCCGGGATAAAGATTCAACTTTTTAATCGTATAAAATGCAATTTTTCGAGTATTTTCCGAGTCAAATAGCAGAAAGATAGATATAGATATTTTCCCTTCAAAATATTAGTATTTCGTATAAAACCGCGTCGTTCAGTAAAAGCAGTAATTATAGCAAACTTGGCAAGTACCAGCCAAAAATTTCATCTAGCTATTGTCCATACCTGTTGTGTATTGAAACCCTCTGCCAAATGCGCACGCCAAATTAGATCGTAAAGGTTAATGCAGTCGCTTCTAATGGATTCTGTAGGCATTATAGTGTTATAACGAGTCTAGACTAGCGTTTGGAGATGAGGTGGTAATGTCCTGTGGTTTGTGTTGAATTAAGTTCGATTAATTGAAGTGAATATTAAAGGTACATCATTGGAGAAATTTTTTCACACTGGTGTATAATTAATCATTTATAAATCGTCATTATTGAAGTATTATTACTACGTATAGAGAGGACACCACGAACAAAATCTGTGCGACAAGCGCGGCGGCGAGGGGCGGCTATTGAGTCATACACTTTGTAGATATTCTGCCTCTTATTACTTATAAATTAAAACCAATCAATGTAACAAATAAATATTGATTATCTTATTAAAAAATATGAATAAACTTATTAATTAAAATGTTACCAAAAAATTGGTTTGAGACGATTGACTCGTGTTACAAATAGTGTAATAACTAATAGCGATGTCCTCTCTAGTACGTAGTACATAGTAACTCAATGATCGTCATTACTAAAAACAGGCAGAAGACCGGCAGTTATGCGCCTTGTGAATATAATGATACAATATTTAAAAATAAATGTTAATAAAACTTATTTGCTTATTGGCATTCCAAAATACGATATAAGTGCGTATTATGTAGAGCACATATATTGCATTTTTAATATTTATATAACCGTAAGTTTAACTGTTGTATTAAGTGTTATGTGAATATTGTATTGTTAGTGTAACAACCGAATTGTTAACTGATAAACTTATCGTGTCTTTTACCTCATTTTCCATTAAACTGTACCTTCATAGTCCGCATCCACATTAAAAAGAAATATTATGATACAGGGATACATTGCAGTAATCTTACAGGCGTCGAGCCAAAAGATAGCACACGTAGCCTAATGGCCTAGTACGTCTATGTAGGATTTTGTGATTACTAATTCTTGTTACCTAGTTCCTTAATGCAATTTGTAAAGGGTAAAGAAATCTTGCAATGCTAGTAGTTTCCGATTTGGATTTGGGTTTTTATTGCTCTCTCGGTATGTAAAGTTCTGGTTACGATTAAATCTATACTAATAATATAAAGCTGAAGAGTTTGTTTGTTTGTTTGAACGCGCTGATCTCAGGAACTACTTACTGGTCAGGTTTGAAAAATGATTACGGAGATAGCCCATGTATCGAGGAAGGCTAAAGGCTTGTATATCATTACGCAAAGACCAACAGGAGCGGAGTCATGCGGGTGAAACCGCGAAGCACAGCTAGTTACTAATAATAGAATGATGAAGAGCTTCTGTTAACGAATCTAACCAAGTTAGTACACAGTTGTACAAGCTTGGAATTATTTAAGCCCTTCGGGCATGACTTCGTATTATGCGCCAAAAAATATATATATGTCGGAGTATTGATTTATTCAGTTGGTAATAACGCCATCTACTGGTAAAGTTGTGAGTATTTTGAATATTGACATAGTAAGACTTGAAGTTTTAACGAATGAATTTATGACAATGACAAGTGACAATGACATTTTCCTTGAGTCAGTAGTTTGGCTGGTTGGGGGGTGTCAGTTCGACCGACACTTGCCGCCCGACAGCCAACCGCGCCAGTTGTGCGCACTGATTCTTTTTATTATTTACGATCATGGCGGACGTTGAAATTAATCGCGAGGAATCTCCGAAAGCAGCGGTGGGATCTGACCATCATTCCTCCAGTGTATTTAACCGACACCACACCCCGGACACTCCATACAAAATGATCGTTTTGACAGTCACACTGTAGAGACTGCAAATGTGTGTGTTAACGCTTTATGGTTGGCACATTTGTGACTAGCGTAAAAAAAAATTCGCGTTTTTCTGATGAAATACATCCGTAAACAGCACAATATCTAACCATTTTCTACGAAAAACGATAATCACAAATCCAAAATAATAAAATTACTTTAAGTCAATTTGATTAATGTTGTCAATCTTCGTTGCGTATCGTCCTTGCAGAAAAATATGGCCCATTTTATGTCTGATCGCGCGGGGGTGAGGTAAGTTTAATTTTGGCGGGAGGCGGAGAGTGTCCGTTCTGTAGCGTTTAGCTACTATTATGTATTCTGTGCCGACACCCTGCTACTACGAGCGAGACATATTTCCGAGAATCGGCGAACCAATCCGCCGAATCAAATACTCCACCAACTGCAGGCTACGTGCAATACTCCACCAACAAGCTGGCGATGATCGATCGACTGGAGACAGCGTGAGCGAGGCGAACGAGATCGAAGTCGTCATGTCAGGTATCTCTGACAAATCAGGTACGATCAGATTTATTAAAAAATACCGCCACGGACTTTGTAACATTAGATAGACACGTTAATTTGAGGGTAGGTATACCCTCAAATTAATAAAAATAATAAACGACCTTCAACTTCGAGCTCTTTTTGTAGTGACTTTAAGCAGCGTTAAATTGAAACAAATAACCATGTTATGTGCCACAATTGCGGCAAAATGGGGCACTATAAGCGAAGTTGTAAATTCCGTCCGCACACTAAGGTTTCACATTCGGAAACGTTTTAATTAAAATGTTCCCCGCCTGTCGATAAAAATGTTCAGTGCACTTATTGTTGCAAATTGCTGCATACAGAGCAGGTGTGTTTCTCTAAACAACGAGACGAAAAATTAAAAAAAAAAAGGTAATGATACAAAGTCCGTTAATATGTGTGTGTCTAGTCAGAATCGCCGCTTATTAAAATTATTGTTGTAAGATTACAATTACAAGCCGTCATAGATAGTGGATCTAACTGCTCGCTCATTCGTAAACCTATTGCTGACATTATGACCGGTGTACGAGATTTTTTTTTATTTACGCGTTTAACTGGCATTGGCTCCACTTTCACTCATTCTTTTTCCGTATTACTTTGCCTATAGAAATCGATGATGTTCACTTAGAGGTCGATGGTATTTTTTGATGGTAGACTCTCAGGCTTTACCTCATGACGTCATTGTGGGGTGGGATGTTTTTACGCGACTCGGGGTAAACTTAATAATTAAAAATAAAGACGTTCACGTTTCTCGCGATGTTCGTGCGCACGTTTGTGCTTTGCAAAGTGCCGATATAGAAGCAATCGATACCTACCTTACATACATCCAAGATATTGCTCGTTTACGTGCTATTATTGAAAATTTTAATGAGAACTTCGTAAAGGGGAACTCTCAGACGGTCGTAACAACAGGTGAGATGGAAATTAGATTATAAGATCCGAACAAAATAGCGCAGCGTCAACCTTATCGCCTGGCCCCGCGGAACGCAAGGCCAAGATTGACATAATAGTTGACCTCCAGTCTAAAAACATTATCAGCGAGAGTACGTCACCATTTTCAAGCCCGGCGATCCTCGTGAAGAAGGATGGCTCTGACAGGTTGTGTATTGATTTTCGTGAGCTGAATTCGAATACCGTGCGCAATATGTGTGTCATGAAAAGCTGAGTTAATATCCTACGAGTTTACCAGAAATGTCTAATCAATTTGATGATTTCTAATAAGAGTGAGTTTTATTTTTCTAATCGGCTTTAAAAATTAATTATTAAATATTGAGTTATGTCAAAATAAAATGATTAGTCGCCAAGTAAACGGCATTTGTTGAGATACACGATTGTATTTATTATGTCGACGGTTGCGATATGATGATTTTTCCATTATTTTTGTTGTTGGTGTTTTGGTTAGTAGAAATGTTTACAATTTATTTTGTTGATCAATGCTAATAAAGCATCTCTAGACGCTTGTTTCTTTTTCCTTTCCTAAGAGGAGCTGATGGCGTAAATTTAGCATTGGAAGCTCCGCGCTTCATGCGAAAGTTTAGCGTTGGAAGCCCTGCGCTTCACGCGTAAATTAAACATTGGAAGCTTCGCGCTTCGTGTGTTGGCCTTACATTGGAAGCTCCGCGCTTCATGTGTTGGCACTACATTGGAAGCTTTGCGCTTCATGTATTGGCTCTATTTACATTGGTACTACATTGGAAGCTCCGCGCTTCGTGTGTTGGCTCTATGTACATTGGAAGCTCCGCGCTTCATGTGTTTGCTCTAAATACATTGGAAGCTCCGCGCTTCGTGTGTTTGCTCTAACTACATTGGAAGCTCCGCGCTTCATGTATTGGCTCTATCTACATTGGAAGCTTCGCGCTTCGTGTGTTGACTTTACATTGGAAGCTCCGCGCTTCATGTGTTTGCTCTAAATACATTGGAAGCTCCGCGCTTCGTGTGTTTGCTCTAACTACATTGGAAGCTCCGAGCTTCATGTATTGGCTCTATCTACGTTGGAAGCTCCGCGCTTCATGTGTTGGCTGAATCTACATTGGAAGCTTCGCGCTTCATGTGTTGGCTCTATCTACATTGGAAGCTCCGCGCTTCATGTGTTTGCTCTAACTACATTGGAAGCTTCGCGCTTCATGTGTTTGCTCTAACTACATTGGAAGCTTCGCGCTTCATGTGTTTGCTCTATCTACATTGGAAGCTTCGCGCTTCATGTGTTGGCTCTATCTACATTGGAAGCTTCGCGCTTCATGTGTTGGCTCTATCTACATTGGAAGCTTCGCGCTTCATGTGTTTGCTCTAACTACATTGGAAGCTTCGCGCTTCATGTGTTTGCTCTAACTACATTGGAAGCTTCGCGCTTCATGTGTTTGCTCTAACTACATTGGAAGCTTCGCGCTTCATGTGTTGGCTCTATCTACATTGGAAGCTTCGCGCTTCATGTGTTTGCTCTATCTACATTGGAAGCTTCGCGCTTCATGTGTTGACTCTACATGGGAAGCTCCGCGCTTCATGTGTTGACTCTACATGGGAAGCTCCGCGCTTCATGTGTTGACTCTACATGGGAAGCTTCGCGCTTTGTGTAGGTTCTACGTTACAAACTTTGACGCAAAGTTGTGACCAGAGCTAAATAGGTTTAGAAATCGCGCGAGAACGCGCTATTTGTCAGAATGGCCGTGTCGGAGTATTGATTTATTCAGTTGGTAATAACGCCATCTACTGGTAAAGTTGTGAGTATTTTGAATATTGACATAGTAAGACTTGAAGTTTTAACGAATGAATTTATGACAATGACAAGTGACAATGACATTTTCCTTGAGTCAGTAGTTTGGCTGGTTGGGGGGTGTCAGTTCGACCGACACTTGCCGCCCGACAGCCAACCGCGCCAGTTGTGCGCACTGATTCTTTTTATTATTTACGATCATGGCGGACGTTGAAATTAATCGCGAGGAATCTCCGAAATATATATTTTGGATTTGCTTACAATTGAAATAATGCCATTTTTTACATGTGCATAACTCATTTCTCATCTCTGTGCTATCATACTACGATTAATTTTCAACTCAATACTGCTAACTACAGGTTTGATTGAAAATTATATACTTATTTAAAGAGTATTTAATAAAACATGCATTTAGTAGGATAGTGAAAATTAGAAAACCAAATAATTATCATAAAGCTTTATTCACACTATTTGAAATATTCGAAAGCCAAAAGCTGTGAAAATGATTAAACAATGAAACTTTTATTCGTAACATATTTTTTCTCTCGCAAGTTACGAGACAATAATCCTAGAGTATAAATTTCCTCGAGATTTCTTTATTTGCGTTGCAAGACAGTGCGTTGTGTAACAATCTGTGGACATACACATGAACTTAGCGATTTTTAATTAAATTATCGATGAATACATTGTTTTCTTTTATTTATAAGATACGGTCACATAGTTATAAATAATAAAAACTTACTAAAAATAGAGCCTGTCTATTATATACTTCACGAGTTTTCACATCAACATTTTCTATAGGTAACCTTTGGATTCATAATTCATATACAAGATGTACTTATTTATTATGACCATAAAGTTTCTATTTTTTTTACTTAAACCTGCATTATTATGAAATTAAACAGTACTTCAGCAGTATTTATTTAATAGTACATAGCATAATTTTTATCTGTAAAATAAATATCTACTTATACCTAAAAAACATTGAAGAGTTTTTAAATCGCTCTCACTTATTTCTGTAACCATAACCTCCGCGCACCTATCACGACGTGGGAACACTGCCAAAGTAACCTGCTATATACATACATACATACAAACATACCAACGCTCCACAACTTAGACTCACTTAGATTTATTCGCTCCGCCAAATTTTATTTTACAACAAAGGTTGACAATTGTAATTCAGGCTTTGTCTACGCCCTTATTTAAAGGTATCTGGAATAACACTAAGGCATTTTATTCGAGACTGAAATATTTTTTAAGCAAGGGGTGAAAATATTGTCTATGTGTAATACTGTTCTTATTTTATAGGGCTTCATTAGTAATCTTATCCAGGGCCTCTAAAATCTACGCTAAAAATGACTACTTAAAAAAGAAGTTCATGTTTAAATATTAAAGATTATTTTTCCGACCCAAATATCGACCAATAGAATTGCACCATTCGACGTCACGTGGTACAACCTACATGGTATTATACTGATAATTTTTTGGAAATTTTCTCTGGTCGTTGACGTCAAACTGACAGGTTCAATTTAATTGTGAAATTATTGGCCGACATTTGGGACGGAAAAATAATCTCCCGAATACCACACGAGCTTCAAAATTATCTGGCATTTCCCTCAAGGTTCCCTGCAAACAAATAAAGTCGTCAAGTTTTTCAGGAAAAATCATTTTTTAACCTTGACTAAAAACTTGACTCCTTCATTTGTTTGCAACGAACCTATCGGAAAATACCCGATAATTTTGAAGCTCTTGTGGTATTATAAGTGATAATTCATCAAATAGTGACATATTTAGTTTACTAATTCCAAAAAGATAACAAGTACCTACTTATACAAAACCTACAGAATAAAACATCTATAAATTTGGCCATTTTTATTAATTACGGTACCTTAATTCACTAATGCCAATAGCCAAAGACATAAACACAACACTTCAAACAAAGACTGGTGAAAAAACAATATAGCTACATCACCAAATAACTAACTTCTGAACAAAAACAAGCTTTCTTATTTATGTGTACATTTAACAAATTAATATTGAGGCTCTAGCTACCTTTGGAAAGAAATAAATCATGTCCATTAATTGTAATTCTTTCAGTACAACAGCAGTTTTATTTATTAAAAAAAATCATAACTTATCCGTATCACAGACTAATAATAATATACTACGTATACAATCAAGTAATAAGTACTATAAGTTGTCTTAAAACTTAAAGCATAATAATAACAGACGATTAAATTTGAAAATGAATTTCCAGATCATCAATACCAACACAGTTGCTATTCATTATTATTACACAATTCATTTCCCATAATAAACATCTTAACCCGCAAACGCTGCACTTCACAAAATAAATTATAACACGCAATTCATTCCACAAGCAACAGATAAGCATTCCGCTAAAATTGGCTAAATTAAGCGGCCGTGCAGCCAGAATTTAATTTAAATGTCACTTTAAAAATTGCTACCTGACGGCGGAGCACGTGACGCGAAGCACGTGACGCCGTGACAGCGTACAACGCAACGTTCTAAACGCGGTGTGTAATTGGATGAATTTGAATACGTGTGGTGTTTTGGTTAAAAGTGTGTGTAAGTGTAAGAGTTATGAGTACCTAATATTTGTCATAATGGTAGGCATAATTCGAGGAAAAGGTGCAGAGGCTTTAAACATTTTGTTTGCTAAACATTAATATGTATACATTTTTAAATTTCAGTCGATAAAACGACAGTCAATAAAACGAATATAGGTAAAATACAGTTAGAGGAAGCGATTTAACGAAAATAGTAAGCTTATTTTTTCTTAATTACGTATATAATATGTTTATGATTTTGATGCGACGTTAATCGTACCAAAATCATAAATAATGGAATAAATTTTAAATAACACATAAACATGACATCTTTATAACTCAAATCTTTACAGGGACAATGCAAAGCGAGCTTTTAATTTTTACTTTACATAAAAATTATCCCGTAAGCTCTCGAACAAAATACTCTTTTATTTTCCCAACAATAAATAAACTGCATAATCTATCAAGTCGAGAATAACTTTAAAATTCATCTAACAGAACACCTATCAAGCCCTTTTCCGCGCGGTTGGCTGCGTCAAATAAATTACGCCCCCTCGTCTATTGAGTTACGTTGTAATTTTTATTTTCTGCCATTCGTCACGTGATGTCACACTGTCACGTCGACACGTCAGGTAATGCGTGTCACTTGCGAATTAATGATACTCTACGTGTTTATTAGTTATTTGGGCATGCTTCTTTTGGGGATATTGTTCACGTATTTTCTTTATGTCTCATGTGTATTGATGTAAGAAAGTACATATTTGTACTTACCATATCTATTAATAGAGATATTTTAAGACACTATTGCATGAGTAAGGGTCGCGTTACTATACTATAAAGATACTATTATGATCAGATTATTATTTTATCAAATTAAACCTTTTTTAGAAACATATTTCTACTGAATTTAATTATTTGAATAAACAAAAAAAGTAAAATATGAAGGTGAAATTACTCCTTTTCACCACGAGACCAAATAATAATACTTGAAACACAGAACATAAGCAAATTATTTTATAATATCTATTATTAAGGTGATTCCTACGATCTGTTCCCAGCCAATGTCCCGCTAGATGGCGCTGAATTCTACATTTCTAGTTTATTTGAGTTTTTGCGTAATTGGAAAAGATTAAGGTCGTAGGAATAGTCATGGCGGTTACTGAATATTATATTTTATTGAAATATGTCATATCATTGCCTTAAAGTCCACCCAATTCGGTAAAAAAATGCATTATAACATCTGTCATTGCATACAGGGTCGTTTACACACACAGACGTATACAAAAATGATAAAGATTTAACTCTAGATGGCGTGAATGTAAAGCGCGTCACACACGGTGAAGATACTACCTATAATATTTTATCTAATCTAGTAATATTTTATATTACAGTATCTTAAGGTATCCGGTATCAGCGTTCTGACCATCATTTTTCTTTTTTCGCTGTAGAACCGCCATCCTGTTACAAATGACCCACAAAGGAGAATGACCACGGGTGGTATCGGTAAAATTTTAGTTGTGCCACGTATTCGTTATATTGTTAATTCCTATTTGTATTTATAATGATCATATGTATCAATATTAAGTCTTAATTAAACCGGATAAATTGAAATAATAGTAAAAGTAAAAGTTTTTCTTTTGAAACATGTATGAACTTTCGCATTAGTAGGAAGTAGGATTGTTATAAAAATAAAAGTTATATTTGTTGGCGTAAACTATTTTATTGTAATTTTGGGAAATAAATAATGTCAAAATTGATTACCTACAATAAAACGCAGTTTTATTTTATTACCTACATTACACTATTGTTTTTTTTTAATCAAAACATGTATTTGAAGTAGCAAATATGATATTATGCTGATCCAAGCATTTTCACTCAAAACTAATATCAGTAATGATTTGTAAAAGTAAATTATTTCAAAATACATTTCATAACCAACAAGTAAGAATAATTATTCATACAACAACAAATCAAAAACACTATTTACTATGGAAAAAAAACCAGGAAGGTGAAAAACATATTTACGATTTCGATGCACTCGACTTTTAGTAAAATAATAGGTAAAAATATTATTATGGTTTTGATCACAGACATATCTGTGGTTTTGATTTTAGCTACTAGTATCAGAAAGCTGCGTGTTCAATGCACGTCGGGGTCCCACAACTGTGGAGGAAGGAAGGTAGAATACCTCCATCGAATAAGTGAAGTTTCTCGACATACTCGATTTGCCGGCCGGCCTCAATGAAGATTGTCCGAAAGTTGTATATGTGCTCTGTAACGAAAAAATTTCGCTAGCGCGATTCAGAGTGAGGTGTCGTACAATATACCTAATGAAGTTTTTCATCTTTTTATTTTACTGCAAATACAAAATAAAAATTAAACAATGGTAATGTAAATTCTAAACAAACTACTACCAAAATACAATTAGAACAAAAATCATTTGACTTGTTTATTTCACCCAGAGGCCAGAGGCGGCTCGTGACAAAATTGTATACCTAGGTGTTCACTTGAAATAAAACAACGAAAATACAATAGCGTTCGGGATGATTTATTACAAAAAAATGAGCACCACATTTTATAAATGTCTATAACACTAAAAATTACAAAGTACAGGCTATTTCAAAACGAATTCAATGACTAGGTATCAATAATTAGTAAATCACCGAATTTGCATTCGCGAGCGTAGGTATCCATAGTGTTTGTCACTGACGGTCACTGACCTCTATAACTTATAGTTATAGAGGTCAGTGGTGTTTGTTGTGTAAACATGTATGTATTTGAGTAGTTAGTAGCATATTATATTCTGAATTTCTGATCCATGCCTATTCACTCAAAACTAATAACACTAATGATTTGTAACAGTAAATTATTTCAATAGGTAGGTATTTGAACATTTCCCAACAAGACGTAAGAATAATTATTCGTAGGTATACAAGATACAATAACAAATCTAATACACTATTTATTATTTTATTATTTACTAGCGGTCCGCCCCGGCTTCGCCCGTGGTACATGTTTACGTTTTCTCTCCATAAGAAGTAATAGCTAGAGAGCTAGCGCAAAGCTACCTGTATGTATTTGACCAGACCTGGATTTTTGTGTGTTGATTCCCCTATACCTACTATACATGAGATGAGGAGTCACTAAGCCCAGAGTGGTGGACGGGGCGCGCGCTTAGGTAAGACAGGTGGAAATTTTTGGCGAACTTTGAAACCATTTGACCACGTCTGCCATTTTGATATTTGAAAATAGATTATTATTACTATCGGAAAATAACAATGGCAGACCATTATCACGCGGATAACATTCTGGCAGACACTTATGAAAGTGCTGAAAAAAATACAATTTTGAAAGTATTTGACCAGATCTGCCATTATATATACATATATTTTATTTATTAGGGTCTTAAGGTTGATGTTCCGACCGTCCCTCCATACATTTTTGATTACCTCTAAACACTTAACACAGACACTATTTCTTTAAAACTAATCATTTTATCACTTCTCTATAATGAAATGTGTGCGCGTTCGACCTTTTTAATCAATAATTTACAATATTTACTTAGAAAAACAACAGTAAAATACCGGAAAAATTTGACACTTCTACAGTAGTGTGCGTGACTTTTGCCAAGCGAAACACGACATAAAGCACGACATCTAGCGCATAGACTATATACTTATTACAGATCTAGCGCGTCAATGTCTAAACGAAAGGCGATGTTTAGACATTGACGCGCTAGATGTCGTGCATTCGCGTTCGTTATCTTATGCATAATGAGCATAATTCTAATAAATCAAAGTTCTGTGTAAAAATTGAGTAATTTCATTTCCAATCGTTCAAAGAAAATAACAATAAAATAAAATAAAACTAATGACCTTAGAAACTATGTTTTTTTTTATTTATTACTCATTATTGTTCGTCCGTCGTAGGTCTGTAAACTGTATTGTACACTGAAGGTAAATGGTACTGTAGGTACTTTAGTTCGGCGTCGTCGCTCGTCGGCTTGATATAAAATTACATTCTTGATTTCATTGACACGCGCTATGATTTGCGCGCGGAATTTCTTGTGTTGTGAATTTATTTTTGTATGCTATGCATTTTAATTGATTCAAATTGCAATGTTTCTCTAGTATGCATTTGAGACTATATTGTAAATTGTAATAATTGATCGTGGGTATAGTAATTAATTATTCTAATATCGCAATTAGTAATATATGTATTTTCGGTGGGATTCAAAACAAAAAATTGGCCCGTGATTTTTATGAAATTTCACCACATTGCAAATCACATCAATCATAGTTCATACACATGTATGACGAAAGTGATTAGTATTGTGGCTAACATTGACTCATCAGTTCATCACTGAAACCAGTGATAAATCAGTACCTATATCATATTGTGTTTGAATATTTTTAAACAATGATATAAGTATACAATTATTATAAATCGGTAAACTATCAAAGTAATCACAAACTTGCAAACATTGGTAAAATGTCCAGTAGTTTATGAGCCTATTCATTACAATCAAACAAACAAACAAAGTTTTCCTCTTTATAATATTAGTGTAGACAAACACTATGAATACGATCACGAATGCAAATTCGGGGATTTTCTAATTATTGCTAAATAATAATTGAATTCGTTTTGAAATACTCTATAATTTTTAGTGTATAAATAGACATTTATAATGTGGTGCTCATTTTTTTTGTACTGCTAACGCTATTGTAGGTACCTATTTTCGTTGTTTTATTTCAAGTGAACACGGCCATACAATTTTGTCACGAGCCGCCTATGATTGTAGGTACTTTTGTTAGGCTCCTTCGTCGTCCGCGTCGGCTCGAAAGTTCTTGATTTCATTGTCACGCGCTATGATTTGCGCGCGGATTTTCTTGTGTTGTGAATTTATTTTTGTATTATTATTATTTTTTATTTTTTTTTTATTTTATTGATTCAAATAAAATATTTCACTAGTATGCATTTGAGACTATATTGTATTATGTATAATTTATCGTAGGTATAGTTATTCTTATAACGCAGTTATATTTTCGGTGGGACAATTTGACCCGTGATTTTTCTGAAATATCACCACGTTGCAAATCACATCAATCATACACACGTATGACGAAAGTATAGTGGCTATAATTGACTCATCAGTTCATCACTGAAACCAGTGATAAATCAGTATATCATATTTTATTGTGTTTGAATATTTTTTAAACAACGATATATACAATATTATTATAAATCGGTAAATTACCAAAGTACTTCCGAATTTTCAGACAGACAAACAAGTAGTTTGAACACGCAGTTTTCTTATACTAGTAGCAAAAATCAAAACCATAATATTATGTTTACCTACTATATTTTACTAAAAGTCGAGTGCGTCGAAATCGTAAATAATAATATGTTTTTCACCTTCCTGGTTATTTTCCCATAGTAAATAGTGTTTTAGGTTTGTTGTTGTAGGTAGGAATAATAATAATTATTCTTACATGTTGGTTATGAAATGTATATTGAAATAATTTACTTTTACAAATCATTAGTGATATAAGTTTTGAGTGAAAATGCTTGGATCAGCATAATATTATATGGTACTTCAAATACATGTTTTGATAAAAAAAACAATAGTGTAATAAAATAAAACTGCGTTTTATTGTAATCAATGTTGACAATTTTAAATTCCAAAATTATTGATCAATAAAATAGTTTACACCAACAAATATAACTTTTATTTTTATAACAATCGTTCATAATATAAACCGTAGCAGGTGGCGTTTTGAAGTTCTGTCTACTCATACAGAAAAATGGAAAACTTGTTTTTTTTGTAAACAATTTATTACTCATGTTGTTTGGCAACTCGAAGCGTGGTCGTCCGTCGTAGGTACTTTTGTTCGGCGTCGCGTCGTCGTCCGCGTCGGCTTGATATAAAACATTCTTGATTTCATTGACACGCGCTATGATTTGCGCGCGGAATTTCTTGTGTTGTGAATTTATTTTTGTATGCTATGCATTTTAATTGAATCAAATTGCAATATTTCTCTAGTATGCATTTGAGACTATATTGTAATAATTGATCGTGGGTAGGTATAGTAATTAATTATTCTAATAACGCAATTATATTTTCGGTGGGATTCAAAACAAAAAATTGGCCCGTGATTTTTATGAAATTTCACCACATTGCAAATTATATATTATACAATTACAATTACAATTATTATAAATCGGTAAACTATCAAAGTAATTACAAACTTGCAAAATATGCTTTTCCGAATTTTCAGACAGACACACAATTTTATTAGTTTGTTTTAGCAAAGTAGGTACCTATACCTATACGCTTACGTCGCGCGTCGCGTCGTCGAAAACGGTGCGCCCAGAAACAAACATACCTAATTCAGTTACAATCCTTTTTTTGTTCCGTAATTTATTGTATTTATTCTAATACGATTTTTTTTATTCGTCGGCCAGTTCTACTAGGTATAAAAAGATAAAATTGAAATATAATTATTGTAGCGACAGCCATATTATGTTACTATGTTTTCGTAAATATGTTTTTCACCTTCCTGGTTATTTTCACATAATCTTATCTTATATATAAAAATGAATCGCAAAATGTGTTGGTAAGCGCATAACTCGAGAACGGCTGAACCGATTTCGATCATTCTTTTTTTATTATATTCCTTGAAGTACGAGGATGGTTTTTATGTAGAGAAAACGTAAATATTATGTACCACGGGCGAAGCCGGGGCGGACCGCTAGTATATATATATAAATGAATCGCAAAATGTGTTGGTAAGCGCATAACTCGAGAACGGCTGAACCGATTTCGATAATTCTTTTTTTATTATATCCCTTGAAGTACGAGGATGGTTCTTATAGCTAGAGAGCTAGTTAGTTTAGTTTTAGTGCAGTGGCAGTGTAAATGTTGTTGTTGAGGTTACGTAAATTTAACACTTTAGTTAACTACCAAGATATAAAGAAATGAGGATAGGACACAATAACTATTGGTTGAGGTATTTATAAACTCATAATATACTTTTAAAAAAATCACGTTTTAATAAATTTCTAGAATTAAATTAGAACAGCTGATTCAAAATAGCCTAAAAAATCTTAATAATAATAATTACGCTTCACAGCAAGAAGAAATGTACCATATGTACCCGCACAAAGTCGATATTGTGTTGCCTACCGTTCGACTCAATGGCTAGGGTTGTAACTACCTTTAATAATTATTACCAAACTAATAAACCGAGTGATGCGAAATAACCATAATTCTTTTAGAGTTTGATAAAATGATCAGGCAGGTATTTTCTTTAATCCTCTGAATTCTCGGTTACTAAATTGTATCGTTGAAATTATTCTTAATCGCGTAAATTTAATAAATAATCATATGGAAAACACTTTTCATTTGTTTTTTTACTTTCACGCCCAACTACTATACAATAATTACGTTGTTTCGGTATTTTGACGAGAAAACGCAGGAAACATCCGTTGTATCATTTTAGATAGATTGTATATTTTGTATCTGTAGAATTGAAATCAAAGCTATGTATATGTTGTCTCCATTCTTTTCTTATCGGATTGTTGATCCCAATGCGAATGCGTCACTTAAATTTTATAAAAGACAATTAAGAACATCAAAAATAAAGTGATACGTAAATATTTCACAGTGCAATATATTATGTAATTAATAATAATTATATATTTATGAAAAAATAATTACATCAGATTTAATAATAGCAATTGTTTTGAATGTACATAATATGAATAAATGATTACATCATAATAGTAATAATCACAATTGTTTTATTTCCCATTTGTTGCAACCCTAGCATATTTTCATGTAGCAGCAGAAGTACCTACACTGGCGGCGCGGCGGCATCGTGCGACATCAAAGGCATTGCCTTACTAGGTAAGTTTATAATGACTCATTTCTTTTATTATATAATTTACGTTTTACTTTTACAGAATCCGATTCAATGGATTATGAAGACGAGTCACACAACGCCATACGATAGTGATGATGAATGAACATTTCAATAAATGCATGCGTGTTTTTTTATGTTGTTTTGTAATTGTTAATTGTTTCTTAAATAAAGAAATAAACTAAATATTTAAATGATGATTTGTTATTTGCAACACAACTTTATATTTGAGATTCTTTACAAATGTATATTTAGTTTTGTATCATCAAATTTATAAATTTTATTCCATAGTTTTCAAAATTGAATGTAAATGACCATAAAAACATTAATAAAGTAAATCATTGATGTAAGGTCAGGGAACGTAATACATATATACATCTGACCATGTAGAAGCTAAGTCTTGTTGACTGCTGAAGTCTGTAAAGTTTTGTTGTCTGCTGAAGTCTGTACGCAATGAAAATGTCTGCCGTTTCGAAAATAAGTTTTTAAGACCCTAATAAATAAAATATATGAATGGCAGATCTGGTCAAATACTTTCAAATTGTATTTTTTTCAGCACTTTCATAAGTGTCTGCCAGAATGTTATCCGCGTGATAATGGTCTGCCATTGTTATTTTCCGATAGTAATAATAATCTATTTTCAAATATCAAAATGGCAGACGTGGTCAAATGGTTTCAAAGTTCGCCAAAAATTTCCACCTGTCTTACCTAAGCGCGCGCCCCGTCCACCACTCTGGGCTTAGTGACTCCTCATCTCATGTATAGTAGGTATAGGGGAATCAACACACAAAAATCCAGGTCTGGTCAAATACATACAGGTAGCTTTGCGCTAGCTCTCTAGCTATTACTTCTTATGGAGAGAAAACGTAAACATGTACCACGGGCGAAGCCGGGGCGGACCGCTAGTAAATAATAAAATAATAAATAGTGTATTAGATTTGTTATTGTATCTTGTATACCTACGAATAATTATTCTTACGTCTTGTTGGGAAATGTTCAAATACCTACCTATTGAAATAATTTACTGTTACAAATCATTAGTGTTATTAGTTTTGAGTGAATAGGCATGGATCAGAAATTCAGAATATAATATGCTACTAACTACTCAAATACATACATGTTTACACAACAAACACCACTGACCTCTATAACTATAAGTTATAGAGGTCAGTGACCGTCAGTGACAAACACTATGGATACCTACGCTCGCGAATGCAAATTCGGTGATTTACTAATTATTGATACCTAGTCATTGAATTCGTTTTGAAATAGCCTGTACTTTGTAATTTTTAGTGTTATAGACATTTATAAAATGTGGTGCTCATTTTTTTGCAATAAATCATCCCGAACGCTATTGTATTTTCGTTGTTTTATTTCAAGTGAACACCTATACAATTTTGTCACGAGCCGCCTCTGGCCTCTGGGTGAAATAAACAAGTCAAATGATTTTTGTTCTAATTGTATTTTGGTAGTAATTTGTTTAGAATTTACATTACCATTGTTTAATTTTTATTTTGTATTTGCAGTAAAATAAAAAGATGAAAAACTTCATTAGGTATATTGTACGACACCTCACTCTGAATCGCGCTAGCGAAATTTTTTCGTTACAGAGCACATATACAACTTTCGGACAATCTTCATTGAGGCCGGCCGGCAAATCGAGTATGTCGAGAAACTTCACTTATTCGATGGAGGTATTCTACCTTCCTTCCTCCACAGTTGTGGGACCCCGACGTGCATTGAACACGCAGCTTTCTGATACTAGTAGCTAAAATCAAAACCACAGATATGTCTGTGATCAAAACCATAATAATATTTTTACCTATTATTTTACTAAAAGTCGAGTGCATCGAAATCGTAAATATGTTTTTCACCTTCCTGGTTTTTTTTCCATAGTAAATAGTGTTTTTGATTTGTTGTTGTATGAATAATTATTCTTACTTGTTGGTTATGAAATGTATTTTGAAATAATTTACTTTTACAAATCATTAGTGATATTAGTTTTGAGTGAAAATGCTTGGATCAGCATAATATCATATTTGCTACTTCAAATACATGTTTTGATAAAAAAAAAAACAATAGTGTAATGTAGGTAATAAAATAAAACTGCGTTTTATTGTAGGTAATCAATTTTGACATTATTTATTTCCCAAAATTACAATAAAATAGTTTACGCCAACAAATATAACTTTTATTTTTATAACAATCCTACTTCCTACTAATGCGAAAGTTTGTGAGGATGTGTATGTGTGTGTTTCACGCAAATACTACTGAACCGATTACAATGAAATTTAGCACACATATAGAACGTAACTTGGACACATTGAATAGGTTTTATCCCGGAAACCCCACGGGAACGGGAACTATACGGGTTTTTTTTTGAAAATGCGGGCGGAAAGCTAATCGTTCATAATAATATGAACGATTAGCTTTCGTAGCAGGTGGCGTTTTGAAGTTTTGTCTACCCATACAGAAAAATGAAAACCACAGGAGATTGCCCAAGTGACTATGGCACTTGGTATCGCAATCAAACTTATTGTGTCAAGATGAAATATAGCTCAATTTAAAGCTTGATGTTAGTACTTTTAGATATGATTAAAGTTTTTATGTAAATAAGCCGCAGTTCGCGACAATAAAAATAAAACAATAGTTTTATTCAACACTTCAAAAAACTACTTAATCGAGTTTAAACTAACGATGAACGTTAAGTTTTACATTTATTACATAGGTAATATTTTAATTTACAAGACAAATGTGAAAAGTAAATCGTAATTTAAACATTATTTCAAAATAACATCGAACAATGCGTCGAACACATTCATTTGACATTTCAAATAGAAACTATGACATATGACGTTTGCAAGAGAGATAGATATAGGTATGTGTCAAAACAAAACTTTTACTTTTATTTCTATTTATTCGGTATAATTACAACTTAATAGTGATAAATATGATCATTATAAATACAAATAGGAATTAACAATATCACGAACACGTGACACAACTAGTATTTTACCGATTCCATACGTAGTCATACATGTTTCAAAAGAAAAACTTTTACTTTTACTATTATTTCAATTTATCCGGTTTAATTAAGACTTAATATTGATACATATGATCATTACAAATACAAATAGGAATTAACAATATAACGAATACGTGGCACAACTAAAATTTTACCGATACCACCCGTGGTCATTCTCCTTTGTGGGTCATTTGTAACAGGATGGCGGTTCTACAGCGAAAAAAGAAAAATGATGGTCAGAACGCTGATACCGGATACCTTAAGATACTGTAATATAAAATATTACTAGATTAGATAAAATATTATAGGTAGTATCTTCACCGTGTGTGACGCGCTTTACATTCACGCCATCTAGAGTTAAATCTTTATCATTTTTGTATACGTCTGTGTGTGTAAACGACCCTGTATGCAATGACAGATGTTAAAACGCATAATTTTACCGAATTGGGTGGATTTTAAGGCAATGATATAACATATTTCAATAAAATATAATATTCAGTAACCGCCATGACTATTCCTAGGTTTGATGACTATTCCAATTACGCAAAAACTCAAATAAACTAGAAATGTAGAATTCAGCGCCATCTAGCGGGATATTGGCTGGGAACAGATCGTTGCAATCACCTTAAAAACTTATTTTCGAAACGGCAGACATTTTCATTGCGTACAGACTTCAGCAGACAACAAAACTTTACAGACTTCAGCAGTCAACAAGACTTAGCTTCTACATGGTCAGATGTATATATGTATTACGTTCCCTGACCTTACATCAATGATTTACTTTATTAATGTTTTTATGGTCATTTACATTTAATTTTGAAAACTATGGAATAAAATTTATAAATTTGATGATACAAAACTAAATATACATTTGTAAAGAATCTCAAATATAAAGTTGTGTTGCAAATAACAAATCATCATTTAAATATTTAGTTTATTTCTTTATTTAAGAAACAATTAACAATTACAAAACAACATAAAAAAACACGCATGCATTTATTGAAATGTTCATTCATCATCACTATCGTATGGCGTTGTGTGACTCGTCTTCATAATCCATTGAATCGGATTCTGTAAAAGTAAAACGTAAATTATATAATAAAAGAAATGAGTCATTATAAACTTACCTAGTAAGGCAATGCCTTTGATGTCGCACGATGCCGCCGCGCCGCCAGTGTAGGTACTTCTGCTGCTACATGAAGATATGCTAGGGTTGCAACAAATGGGAAATAAAACAATTGTAATTATTACTATTATGATGTAATCATTTATTCATATTATGTACATTCAAAACAATTGCTATTATTAAATCTGATGTAATTATTTTTTCATAAATATATAATTATTATTAATTATATAATATATTGCACTGTGAAATATTTACGTATCACTTTATTTTTGATGTTCTTAATTGTCTTTTATAAAATTTAAGTGACGCATTCGCATTGGGATCAACAATCCGATAAGAAAAGAATGGAGACAACATATACATAGCTTTGATTTCAATTCTACAGATACAAAATATACAATCTATCTAAAATGATACAACGGATGTTTCCTGCGTTTTCTCGTCAAAATACCGAAACAACGTAATTATTGTATAGTAGTTGGGCGTGAAAGTAAAAAAACAAATGAAAAGTGTTTTCCATATGATTATTTATTAAATTTACGCGATTAAGAATAATTTCAACGATACAATTTAGTAACCGAGAATTCAGAGGATTAAAGAAAATACCTGCCTGATCATTTTATCAAACTCTAAAAGAATTATGGTTATTTCGCATCACTCGGTTTATTAGTTTGGTAATAATTATTAAAGGTAGTTACAACCCTAGCCATTGAGTCGAACGGTAGGCAACACAATATCGACTTTGTGCGGGTACATATGGTACATTTCTTCTTGCTGTGAAGCGTAATTATTATTATTAAGATTTTTTAGGCTATTTTGAATCAGCTGTTCTAATTTAATTCTAGAAATTTATTAAAACGTGATTTTTTTAAAAGTATATTATGAGTTTATAAATACCTCAACCAATAGTTATTGTGTCCTATCCTCATTTCTTTATATCTTGGTAGTTAACTAAAGTGTTAAATTTACATAACCTCAACAACAACATTTACACTGCCACTGCACTAAAACTAAACTAACTAGCTATAAGAACCATCCTCGTACTTCAAGGGATATAATAAAAAAAGAATTATCGAAATCGGTTCAGCCGTTCTCGAGTTATGCGCTTACCAACACATTTTGCGATTCATTTTTATATATAAGAAGACTAGCGGTCCGCCCCGGCTTCGCCCGTGGTACATGTTTACGTTTTCTCTACATAAGAACCATCCTCGTACTTCAAGGAATATAATAAAAAAAGAATTATCGAAATCGGTTCAGCCGTTCTCGAGTTATGCGCTTACCAACACATTTTGCGATTCATTTATATATATATATACTAGCGGTCCCCCCCGGCTTCGCCCGTGGTACATAATATTTACGTTTTCTCTACATAAAAACCATCCTCGTACTTCAAGGAATATAATAAAAAAAGAATGATCGAAATCGGTTCAGCCGTTCTCGAGTTATGCGCTTACCAACACATTTTGCGATTCATTTTTATATATAAGATAAGATTATGTGAAAATAACCAGGAAGGTGAAAAACATATTTACGAAAACATAGTAACATAATATGGCTGTCGCTACAATAATTATATTTCAATTTTATCTTTTTATACCTAGTAGAACTGGCCGACGAATAAAAAAAAAAGTGTGTGCGTGTAACCTTTACGCGCGATTGAAGTAAAACTTCTTTGGCGTTGACGACATATATCACTGAAATGATTAAATATTAACTTAAATAAATAAATATTATATTATAATTTAATTATATTTATTATTCATGTGCTTTACAAAGATTATTTAAATGTTATATTAATATTATTCATTCGAAACAGGTAATTGAATGTCATCATAATTTCTTACGTACGAAATTATAGGTTTGTGGTAACTATAATGTGAAACATAAATTTTACTCTCTAAATTTGCTACTTTTCTTGAAAATACAGCATCTATCGTTGTACCGAAACGCGTTGTTGAATGAAGTCGAGAAGTATTCATAGATAAATCAAATTTTTCTTCTAAAAAATCAATTAACGGCTGAGATTCCTGAGAGCGAAAATTAACATTAAAATCTCCAGTTAGAATCATCGGTAATTCATGATAATTACTATTTAAAAGTCGAGAACCTTCAATTGTGAAGTGAAGTAATTGCTGATGAATAAATTTTATGATACCTATTTGTCAGGCTAGTATTTGTAGAAATATAAATAACAACTATAATCACAGGTTGGTCATTCGTATTAACACATCGAACCAAGGCGATGTCACCAATTTGTGAAACCTCATCGGAAATTTGTGATAATATAGTTGGTGAAATATTTTGAATTGGTGTTACATTGTTCAGTGTATCTGTAGATGAATGATATACAGCTACTCCACCAGCAGTTGAGTTGGGTCGTTTGTATTGGGTAACGCAATAAAAATTTTCAATAAGAATTTGTTCGTCATTTTTCATCCAAGTTTCGGAAAATAACAGCAATGTGGACCTTTTTAATACTTTATCATTCAGATCAGAAACATGAGCACGTAAACTTTGGCAGTTGAAGGAAAATAGTGTAATGTTACTCTCATTTACAAGGTTATATAATTCTTCCTGTTGTGTTATTAGGCGAGAATTTGAAAGTCTTTCAAATTCACACTGTAAATCAACTATTCCCCCTGGACGCTTTCTTCCATGATAAAATTTGTTGTCATCGGTGTTTGAGACAATGAACAATCCATTTATATCAGTTACTCGTGATAATGCTACATATAACAGCTGCTGACTGTGACTTTTATTGTATTCATAAACGATTTGATCAAAAGTACCACCTTGAGACTTATGTATTGTAAGCGCACAAGCAGACACTAATGGAAAGTGATTTCTCTTTGCAAATATTGTCTTATTTCTATTCATTGGTACAGATGACGATCTTCATAAAATTGGGACTGCTGTTCTACTAATGTTTAGAGTTTGAATATGATGGGCAGCTTTTTTCCTAATTTTCTCTCCTATCTTACCAGGAAACTCAAGCCATAAGCGTATGATGTTATCACTGTCATCACGTTCAATATACACTAACTTTCCAACACAACCGTTGGCTAAGCCATCAGATACATCAATATTGGTTGTAATAATGTAAAATTTGTTAAGAACTAATATGATTTCATAAGGCGATCCTCCTGTATCAATAACCATTTTATGAAATTGTTGGCGTACATATGCTTCTTGTTCAACTAAATGACAACCTATATACATATCTGTTGCTATGGATACTACTTTGTCTTCAGCAATATTTAAAATAGATTGATTATAATCCGCAACATGTTTATTTTTATTTTTAATTTACTTATTTTAAAAGTAATAAATAAACAAGTATATTTAGAGATTTTCAAAAAATTTTGCAATTTAAAATAATGTTTTTAAAACTGTTGAATTTTTCATTCACTTTGCTATTCACAATTGATCCGTTTGAAAATTTGAAAATAAATAATCCTAATTGATTATGATATTTGCCACTAGCTGGCGTATAAGTCAAGAAGCGTGTAGTATATGACATATACTTACAACCAATCAGAATTATTATTTTTAAATGGCGGAAACTACACAGACTATAGTAAGCGTTACTTCCGTCAGAAAAAAAATCTGAGTTACTCCCTAGTCGCGCCTAAAGAAGTTTTACTTCAAAAAATCGTATTAGAATAAATACAATAAATTACGGAACAAAAAAAGGATTGTAACTGAATTAGGTATGTTTGTTTCTGGGCGCACCGTTTTCGACGACGCGACGCGCGACGTAAGCGTATAGGTATAGGTACCTACTTTGCTAAAACAAACTAATAAAATTGTGTGTCTGTCTGAAAATTCGGAAAAGCATATTTTGCAAGTTTGTAATTACTTTGATAGTTTACCGATTTATAATAATTGTAATTGTAATTGTATAATATATAATTTGCAATGTGGTGAAATTTCATAAAAATCACGGGCCAATTTTTTGTTTTGAATCCCACCGAAAATATAATTGCGTTATTAGAATAATTAATTACTATACCTACCCACGATCAATTATTACAATATAGTCTCAAATGCATACTAGAGAAATATTGCAATTTGATTCAATTAAAATGCATAGCATACAAAAATAAATTCACAACACAAGAAATTCCGCGCGCAAATCATAGCGCGTGTCAATGAAATCAAGAATGTTTTATATCAAGCCGACGCGGACGACGACGCGACGCCGAACAAAAGTACCTACGACGGACGACCACGCTTCGAGTTGCCAAACAACATGAGTAATAAATTGTTTACAAAAAAAACAAGTTTTCCATTTTTCTGTATGAGTAGACAGAACTTCAAAACGCCACCTGCTACGGTTTATATTATGAACGATTGTTATAAAAATAAAAGTTATATTTGTTGGTGTAAACTATTTTATTGATCAATAATTTTGGAATTTAAAATTGTCAACATTGATTACAATAAAACGCAGTTTTATTTTATTACACTATTGTTTTTTTTATCAAAACATGTATTTGAAGTACCATATAATATTATGCTGATCCAAGCATTTTCACTCAAAACTTATATCACTAATGATTTGTAAAAGTAAATTATTTCAATATACATTTCATAACCAACATGTAAGAATAATTATTATTATTCCTACCTACAACAACAAACCTAAAACACTATTTACTATGGGAAAATAACCAGGAAGGTGAAAAACATATTATTATTTACGATTTCGACGCACTCGACTTTTAGTAAAATATAGTAGGGAAACATAATATTATGGTTTTGATTTTTGCTACTAGTATAAGAAAACTGCGTGTTCAAACTACTTGTTTGTCCGTCTGAAAATTCGGAAGTACTTTGGTAGTTTACCGATTTATAATAATATTGTATACCTATATCGTTGTTTAAAAAATATTCAAACACAATAAAATATGATATATGTACTGATTTATCACTGGTTTCAGTGATGAACTGATGAGTCAATTATAGCCACTATACTTTCGTCATACGTGTGTATGATTGATGTGATTTGCAACGTGGTGATATTTCAGAAAAATCACGGGTCAAATTGTCCCACCGAAAATATAACTGCGTTATAAGAATAACTATACCTACGATAAATTATACATAATACAATATAGTCTCAAATGCATACTAGTGAAATATTTTATTTGAATCAATAAAATAAAAAAATAAATAAAAAATAATAATAATACAAAAATAAATTCACAACACAAGAAAATCCGCGCGCAAATCATAGCGCGTGACAATGAAATCAAGAACTTTCGAGCCGACGCGGACGACGAAGGAGCCTAACAAAAGTACCTACAATCATAGGCGGCTCGTGACAAAATTGTATGGCCGTGTTCACTTGAAATAAAACAACGAAAATAGGTACCTACAATAGCGTTAGCAGTACAAAAAAAATGAGCACCACATTATAAATGTCTATTTATACACTAAAAATTATAGAGTATTTCAAAACGAATTCAATTATTATTTAGCAATAATTAGAAAATCCCCGAATTTGCATTAGTGATCGTATTCATAGTGTTTGTCTACACTAATATTATAAAGAGGAAAACTTTGTTTGTTTGTTTGATTGTAAATTGTAATGAATAGGCTCATAAACTACTGGACATTTTACCAATGTTTGCAAGTTTGTGATTACTTTGATAGTTTACCGATTTATAATAATTGTATACTTATATCATTGTTTAAAAATATTCAAACACAATATGATATAGGTACTGATTTATCACTGGTTTCAGTGATGAACTGATGAGTCAATGTTAGCCACAATACTAATCACTTTCGTCATACATGTGTATGAACTATGATTGATGTGATTTGCAATGTGGTGAAATTTCATAAAAATCACGGGCCAATTTTTTGTTTTGAATCCCACCGAAAATACATATATTACTAATTGCGTTATTAGAATAATTAATTACTATACCCACGATCAATTATTACAATTTACAATATAGTCTCAAATGCATACTAGAGAAACATTGCAATTTGAATCAATTAAAATGCATAGCATACAAAAATAAATTCACAACACAAGAAATTCCGCGCGCAAATCATAGCGCGTGTCAATGAAATCAAGAATGTAATTTTATATCAAGCCGACGAGCGACGACGCCGAACTAAAGTACCTACAGTACCATTTACCTTCAGTGTACAATACAGTTTACAGACCTACGACGGACGAACAATAATGAGTAATAAATAAAAAAAAACATAGTTTCTAAGGTCATTAGTTTTATTTTATTTTATTGTTATTTTCTTTGAACGATTGGAAATGAAATTACTCAATTTTTACACAGAACTTTGATTTATTAGAATTATGCTCATTATGCATAAGATAACGAACGCGAATGCACGACATCTAGCGCGTCAATGTCTAAACATCGCCTTTCGTTTAGACATTGACGCGCTAGATCTGTAATAAGTATATAGTCTATGCGCTAGATGTCGTGCTTTATGTCGTGTTTCGCTTGGCAAAAGTCACGCACACTACTGTAGAAGTGTCAAATTTTTCCGGTATTTTACTGTTGTTTTTCTAAGTAAATATTGTAAATTATTGATTAAAAAGGTCGAACGCGCACACATTTCATTATAGAGAAGTGATAAAATGATTAGTTTTAAAGAAATAGTGTCTGTGTTAAGTGTTTAGAGGTAATCAAAAATGTATGGAGGGACGGTCGGAACATCAACCTTAATTCGATTTTTCTCTTATTTCATAAACAACACGATTCCTTTAATCAAACTACAAGGACACTCAAAAGAAACCCCAAGGTACATGCAAACGTGCAAAGAGTGTAACTACATTAGTCTGAGACGTAATGATGTCTATCTAATTATCTGGAAACGTGAGACTCGTACTAACACCTGGAATGTGCTATTGTCAGCTAGAAGGGGAAGAATA
The DNA here is from genome assembly GCF_061535455.1 of Colias philodice. Lineage (NCBI taxonomy): Eukaryota > Metazoa > Arthropoda > Insecta > Lepidoptera > Pieridae > Colias > Colias philodice. The sequence continues at coordinate 11,750,037 of NC_143095.1, read as the reverse complement.
TAGATTGATACAGCTTTCGATGTTGATAATTTGCTTGAGATGTTCATGGTTATCATATAGATAATGTGAATAATAAATTGATAAGTAGGTATGTTATTTATATAATAAATAAATGAGTAATAATATTTTTTCAGTAATGTATTATAGTGTGTGTGGGTTTTTAGGGTTAATTGAATTTAGTTAATTGAACTAACTCGAATACTAAACTACAGGCCATGTTGAAAAAATTATGGGTCATTTGAACCACCAGGTGACATATCTAGAACGATATAGCAGCATAAAATAATAAGATTCAGCACTATACCGTCACTTGTATATACAGATGAGAATTCGAAAGTACAGGTAGAGATTTATTCCTCTTGTCTCCATGATTTTTGTACGGCGTTGCGGAATAATGGATTAAAAGCAGTATTGAAATAGTATGACACAGATGCCGTACAAAAATGGTGGTCCACAAAGTCGGAATTTATTTTTATTTTCCGACAATTGCCGGGGTAAAGGTCATTTGATTTTGTACGGCATCTGTGTCATACTATACGTAGTCTATACATAAGGAAATGTAAATTTAGTATTAAGTATGGGTATATTACTTTGAAAAGGAGTGACATTAATAATCATAAAATATTAGAATGTAAATGTTAGCGCGTGGGATAATTTATTGGACAGATTGTATAAAATGCATTTGTTTTTAATCAACCAGTTCTTTTTTAACAAAATATGCTTATTTGCTTTAATACGAATAGAACAAATAACGACTGGATATAACGAAGAAACGAATTATTATTCTAAATTTGAACTTTAATTAAACAGTTGGCTTTGAATTAAAGGATAGAAATTATTGAGCAAACATTTGAAATAGGCGAAAGGTTTTTGCAAAAGCTAATTACATAGTTTGATATCTACTGCAAATAAATTACTATTATTTATAACCCATTCACTTAATCACTTTGAACTTTGAAGGCTAGTCAGTCTTAAGAGGTAACATTTGAAAACGGGAAAAGCATATTATAATAATATGTATAAGGAACATCTTTACATGAATATACTTAATTAAGTATATTAAATTCTGCGTTTAACATAATATTTAAGTCATAAACAAAAAATGCCATCGAAATAAACAAAATTGTGTTCCAATTCGTCACACAAAATGCAGAATGGAATGTCTCTTCTTCACGCCTAAACTAATGAACCGATTTGGATGAAATTTGTTACAAAGATAGTTTGAGACCTGAGAAAGTATAACTGATATGATATATCCCGGAAAACCGAACGGGATTTAGTTTTCTATTGACTACGCCTGCGACCTGCGAAGCGGATGGAAAGCGATTGTAAAGAGATTTTTTTTAAGTTCAAACATTTTTTCTAATATATTACTGCGTGACATCCTCAAAAATGTCACGAAATGTGAAATAAAAACATGAACAAATACATTGTAACCAGCGAGTGCGGGCCGGGTCTCGGCGACCCCACGGGTGACGATAAATCAGCGCACCTGACCGAGGGCACTTGTCTAAACGCATAAATCTCAACTGCTTTTAGTGTTGGGCGGGTTGTCGATGAAAGTGTAACCTTTTAGGAGAAAATACTCGCGGTTTGAAAATTATAAACATAAATATATATTTGTTAATGTGTGTTGTGTATTACAGTTATCTTGTCCACATTAAAGCTGGTTGTAATTTTTATTGTAAAATGCACAATGCGCAAATGCACAGTGCTTTTAAAAAATAATGTTAACGATGGATTGGAAAGAAAATGCCCCTAATGGAGAGATATTTATAGAATTCAAACCAGTGAGCTTTGAATTCACAACACCATTTTAGTTTCATATTAAGTACCAATCATACTTACCAGTCATTTATAAAATATCAACAAAACAACTGTATTTTTCGTCTATTTTACAAGGCGTTCAGTATCGATATTCCATACATTAGATACCTTACGTGCCACCTCACTAGGGTCGATGAGACCCCTGAACTCGTAAATATTGAGGTATTGACTCCGCGACGGGTTAGTCGTCTGTCTGTTAATGATAGTGCGCTATTATCACTGATTTCCCGTTCTAGGATTTTCCCTTGAAATAAATTGTGTAAGCGAAGAATTTACGGGTTTGGTTTAGGAGATGTTTATAAAAGGTAGTATGATTTATGTGCATGTTTTATGATTGTAGAGTTAATTTTAATAGATTTCATTATAAACAAAAGCCTTAAGATTGTGTAGGTACCTACTGCAATAATTGACAATAACTCCACCGATTTGTGAATACTTATAATATGACTTCATTGCTAATAATGTTGTTTTTAGTTTATCTATGAACGTTAATACCTACTACAAACTACAAAGCTACAACTAGACGATTCAAATAGTATTATTCGTTATAAACACAAATGTTAATATAAACAGAAATTATTCTATCTTTACACTATCTAATATCTATACTAATTACTAATACATATTATGAAGTTGAAGAGTTTGTTTGTTTGAACGCTTTTATCTCAGGAACTACTGGTCGGATTTGAAAAATTCTTTCGGTGTTAGATAGCCCATTTATCGAGGAAGGCTATAGGCTATATATCATCACGCTAAGACCAACATAAGCGGAGCAATGCGGGTAAAACCGCAGGGCAAAAACAATAAACGACTCCGAAGTGTAAAGGTAGACTAAAATATCTAAAAACATAAAGCGAGAGACGCAATTAGATAGTACTTAACTACTTAGTAGTCCAGACGCAGGTCTCGTAATGCAGGCTATCCGCTGCACGCATATTAATACCTTTGTATTTATCCTCATAGTTCTTACTAGGAAATGTATTATGTACAATGAGATAAGATATTTGTGCACTTTAAGATCGCGTACAAAAAAATGAGAAAAGCCACTTTTAATTTTTGAAGTGAAACTTCTTTACGCGCGTTGAGAGTAAAATTTAAAGTCGCGTCAGTACAATACCGTCACACCATGGAGCAAGGCGACGATTTAGATTTTTTACAAATCTGTGTTCGAGTAGTTGTAGCGAATAAAAATGCCGAATTCTCCTCCCTCCTAATACACTTGCATTCCGCACCCGGATTCGCCTGATAGTGTTCAAAGCCTTATTCGCATGGGAAAGATTTTTCATCACTGTAAAAAGTAACCTACATTACTCTTTAGCCTCCTCACTATCTCTAGCCACAAAAATTATGCAATAAAATTCGCGAAAGAACGAAATTTTAGTTAACACTTTCGCATTTATAATATTAGTAAGGATTGAGCCATTTTAATTTACTTTTTCTATACAAGACTGTGTTGTATTAGAACTCGTCATTTTAATAATGCAAATTTTTTCCATCTCATGCTACTATGGAATTAGGGAGCGTAATACATAACTATGCATAACATGATCGTAATTCCATAAAAAGGGATTCAAATTTTCCTGTCTCCGTCCCGTCCGCGTCGCATCGTGTAGACCGTACATCATTCAGATAAGAATGACGTAATTAAAATAGGAGACAATAAATTTCTATAATTACTATGTACACCTTGTTCTTAATTGTTATTAGTGATTCATTTATCGATTTATTAACTTTACCTTGTGCTAATTATACATCATTTTATTATACACACCTTAAGAAAAGTAATTTACACGCTGTCTAAACATAAAGTTTCTGGATTCATTCCTTAACATATTCAAACAAAACATATAAAAAAAAAACACTATATATACAACATTGTGTACTTCAGACTACGCTTTATAATAGCCATACATACACACAAAAACCATAACCATCCGGGCTGCCCCAGTCGGATAAACACTCAAAACACCATTAAAATATGTAACCTAATCCACCTAAGACTCCGATCAAATTAATGACCCGTACCCCAGAGCAGTATAGAGTAGAAGAATATTGATTCAGTGATAGTTTGGCAGTGCTAACCGCCAATAAAAGTTTTTCGATTAGCACCTGATATTTGGCCCTTAACCAACCCTTCGGAAGCAATTTGTTTCATCTACACAAGCTAAGTTTATTAGTGATGCTTTTCGGTACTTTCAACTTTGTTTGCTATCTATGTAGTCACTCTACGTTAATAATAGAGAAAGATTTGGTGTTCTTGTGCGTGTTTTAGATTTAATTCAAAAACTAAGTAATCATTTTGTTAAATTCTATCACCAAAAAAATCGTCATACTTGGTTCACGTTGCAGACATGAATGAAAAGACGTGAAAAAGTTAATAAAAGACTTGTTATTATAAAAAGAAATACGTAGTGGAATTCGTATCCTCTTTTTTGGTGAAATAGTTATGTAATATAAAATTATCTTTATTTGATTCAAAGCCTAAAAAGCTGCAGACAATGCCAGCGTCACAAAATGCATCGACATACTAATCAAAAGAAGCCCAGAAGTTTCAGGCTAGGTGCAGTAAATCCCACTTTATAATAGGATTTCAGCGGTTCACCGACCAATGACAAAGATTAAAAATACGACCCTTCCAATTTACGACTGGTAACTTTAATTTAGTATCAAAGTCTGCGCCTAAGTCTGCCTAGCGTAGGTTGACTATACGTTAGAAATTTGTAAAAATATGATCTAAATTATTCATACCTTTAAAATCCCTCATTTCATTAAGTTGTTTCTGAAGCTTTTGCAAAGACAATACTCATCATTTCAACTAAAGATTTATTAGTATAAAATAATAGATAATTATGTGTTAACAAAAACAAAACAATCAGTTATATTCTTATTTGTTAAATTTGTTACGTAACGTGAAAGTGTGTCCCATTGTCTAGAATAAACATTTGTTTTGAACATGATACATTTACATTTTTATAGGATTTAATAACTAAAATTTAAGTTTATTGAAAACTGCGACATTTAAAAAGCCTTTTGATCTTCTAAATAAACTAGGTACGTTATTTAAGAATTATCCTTAACACTAGGTCACCCTACTCTAGGTGCCCTAAATCATACCTGGCTAGCAGATGCGGGAGCTAGTCAAGCGCGAACCTGATAGTAATAAATTTGTCCTTCCTTCAAGGTGAAAGCTATAAAAATAAAGGGATCAATGGACTGTGCTGTCGCGTTAGTAACAGTAAATATTGCTTTTCCCGTGTGTTTTGGCCAATTTAGATTTTGGACTACGTATTTAGTGTGATTATTTTTATTTCAAAACCCTTGGTACTTATCATCTCTATAGGTCAATTTTCGTGTCATAATGTTAGTTACCACACTCCTCCTATCTCAGCCTGCTCATCTTTTTGTTTTCCAGAAGAAACTTCATATGTGTCAAAGCTTTTATCGGGCTAACTTTTTTATCCAAGTTTCACTTCGTACTTGTATCGTTCTATGAAAATTCTTCATTAATTTCTATTCAATATGTGAATATTCGACATCAATTTTTCTTTACTCAACGTAGCGTCTTAAAATTGTTTATATTTAACCAGAAAAAATAACAAAAAGGTGATTTCCATTTTTGGGAGTAACTAATATTTTTTAACCAAATCATGTTCATTCATTTTGATCCATAATAAATAGGTATTTGAAAAGCCCTTCAGACGTGAATCAATTCCAACTGATCTAATAAAAAGTTCAAATTTTCTTGCTGCCCATCAAAAAAGGTATATTTCCATGACATGCATAATAATATATTATACGGAACCCCATTCCACGTAACATATTACTCACATGACCGCTGTCTTATTTCAGAAACCACGTGAGATTTCCAACATATTTTTAACGTAACCCCAAAATGAACTCTGTTCCTTTGCAACAGAGCCTAAAATGTCAATTTGTTGAACAAACTTATTTCCGCACAAAGTTGTGGAAAAGTGAACTTTATTACAAGAACAATAAGGATAGATATAGAACTAGTTTAAGTTGGTTAAAACTAGGGCTCATTTGCATGAGACAAGAATATTTGTCCGAATGTCACCTTGCTCAAACCTTTATTTATAAAACGTAAAGGGAATAAATTTTACAACTGTTAGGGGAATTGTAAATAGAATTTTTTAAAAGAAATTTAGTTAACTTGATTAAAACTGAAATGTAAATGAAAGCGTATTTATACAAAAACTTTAACAATTAATCAGTCTTAAAAAATGTAAAAATGCTAACTATAATATCTAATACTAGCTGTGCTCCGCGGATTAACCCGCAGTACTCCGCTCCTGTTAGCGTGATGATACATATATATAGCCTATAGCCTTCTCGATAAATGGGTTATCTAACAACGATAGGATAGTTCCCGAGATTAGCGCATTCAAACAGACAAACTCTTCACCTTTATAATATTAGTATAGATAATTATATAAAAAATAATTTGGAAAATCCAAAAGTGCACGCCTCATAATTTTTTTTTAATAAATATTTATTAATTATTATTTTTGTTTATTTTTTATCGCAGAACCGATGGCCGTTGGGGCAAAAAGGTTCTTGAGTGGCGACCACGTACAGGACGTCGCAGTGTGGGACGGCCTACAACGAGATGGACAGACGACCTGATCAAAGTGGCGGGGAGCCGCTGGATTCAGGTCGCTGGTGATCGGTCGTTTTGGAAATCTTTGGGGGAGGCCTATGTCCTGCAGTGGACGTCTTGAAAGGCTGGTATGATGATGATGATGATGATGATTTTTGTTTATTTAATAACAATTAAACCACATCGAATCAGACCCTGAAAAATGAAAGGGTTCTATTCCTGAGCATACTCAAGCGTAAGAGAAAAAAAAAGACTCGATTAGTATCTAAAGTATTTCGGTCGCTATCGTGTTAACAAGAAAAAGGATCCGCACATACAGACACACGGACGTCCAAGACAGAACTTTTTTAAACTGTTTTTTAACTAGTTTAAATAACAAAAATGACATCAAAAATATCATGAACGTTAAAAATAGTGTTTTTTCTTAATATGTGTGTGTATGTATTATCTTACAAGTGCAATGTATGATACATAAAGACATTTTAAGTTTGAAAAATCAGATGTTTTGCGCGAAGTGACAGTAGTACCCACCTCAACGCTTCGCTTATGAGGCGTGCAAAAGTAGGTACATTTACACGTTAGAAACAAAACTATACAATCAAACAAAACACCCAGGAAAATACCCAATAATTGTCCCCTACCTTTATCCAATATTATATGAATGCTGACTAAGCGATTCTCAAGCAGGGTGAAGACATAACATCGATGCTAGTCATCGCTGACACCGGCCCGGTGTGAAATATCGCTTTTGAATATACCTTATTTGTCTGTACCTTATGATATTGGCTCCTTTTTCTCACGTAGCTTTGAGAATTTTCTTTTAAAATGGAAATTTGAGTATTGAAATGTATCATATCTTTATATTCATTTAAATGGAAAATAAATACACAATCAATGTTGACTTTGTAAAATATTGGTTTTATTGGCGTTCGTTAACTTCGAAATTCGAATGTCTATTTTTTTCGTTTGTCTGGGTTGCCACCTTTCATATATTATGTTAATAACTTAAAAAAGTGTGACCAACGTAAATATTTCACTGAATAATTTAAAATAATGATATAACATACAATATTTGACGTGCGTATTGCATCTTAATTATTAAGAAAATTTCAGTAAAGTATTTCTCAATCGCAAAATGCAAGGTGATTCAAACAAACAGCCACGTCAGATAACGCAGCCACCGCAAGCATCACATAAGTATTGCCATAGATCTCCCAGATGAAAATGTGTCTGGACCGCAGCCTCCGGTATAGATCTCAGTCTACACGTCATATTTCAAGCTTACCTAGCTGATCAGTTTTCATATTTCTTCCCTTTATTTGCCACAGATAAAAGCATGGTGCAAACAATGTTCTCTTTTTAAATTCTAATTTTTTTTTCATTGATGCAAAAAGTTTTTAATCTATGCTCATAGGAGTTGACATGTCAAACTGGTTAGAGAAAAAGTTAAATTTTGAAAATCGAATCGCAATAATTATAACAGTGTTCTTTAAATTATAATAGCTAAGTAATATATTTAAAATACATGAAATAAAAGTATATTTCAACAGGTGTATTAGTTTCAAAGCATTTAACCAAAAGTTCAGAAAAGATCCAACGGTTCACCTCAACCTCTGAATTGTTTAAAAGTTACTGCAGCTATTTCCACGATTGTATTTTCTTGGCACGATCTCAAGAACTTAGAAAGTTTAATATTGGTACTTACCTGAAGACAACATAATTTAGGAGATAGACAATTTAGATTGCTGCTATTGTAAGTACACCAATGAATAGATTGTAACTTTTATAATGTCTCAAAATGTCTTCCACATTACTAATAGTTAGCTATAGACACTATTTGACTAGTATTTACTAGTGTAGTTAAGTGTAGTAGTGTGTTTTATTCATTAGAATAAGTACTTTTTTCTAGAGGATTCGTTTTATTTTAATTAGATAAACAGTGCATTATGTTACTTCATTTGTTTTTAATTAAAATTGGAAATATGTGTGATTAATAATGAATTTGGTGACACGTAATTCAAAATTATTTTAACCTAAAAATGGACAACAACTAAGGACAACAATGATAGCTGTAGGTAATAGTATTATAAAGTGTACACTATACATTTTAAAAAAATGTAAATATTCCACAACAATCCTTTTTAGAATTTTCCATCTTTGAATTTTTCATATATTTTTACGATACAATAAAAATGTGTAAAACTTCAAAACATTAACTGAAAAGTACACGTAACAGAATCTGTTAAAACAACGCTTAGGTAGACAAACACTAGCTATGTTTACCGACTGGACTCGGTTTAGAGTGTCCAAGTTCAAACATCGCGCGACTCTAAACGGTTTGTATTTATTTTAACTACCTACTAGTTGTGTGACCCGGTTTGACTAGTGGTTAAAAATATAGCCTACTAGCTTTCCGCCCGCGGCTTCGCCCGCGTTTTCAAAGAAAAACCCGTTCCCGTAGGATTTCCGGGATAAAACCTATCCTATGTCCTTTCTCGGGTATCAAAATATCTATATACCAAATTTAATGCAAATTGGTTCGGTAGTTAAGGCGTGATTGAGTAACAGACAGACAGACAGAGTTACTTTCGCATTTATAATATTAGTATGGATTAGCATGTACCTACGTTTGATGTAGCTGTCTAATGATTAGAGTGTTTTTTTCACCAATAATGTGCGGGTTTTCACCAATCCTATCGCTTCATTTAGTTCGAAATTTGAAGCGTTTAGCGTTTGAAGCGATACTATTGGTTATTTATAAACACATTTTTCGCTTTAAAAATCGCACATTATTGGAATCATTTCATTTTTTTTATGGCATCAACGTCGGCAACGGAGTAAGCCTGTCTGAAGAGATCGTAAGCAGACCTCACGCCTAAAAATGGATTGCTGGCGTTAAAGAAGCAGGGGATAGAGAAAGGATTGACGAAAGAAGGAAAGGATTGGGAAGGGTAAGAAAAAGGATATGGGCCTCATAATACAAACACTAACAAATTATATTTCATTCATAAATTTGTGATAGAGTAATTTACGAATTAACGAATATGTTAACATAAGAGTTCAAAATGATAGTAGTTTGTAAACTGTACATATATAAAATTTAAGTATCCTATCTACAGAGTGCTTCCGAATAATTTTAACTTCATTTTTTCTAAAATATTTATTTAATTTCTGCAAAAATTGTGCTATTAGTTTGTCATGTTTATAATAACAATGAATTATATAATACTGCGTCTAAATAAATTACGTATACGTAACAACTGTTCACGCTCATTTAACAACCAGCCACTTACTGAAAATTCGTTCAAGCACTCAGGTATAAAAATCACAACCGCAGAGGTCATAAATCGCAGTCGAGTATAAAAGCTTACAAATGATTTAGTGAAGTAAACCGATTACAGGCGAGTGTGAGCACGTAGCTCGATACCTGCTTCGGTTTTAGTAAGGTGTAATTCTGGGGAAATGTACTGTAATATAACATTGATAATATGAGGTCTAATGTCCTAATATTGTTAGTTTCAAAGAGCTACTCTTTACGCATAAGGTCGCTAATTCTAGCACTTTACTGTTCATTTTAATGTTCATAAAAAAAATTTGTTGTCTGTAAAGTTGGTTTACTGACGATAGTTGAACGTGACAACGTCCGATTGTGCTTCTTTGTCGCTCGTTCCGCGCTCTCGCTTGCACTTCAAGCCTTACATGGAACGCCTCAGAGCGAGGTAACGCCGCATGAGTCATGTTTTTTCGTGCGTGCAGCCGGCGCTATCGAATTATAATGTTGATTATTGCTTTTGTTCATAGAAAGGAAAAATGTTCATAATTTGTGATTACAGACGATAGAAAATTTCGTTAGCAGTAGAAGAACAAACACCTTTATAATATCTACATGTATTGACGATATTGTCAGTTCTATTAAAATTTTTGAGCGCATTTTATCGTATCTAGCTTCAACTAATATCTGTTCTATATAAATATACTTACACCACACAAAACAAGATCATTCGCAAAACTGCAGCTTTATTCCAATTTTAATAGAAACGCATCAGCAGATTTGTCAATAGCGTCGAACGGAACGCAGAGGTGAAAACATGTGGAAAATGGCGCGAAAACGTGGATTTATTGCGGTTCCTTTATGGCGGCTGATTGATCCGGATGGAGCTTTGTGCGCCATGATGGATTGCCGATGAATTTGTTCTAATTTAATTGCTTTTAACGGACCTTGGATGTTCAATGTTCATGTCAAAAGGAGTATAAAGAATGTACAAAATAAGAGGAATTTAAATTCCCCTTTTTATTTGTTTTTTATTCCATACAGTGGTTTCCATTCCAGACAGACAGACAGAGTTACTTTCGCATTTATAATATAAGTATGGATTGATACTTGAACTGCATTAAAAGAATCGTCTTCTGAGTATCTTACAACCACAACATTATCATTAATTACCTCCTTACAAATTATTAAGCCAATTTTCAAAAGAATTTTGGTCGTCCAGGATTTTTGAAGATTATTATAATGTCTACGATTCTTAAAGAACATTTAAACTGGACTTTCTTGCATAATTGTTTGTATCAGAATTTTTACATAAGTTTGTCATCACCATAGTTCAATGGGTTCTTTATTACTTCTTCGAATTAAAACACCAGAAACACTCCATGCCCATAAGAAATCCAATGCCAATTACAAACTAACAGAATCTAGCAATTTAAAAAGGGTCCGTATCATCAATCGTTAAAAATAAACGTGGAAACGGCTCTGTTGGTATTGATGGCGTCAATAAGCGCTCGAAGCTTTCAATTAGAGCTAAACACGACTTGATGAATGGAGGACGATTAAAAGCATTTGTTTTTCTAACAGAGAGGAGCATAATACATGCAGGAATAATGTTGTCCTAGTACGTTGTGTGAGGCAGACATTTGGCAACTAATTATGAAGATGAATCGTAATTAATTATTTAGAATTTTTATTTATTTCAGTAGTAAGAATTCAGCAAAGAAGATATTTTATATTTATAAAACAGCAATTACAATAAATACAAGAAATAAGTAAACAATTTGAACCAAACGTAAACTTTTATACAACGGAGGATAAAAGCAGGTAATTTTGATTTTTATGAAAGTAATACATGGTAATACATATTATATTATTATGTATCGTATATAGCATCATATCTATGCTTAAAAAGTACTATTTCCCATATCCTAGACAAAGCCTATTGTGTTACACCATTTATAATATTTCACATTATCCCACGGGATAAAACATCACAGATAACGTAAGTTTGATAGCAGGAAACGACCCACGAGTTCGTATTGTACCGAACAGAAGGCTCGATCATTTGTCTAGCACCTTTAAAAGCTATTCTCAACCATTACTCTTTTTAAAAACCTTTAGACATTCCCTTCGTTTTTCAATCGCCGCCCGTCCGAAGATATCCCGATAAATGCTTCTGTATTCGCAACGGATTTATATAGAGCTGCTAATTGATCGATTTATTTTGTTTTACAGATAATGAACTATGCAACGTTTATTCTATATGTGATTAAACATTCTGCTGTCCATAAATACAAAGAAATAATATTTTAAAACATACAGGAAAATAGAAAGAATTGTCCTGCAACATTAAAAGCTGTATCTAACCACACTCGGTGTATTTATTATAGGTAAAATTATAGTCATTTCATAATTAGTAAGTCGTAAATTTATCATCACATCCCTAAGTGACTAAAAACGTGCTTAGTATCAACCCCCTAGTAAATTTACAAAATCGTGCTTTAAAATAGCGCTATATAAAATAACCTTTCTAGCTAATAAATTGGTATAAACATCTCCATATAAATATTTTTGGTATTCGCAAAATGTTGAGCCATTCGGACAGGTGAATAAATGTTTCTCCCCTTTCGTGAAGAACTATCAGTCACAAGCTTCGCTGTGGATTAAAACAAATGCTTCATTTTCTATTTCATTTACTTTTACGACGAAATCTCAGAAACAAAAAAAAAGTTTTGTTTAATTAACTTTGGTAAGTAAATTTTATTAATTGTGGTAGCTTATTTATTACTGTGGTCATAGTAAATGTATATTAATTTAATACTTGATACTTACAAGGCAAGACAAATTGATTGGGTTAAATAACAATTCTAACAATTCATACCTAGTTATTTAGTTATCTGTAAAAATAAATTAAAGGCTTGTAAAGAGTATTTTATATTTTGTCACAGCATCCTTTTGAAAATACGTAGGCTCAAACTAAATAATATCTGGATTCTTTTCTATACCAGTATAAAGAATACCACAATATAAAAGCTATACATAATGAACAAAACAATTCTATGTAATCACAATCTCAATTATTACACAACGATCATTAACCTAAACCATTAAATCTATCCCGGTAAACCGTGTCGATAAATAATAAGCAATTGAAAACACATAAAAACACGCAATCAGGGGCAATGAACCGCTAGATAGGCAAGGGTTTGATCGTAAATCCGGTACAGGTGCCCGAAACTTCCAGATCGAGTTATTGAATCTCTAATCCCCTTTTATTACTTGCCAATAAAAGCCTCCGATTGTTCTCACTTGAAACTCTGATAATAGGGTATTAATTCGAGCTAAATTCCTTGTTTTTTTGTAGGACTTTGGAAACTTTGTAATAAGCTGGATGGATGGATGAAGGCTTGTGATTTAAATAGTATATCAGTGTTTTTGATACGCAGAATATTATAACAACAAACGGCCTATTACTCGTCTCCTATTTTCGAAAAAAAAATCTAGTTCAAGATAATATACGAAAGTATCTCTGTCTATCTATCCATTACATTTTACCTGCATGCTTTATTTCCTAATTTATTTAACGAGAAGTTTAAAATCTCTAGACTAAAAACAAAATGAAATATCCTCTCTAAAATGAATCGCTATTTCCAGAAATCAGATATCTAAATCCATATCACTGAATCATTCCAGACACACCTAGGTCCCAGCTCAAATTGAAAGTCCAACTTGTAGATAGGTCCAAGTTTTTAGTTTTCATTAGCCACCGCTCCGGTCGAGCGTTCAAGATAAGTTTTATTGCCAAAAACTTTTACCCCGTTCAACGGAATACTTTTTGTTCGTAACTTACCTTCTATTTAATTTAGTGTCTTTTAAAAATTGAAAATTTTACTGTAGTTATATAATAGACGTAATCTAGAAAATATTAGGACATAGCGAATTTTACTTTGTCTTCTTCAGTCTTCAAGATTCCTCCTACAATTTTCAGAAACTATGACTTAGTTCCTACATATAAAAAGACAACAAAGATCCAATAAACCAATATTTATCCAAACAAATTATTGAATCAAAACCCATTTCCCATACCTGACCATTGTTTGCGAAATACCGCGAACCAATCAATCGAACGGAAAAGAAAAAACGCATAACGCGTGCGGACGGTCGCGGTGGGGAAACCGCGCTTTTTGTGTGCACGGAATTATGGCTTTGACGTATTCGTCCTTTTTGCGTGCGTCCAGCTAATTGGCTCTGTTTGCGTTTACTCTACGTCTATTTCAGTATTGAATAATAGTTTCATAGCTGGAAAATGTTTGGTATTTTTGATGTTTAGAAGGCAACAAACTATCTATATATATATATATATATATATATATATATATATGCATAAGATAGGTACTAGTTACTACGTCATATTATAAAAATGGAAAATAAAAAAGTAGAATAACTGCAGCAAAAGTTGTTCGTTATTTTTGTAAGACAACAAACAAGGTGCTACCTTTTTGTAGTACTTATTTAAATAAATAAAACATTACAATTGAATTTAGACTTTCTTACCTCTAAGAAAACAACTGTTAAAGACGCACTAAACATTGAAGTCTCACCAAATCTATCCTTTTCTTTTCAGAAAGGGCTTACCTTACTAATTTGAAGTCTTATTGAGTAATCTACGTTTTACTCAAGAAATGAGGAACTTTTCAATGATAGAGTTCTACGAATAGTGATGAAGATCAGACCATTTTTAATTCAAACTCAGAGTAGTTAAGATTCAAGTGATAACTTCGTTTGATATTTTTATCTGTGAGGTTATCTAGGTAGCAATTGAACATTGAATATGGCTGAGTTCTTTTTTAACGAATGACTTTAAAGTAAGAGAAAGTACCTACTTTTGATTTTGTATTTTGTAAACGATAAAAAAATATCGGATTATTTAGTTTATAGATGAAAATACTCACACAGACAAATATAATATATCACTTAATTTAGAGGAAAAGGTACCTATACTTGAATGAATTTTTAATAGTTAACAAAGCTTTTTTTATTCTATGGTTTAAATCGACGCTAAACCACATTTAACAAATTCCACACAAACCTCACACATCCACATTAAAAGTATCATGAAATAACTACCAAATATTAAAACAATGTGTGGAAAGGAGCAATCCATAAAATAAAGCCCGAGTCGCATGGAGCGTGTAATAGTGCGTAACAGTCGTTCCACCTGCGACGGACGTATGGGGCGGAAATCGGAAAAAAATCACTTGTTAGGCGACGAACAGACTTTTGAACGGTTTGAACGGTAGGTGGGATGTGGGCCTTAGGATAGAATTGGTTGGTTTTGGGGTAGTTTTAATCTATCTTTAATATTGTAATGTATCTTTCTATTTATATATGAATTCATATTCATAAGTGATTGTAAAAATGTTTCAATTTTAACTGAAGTGATTAAAAAAAAATTTAAACATATCAGATTAAGCATTTTTAAATGATAAATATATTAATAAGGAAAAGGTATTGATTGTTTTTAATAAAGTTTATAACAAATATTAATACCTATAATTTATCTCATGTTCCCTTGAAGGAGAAACAAAATGTAGCTTATCACCAAGGAATGACAAAAGTGTCAAATTAAAAAAAAATATCATTAAAAATGTTAGACTTATTCATAAAAAACATCAGATAATGCATCTGAATAATTTCATATCTTAATAAAACTCTCAGTGTGAAAAACGCCAAGTATGTACCAGCCTTCTCGTAAAAAGTCCCGTCACGTCGCATCCAACGGAAGGTAGGGCCAATAAAAATGTATAGAGGGATTTGTTGGAACAAACTCCATATTCCAACCGCGGCATCGACAATTAATGAATTATTACGCTCTATGAATGCGAACGGCCTGCGAAAATCATGTAGGGGCTTATGGTATGGCTTATTTAATATTAATATAAGGTAAGGACTAAGGTCTTAATTTAGATTATAGATTGTACGATCAAAATACTTATAATACAAGACGGGGCACTGATTAAATTATTATTTAAATATACTTAAACATTGTACATAAATAACTTTTTAACGTACACATTTCCTTACCTTCATACGCAATTAGTTCACTTAAAAAATATTCAATTATGCATATAATTTGTAAATAAATTGCATTACAATAATTTTAGATGCATATTATTATATTGTACATGAAATTAAAATGAATACGAGCTGCTAACACATGATATTCTCTAATAACAAAGAATAATTCAGTCTACACAACCCTTTTGCCTTTCATGTACTTGTCAGATTACAGCTTTTGTTCATTAGTACCTCGGATTTAGCGACCAGCACAGGTAGTGTCCATTTTTCCGGATTTATTCATTTCTACATCGTTCTACATTAGTTGCTTACATTTGTTAGCTTTATTACTTGTACCTACATACCTGATTATTATAAAATATCATATTAATTCAACAAAGCTTAATACCTACCAAGCAAAATATATGAATTTGCTCTCGAAACATATATCGCACTCGCACAAAGTTGTATAAGGAATAGACATTAATAGTATATTTATAATTTACTACTGACAAGATTTATTAGAATCTATTTCTATATTTACAGAAAAATCATCATTGTAAGCCGTCAATTATTCATCTCAACACCAAAACAAGGCATTAAATTCACAGCTAATACCGTGTTGTTTAGTCACTCAAATAATCCGATTAGCTGTTTTGTTGCCTTTGAATAATTCATAGCGAACTTCAGGTACCCACGGTGCATCTTTCAGCTTGTTTTCTGTTTTATCTTAGTTAATTTTGGAGACACTTTTGATTAAATACGCGGGTGGGTAAAAACTTTAAAATTGTGCGACATGGTTGCATTGTAAAAATTATGTTTGAAATACCTAAATACCTACTGCGTTTAATAGCCATGATTTATTTTATTTTATTTTATTTTATTAAGGCTCATTAGCAGCTGTACATCGATTGTTTTACATGAAAAATACACAAAAAATATAAATACATGTTCCACAAGTGTGATGATCAATCAAATTGAAAACACTGGGAAATCCTTAAATAATGTTACTAAAAACACTAATTACGGACCACTTTGATAAACAAAGACAAAGACTTGAAAGGAGTCCAATATATTAGATTTTAAAAATATTCATAAAGAAAAAATACTGGTCAACAAATAAACTAACCTCTAACTATACGTAACTCTATTTGAAAAACCTAGCAGATCGTATCAAATAAATTATTGAAAGCACATTTCCTTGTCAAAGAAAGGTATATTGTAATGGAATCGATCAGATCCGAGTGAAGAGTTTGCTCTTACAAGCCAGACTCGGCCAATATAAATGTAAATGTTCGATGCCCACCGATGGCCATAGATTAACTTTCTTGAGTATTTATACTGAGTAGGAGTTAGCTCTGAGAGGCTAAGTTTTATATGAGAATGTATAATAAGTTACCGTTGCGTATAATTTCTGGTGAAGATTAATCATTATGAATATATGTAATATGCTTTCGTTTGGATAACTAATGTCGTGTGCCTGTTATTATATATTGGTTCAAAACTATAAATATCAGTGTTAATTTATTACACTAATACTATTTTTCGATTTAAATTTAATATTAATCGATTTATTTACCAAAACCCTGCCTTCCAACAAATGGTTTTATTACCTACATGCCTTCCTTTTCTGTATTCCACTATATATATATATATATCTTAGTCGAAACATCCTTCCACATCTATAACATAACTACTCTATGTTACAGGACGTGCGTCGGATCGCGTGTGCTCATGCATAAGGAACGCGACCGCAGCACGCCACCTGAACGTCATATTATATATTTCAGCTGCTACGTATGATTGTACTGTCCAGAAGAGGTTTTTTTTCTTCATCAAGAAGACATAAGAATAATAACTGTGAATGTATTTAATATACTTGTGTGTGTGAATGTATTTTACTGTGACAATCACAGTCACACCACGGATGTATTGGATCTCATCATCACTTCCTTAAATAGAATGAAAAATAAATTGAGAAAGGAAATTTGCTAAAAAAAGAAAAGGCTTTATGTGAAAACTTTGTTTTAAAATAGCTATGCATTTATTTATTATAATTTAATCACGTACACACAAGAATAAACGAGTCGAGTAATCATCATCTCATACTTAATACATATTCTTAGTTTGTAAATGTTGTATGACGTAGATATGTATTACCTACTTCACTTCACAAAAATACCATCCCATTATATTGCATACGCCTGTTATTCCGCTAGTTCCAAAATACAAATTCAAAACAGCAAATAAACATAATGCAGCTATAAACAAGGCTGGCTTCCCGCCAAACCGCATCGCAACTTACCTGTTAATTTTTTACTTTTTTACTCAATTTTAGCATTTTTATGATGCGAAAGTAGCATTGGCAAGCAACGAAGCTATTGATTTGCCATAATGTTGCCAGGGCAAAACGTGCTTCATGCATATGTAGGGAGCTAAGGCTTTTTATGCTCTATGTATTAGCTTAGTATACTCTGTGCTTTTACCAATATGGATTATAAGTATGAAAATGCAATGCAGTTCATAATACGGATAGGTCGGCATAGTCTTTGAAACACAAGTTTTTAAAATAGTTGGCGTACCATAAAATATTTAATTTAATTAAAATAAAAAGATAAATATTATAAGACTTTATGCTTGTTGCTTTTAAATAGAGATATAGCCAACAAAATAGTTTTAAGTATCCAATTTTTAAATATTGTATAATATTAAGCAATCGTTAGAAAACGTAACGTCGTCCGTCCGTCTATACCACTAAATATTGATAATTTAGCCAATATTATTTCTGAAATAAAATGCATAAATAAATATGTGTATTACTGTGTATAACAGTGAATAAACAGCATCCGTCACAAAGGTTATCAACAACACCAATCACTCGGAGGCAGCAGCAATTTTGGTACAAAACTAAAATTCATAGTTTAGGCCAGTGACACGCTGACACAACCAGTCGGCGTGCAATATGCACACGAATGATTTGTTTGACATAGATTAAGTGACAGATATGTCATTATTATAAATATAAATATAATGTCTTTTTGTTGTAGTTAATGAAAAAAATTAAGTCGCATGAAAGAAAAAGGTTTCCTGTATTTAAAGCTAACGTTTTATTTTAATTATAGGTAAGTATGTAAATTACTTAGTCAATTTGTAATAAAAATTTTCACAAATTATGTTTTTCTCATTTTCAGATGCAGGGAGGAAATTATAGCAAGACTGTTAATCATATTTTCGGAGTAAGCTTTTTTCCTCCATTTAGAGCACACTCGATTCTAAAATAGAGATCAATACCACCAATATAAGTATTCGTTTTCATATTATAAACTTATCGCGTTATATCTACCTATCTTATAGGTATCTCTTTAACACTGTAGTGATAACCAAGTTTCTATTGTTAATGAAATCTCTTATCAAACGACTGTCTACAGCAATGTCTACGGCAAAAATATCTAAAACTGACTTCAATCCTAAATTCTTAAAAGTAATCAAACTGACCACATCACTAATTACTTATCCAAATCTACAACCCAACATGATCTTTGGTACCAAACTGTAAATCAGTTGAGTGCGCCGACTCTCCGGCCGGCTGTCATATCCATAGCCCAGCGAGTATCAGCACACGAATGCACCTTTGGCCATTCCAACTAATTCAGTTCATTGTTTAATTCATGGTGTTTGCGATTTATTTTTATGGTAGTGGGTATCTAGTATCTACATTTAAATGATTACTGTAAAGCTGATCTATAACTAAATTAACAAAACTTAAACGAATTTTATAGCTTAATATTTAAACTCTAGTTTTTGACTATCTCAGATAAAAAATTTATGTACGATTAAATAACTTCTTGCAGGAGAACGACCAATAAAAAAAAATTTCAAGATATGGATCTAATGAAGCACAATGTTTTGAATTTTACATAATACTAGCGGTCCGCCCCGGCTTCGCCCGTGGTACCTACATGTTTACGTTTTTTTTTTCATAAGAACCAATAGATTCCGCAGCGCACGCGATGACAGAATTTTTAATAAGGAATTTTTTACACCTTGGGTTACATTATTGCATTTTTGGTAAGGATCTCTAATTTTTTGAAAATGCAATATGTTGCTCAGTGAAGATGCAGCTTTCCAATGGTGAAAGAATTTTTGAAATCGGTCCAGTAGTTTATGCGTGAAAATCATACATACATACATAGTTACAAACCTTTCCTCTTTATAATATTAGTATAGATTCTTTCAATATTTTTCCAGGAAATATTAAACATATTATAGAATATAGACTATAGAGCTTCCTCTTTTCAGGTGAAGTTTATAATAAAATTAATATACTACTTAATCGAATCTGTAGTTTTTGTACAAAATAACAAATAGCATCTTCAGATCCTAAAGTTCCGTAATATTTCTCACAAAAAGAAAAGAACTGTTCAATAGTCTTAAGACGCTAAGACAAACAAGACTTAGAAAAAGATAATTGAGTTCAGGTCGATGTCGTCTAGACCGAGTTAATTTTCTGAATACCTGCGTACAAAGGACATTTTTCACCACAATAGAATTCTTAGGTATGTGTTATATTTGAAGTTATTTGAAGCAGGTAGGTGGAAAATCTTTATTCCCAGAGAGGTATTGTGGAATTCACGAGTTCTTTTATAAAAAAAACTGTAATAATGAGATGAATTTGAAGAGAGTAAAATGTTATAAAAATGAAATTAAGTTGCTATTTTATAATTCTTTAAAATTGTTGGTTTATTAATTTGGTGTGAAAAAAAACTCGTGTTAATTGTAATGAATGTTTTATTTATTTTATCCAAAATCCTTACACTTATTGTAAAATAGAAAGTTCTTCCATTAGAAATGTATAAACAACCTATTACCACAGACAACGACGACCTTTTACCAGTTACCACAGATTAGTAAATATTTACTGCTATTACTGCAATGTTTGGAAATGTAAAGCCTAGTTTTATGTTGCCTGCAGCTTCGCCTACGTGGTAACTTGGTAAGAATAAATTTTCATAATGCTAAGCACATCCCCTTGAGGGATATAATGATGTATTAAAAAATTGGACAAAATCTTTTCTTAGCGGAAGCCTGCATTATAATGTAGTTTAGGCCGATACCTTTACGTTTTATATAATATGAAAGGATTTGTTATATCAACAAAAATAATGGCTTTTAGGTATTGTATCTCCATACCAATTTTCAGCAAATTAGTTTTTGTTTGGAAAAACATACGTGCCATACAGTCAGCCTGCTGTAGAAACTTTTTGAAGCTATTGCATAGCTTCTATCGCGGGCCTTGAGCGCGGCGACCGAATGTAAAAATTCCGTAACGAAAAAACCTAACACCCCCCACTCCAACCGGCACAGCGATGCGATGCTATGCAGTAGCTCTACCGCGGCAGTCCTCGAGTGCCACACGTATTTTTTTATTACAATACAGCAACAAATAACTAGCCAGGTTTAATTCAGGTTAACTTTACGGCTAACTCTTAACCCCATTCGCTGGGCTCAATCCGCTACACTAACCACTAGACCTGAGGTGCCGTTAAACGCTTGCTATCTTAAGGGGTGCGTTTCCATTGAAACACGAGAATTTTTTACATTGTGACATGAGTAATACACTAATAGAGAATGTACTACTGACACGAAAATTAACAATTCTTGCGAATATTTGTAGATACAATGAAAATGTAATCATAGAACTTTATTTCATACTTCTTACAAATCTCTACCAAACTTTTTGCAAATTGTTTAACAGATATGTATAGGTACACATTAATTTACTTATTTTCCAATATCATTATAGGCAAACAACGTTTTTTCATTCGAATCATTATTAATTTAATCCCCGTCCATGCCATCTCCATATAAGCATTTACATTAGTCCTACTGTTGGGAACATTAAATCAACAATCCTACTGTTAGGATAAAACAATATGTACCTACTTATCCTGTACTGCTATAAGGCAAGTAATCTTATCTATTATTTATTAAATATTACTTCCTACTTTCATTTGTACTTCTCCCTTACGTCTCGTCTCGTATACACAGTGACAATGGAAACGCAGCCCCGTCAAGTCGGATCGCCGTAAGACGGTAGCGAGCTAATAAAGCCTCCTTCATCGCTCCTCAGCGGCTAATCTCACTCGCGTGTGGCTACACCTTAATGTGACGGTGTAAGTTTGAAGCAGATGATGCCATATCACTTATCTTATTAATAAATTCAATTTAGATGGTTCCCTGGTTCTATGTGACGTGAGCGGGCAGACTTGGCATAAATATCATTGATCACTGATCAGTAAATAATTTTCTCGAATTGACAATGATATCTACCTAATCTTTCTGTTTTAATTGGTGATCATAGAATATTTTAAAACAGTAAAATTATTATACTATTTTACATAATTAAACTACTTACCTATATTAACAAGGTACCTTTGCTTTCTTAATGTCATATTTTTTCGACTTTTTTTTTACTTTCAATACAAGTTAGCTTTACACATCTCTATGATCATAATATAAAGTAGAAAATTATCATCAGCCCATATAAGTTCCCACGGGCACGGGCCTCTTATGAAGGTCATATCAAGGTACAGGCCATATTCCATCACGCTGGCCAAAGATGTCACATGGCGTCGTCCTTTTTGATTCTTCGACATGTCGGTTTCGTCACGTTTTCCTTCACCGTTTAGAATGTTATTATTTATATACTTACTATACTAATCTTCTTTATATAACATAAAAATTAATCACAAAATGTGTTGGTAAGCGCATAACTCGAGAAGGGCTGAAACGCTTTCGTTTTTTTTTTTAATAATATTCCTTGAAGTACGATGATGGTTCTTATGCAGAGAAAACGTAAACATGTACCAAGGGCGAAGCTGGGGCGGAGCAGTGTTTCATAAAATTGTTCAGTTCCGTGAAAAGTTTATAACTCAAATCGCTGGATAAAGGTTAGCCAGACGGACGGCTTTAACTAATCTTATTATAGCGGAGATCGGGAGCATTGTGCGGGTCAGGTGATGTGGATTACCTTCTGTTTGCTTATTGTTGCTTGGATCCTGATGTTTCGATAAACAACCGCATCTTTATAACTATAAGATACTAAGTTTTAACGGGACATTTGAGAGAAAGAATTTTCATTGAGCCAAAAACATTATTGGAGATATTAATTGAAATTAAATTGAACTTAAAGCTTAATTATATCCTTCAAACTGTTTGTAATTTAAATTTATAGATTGAAGAAGTTTGAGTCTATTTATTACAAAGAATTTTTATCATAAATAACATTAGTTGTTTATTGTACCTAAACGTAGTCACAATGCGTGCGTACAAATGTGTTTTAAAAATTGATGAATTATATACCTTATATTAAATATACATACTGAGACGTGCCAAAATATAATCTTAACCTTTTCAAAGCCCACATTTCCAAATATAGGTATACTTCAATAGAGGTACCTTATCAATCAACATAACCTCAAAATCGTGTATTTCCGTGCTCCACGCGCGTATAATAGCAATAATCCTGACTGATGATCATCACCTATCTCTCACTGGCGACAATTTATCACTCGCCAGAGACCGGGCAGATTTATACGCTTTCAATAGCAATTCAATGGAAATGTTCGTGTGAATTACGGTGTTACAAACGCTTATATAGACGTATATGCTTGAGTGTTGAAGTGGGAATTTTTCGAAATGTAAATCGCTGTAAAATTTAATTTGAATAAGCTATTTTTCTGGTCATTTATAAAAGGCCTAAGATGTGAAAGTTTTCATAATATTTTAACCATAAAATCAAATTTTAACACAAAATTCAAATTCATTTATTAATTGCTTGAACGTACATTACATGTTTGTCACAGTTGCCATTACTTAAAAAAATCTGGAATTGCTATCATTCAGTGTAACATGTCTACCTATTTTACAAAATGCATCATTTCTACAACTTTAAAACAAACTATCCACTAACATGAACATAAAAATCAAACACGAACCCTTTAAAAAGATTACCAAAGACATAAATCCTGTCAACAGTCCCAGTGGTAGTCCCATAAATAAGGCCATACCATAACCGTGCGTACCGTTTGCACAAAATATTTGCATGTAAAGCAGAAAGGCAATCCACTTAGAGACTCTTACCTGCACGACGCTCCACTTGAATATGCTGTTCTACGCACAGGAAATGCGTGGAGTCGCTGTTTTTCGGTGTTTTTTTTTTTCGAAAATGTAATTGTTGTACAAACTTATCGTACCTTCCTTATAAATAAAATAACCGAATGTTTCTAACCTATTTTCGAGTTAGCCGGGTATCCACTTAGGTTCGCCGTGGATTGCGAACACTGTGTGCTCCGCGAACGTGAACGTGTACAGTGTACACACTTAGGCTGCAACATCAGTGCTCCTGTCGGAGCGCTAAATTCCGCGCTCCGGTCTCTAGTAGACACAGACAGACGGTCGGTGCAAACATGCCGCGTCCAGAATTAGTAGGAAGTGCAGCTTATATTTTGATACATTATATTGTGATGGAATACAAACAACCTCCTCGATTTTGGCAAGCTAATATGTATAAGGGAAGAAGAAATAATGAAATAATGCATATAATCATCATTTCATCGGACCACTCCATGTTCGCGAACTTAACAAACACACGCTCGCGTCCACGAACAAACTGCGCTCCCCTTTAGCCGGGTATCCACTTAGGTTCGCCGTGGATCGCGAACAATGTGTGCTCCGCGAACGTGAACGTGTACAGTGTACACACTTAGGCTGCAACATCAGTGCTCCTGTCGGAGCGCTAAATTCCGCGCTCCGGTCTCCAGTAGACACACGACAGACGGTCGGTGCAAACATGCCGCCTCCAGAATTAGTAGGAAGTGCAGCTTATATTTTGATACATTATATTGTGATGGAATACAAACAACCTCCTCAATTTTGGCAAGGTAATATGAATAAGGGAAGAAGAAATAATGAAATAATGCATATATTCATCATTTCATCGGACCACTCCATGTTCGCGAACTTAACAAACACACGCTCGCGTCCACGAACAAACTGCGCTCCCCTTTGAGTTCGCGCAAAAAACCGCTTCCGGAGCGCTCCGCCGTGCTCCGATCGTGCTCCAGTCGCGCTCCGCGATCACGACGTATCCATAAAGCCGGGTATCCACTTAGGTTCGCCGTGGATTGCGAACAATGTGTGCTCCGCGAACGTGAACGTGTATAGTGTACACACTTAGGCTGCAACATCAGTGCTCCTGTCGGAGCGCTAAATTCCGCGCTCCGGTCTCCAGTAGACACACGACAGACGATCGGTGCAAACATGCCGCCTCCAGAATTAGTAGGAACTAGGAAGTGCAGCTTATATTTTGATACATAATATTGTGATGGAATACAAACAACCTCCTCAATTTTGGCAAGGTAATATGAATAAGGGAAGAAGAAATAATGAAATAATGCATATATTTATCATTTCATCGGACCACTCCATGTTCGCGAACTTAACAAACACACGCTCGCGTCCACGAACAAACTGCGCTCCCCTTTGAGTTCGCGCAAAAAACCGCTTCCGGAGCGCTCCGCCGTGCTCCGATCGTGCTCCAGTCGCGCTCCGCGATCACGACGTATCCATTATGTTTGGTTTGCGGAGCGGACGCGTTCGCAAACCACGGCGAACCTAAGTGGATACCCGGCTTTATGTTTGGTTTGCGGAGCGGGCGCGTTCGCAAACCACGGCGAACCTAAGTGGATACCCGGCTTTTGAGTTCGCGCAAAAAACCGCTTCCAGAGCGCTCCGCCGTGCTCCGATCGTGCTCCAGTCGCGCTCCGCGATCACGACGTATCCATTATGTTTGATTGCGGAGCGGGCGCGTTCGCAAACCACGGCGAACCTAAGTGGATACCCGGCTTTACGCTTGTAATAATAGGTATAATATACATATGTATATCGATTCTGAATATGTTTCTATTTCAGAAAAACATAATAATCAATATACTTGTAAACTAAAGCTCGACATTTTCATTAAAAAAGGCTAACAATAACACGCGACTCCACGCATTCTCGAGGACACAATTTGTCGAGGACTTACCTCTTCATAAAGGGGGTTGGAATTTTTCTTTATTGTGCGGATTATTGAGCAGCCCTGAGAGGTTTATCTGAAGATGGTCGATTTTACGACATTATCAAACTTCAGACGTTATTAAGTTATTGATATAAAAGCGGATGCCTTTGTAACCGGGATGTAGGGATCGATTTATTCTTTAAAATATTGCTTTCGGCTTTATGCTTATCAGATGTTATGCTAAATGGCCAAGTGCTTTTCAATTTAAATTTATAAAGGATATTTACCAATGATTTAAGTAATTTAGTAAGAAGGAGGATATTAAAAAACATGACTTATATAAGCACACTATATAGCAGCTTATATAGCAGCTATAATAACAGTAATAAAAAATAATTAGGTTAAAATTGGTTTTAATAATTGTGTGTTGAAATATAGATTCATAAATATTATGCACTTATCTTTAACGTGGCAATAATTTTAATAATTATTCTTCTTATTTCTGGCCATTGACATTAAGGCAATTTGTGATTTAAAAAGATAAAAGCGTAGGATTCGATTTTCAAAAACAAATTCAAATTTGAATCACAGACGGGGTAAACTACACATTAAATCTATAAACAATCTTATATTATTTAAAGTTGAAACGGAAAATTGTATTGTCCAGTAATAATATTAAGTGCAGACGAAAAACTAGACGTTAGATCGAGTTGCATTCTTGTAGAGGCGATGGCGAAAGAACAGATAAATTATCATTAGTGTACACGGGCAAGTCGGATGCTTTGTGTGATATACGAAGACTTTGGATATGGTACGTGAAATTGTGAATAAACTTTATATTTACAATTATGTTGATACGTAGTTAATGTATTTGATTTTGAGTGAGTTAGTGAGGGTAATTAAAATAATAATTAATTTAATTTCTGTAGTAATTCCATAAAGTAAAGTAGTAGTAGTACATATGACATATTATTCTTCAACTTATGGCTCACAGGAATAGTTGGATATAATAATAAGAATAAATGAAAGAACCTAACCAACAACTAGTGATTTTATATAATAATTAAATTCAATGTTTAACTAAACTTTTTTTGTATTATTTTTTTGTAATCGGCATTTTTATTTCTATCAATAATT
The DNA here is from genome assembly GCF_061535455.1 of Colias philodice. NCBI lineage: Eukaryota > Metazoa > Arthropoda > Insecta > Lepidoptera > Pieridae > Colias > Colias philodice. The sequence goes on along the minus strand of NC_143095.1, from coordinate 11,723,067 downwards.
TCGTAAAGCGTAGGCTTAACATAATTTCACATTAGTAATTAATTAATTAATTATTAGTAATTAAAACTTCTAATCTTTATGACAGGACAACATTTTGTAAAGACACACAAAACAGGAATACTAATGGAAAAAATTAAAATTCGTAATACATTCCGAGGAAGTCGGGGACAGCCTGATTGCATCCATTGTAGCCTAGTTGCTCCCACGAAGTTATTTTTTAAACAGAAATTGGCCACTTGTTTGTTGGTAATGTGAGCTAGCTTCATTACGAACATGGTTGTTCCGAATTGCATTTTTTAGTGCTATTTCTCATGTGAATGGATTAAAAATGTTTGTCTTTCCACTAGTGAACTATAGTTGCAAGTTGCAACCTACGCTTTTTTTAGGATTCACATAAAACACAAATACATTAACTCCGTTATAAGCCATATTTTAATATTCGAAGATGACCTGTAATAAAAATGTACACATTAGAAGAAAGCTTTACGTTGATGCGATGAGTATTGAGTTAAGAGGTGTACCTACATATAATATGTTATACATGTACTTACAAGAATTTCCTTCTAAAATTTTTAAGATTTCATCAATATAACATGCAGGTTAGAAATCTAAGAAACTACTAAATCTAAGTTTAAGTTATTTTAAACTTGTAAACCTTAAACCTAGTTCGTAGTTCCAGCACACGGCACTCATGGTGGGAGTGCACAAATGGAAAGCCAGCCGACGGTAAACACGCGTGACGTTGATTTGTCGACCGTTTTTATACACTAATACAATTGTTTCACTTTTCATTTAGTTAAAACTATTTAGTTAGAGACGATAAGTTGAAACGGTAGTTTTTGGAAATAGAATAGGTTCATAGTTCTCTAAAATAAATTCTGCGTTGCGTGACTTAATAACTGCAGAAACAGCAATTCTACAAAAGCATTTCTACAAAATAGGCTTATTTCATCATTTGTTAGATCTCAGGCTAAATGAAATATATAGGTCATAGGTATATTACGCCATTTAGTACATACTAAAGTACTAACTAATTACATTTCCCTAGTTCACATCATCATTAAAATAATGTATTCACGAGTATACACCGCTATGTAAGACCATAAATAAATTATCCCAAACCAATAATTTTTACACAATACAACACAATTCTGCCGATAAGACAGCGTCGTGACGGCACAAAAATAAGAAAAAAATATAAAAACAACATCAATCAAATCGAGAAAGCGGCCATCACTGCGAGTCATTAGGAGTTTCAGGTGTTTTTTTATCTGTAAGCCGAGAAGGCAAGTAATCGACAAGCGAAATTAATGTGGCGGCACTAACTCGGGAGTTCGGCTGCCACTTTTAAAAATCTCTCTTTTACTTAATTTTTACATCGTTGTAAGGTAACCTTTAGGGGTAGGGGTATGTCGATGTTTTATTTTTAACATGACATTATTTCAAAAAATTTTCAGTGTTGAAATAAGTTCTAATTTCTCAGTAAGCAAACTTTGTTTCTTTGTTTACATAAATGAAGTTTTTGCAGAACTTATATAATTATAGGTACATAGAAATACAGGAGATTTAATTTGTACACAAAAGTATATACATATTACATTTATTAGGTATCGATTGAATCATTGAAGTTAGATAAGGTACTTTAAATTGACGATCACTTCTCCATACAACCGCACTTTTGTTAATAGTTTTTCTCATTTCTTTAAAATTTTCCTGTCTTTTTGCCTCTATATCTTTATACCAAATTAACTACTATTTATTTCCACCGCTAACTTTTTATTTTATAACCGTAATACTATGTAAGTATTGCAAAATTTTCTTTATCTTAATAAAATAACATCCCTAAAAAACTATCGACATCTCCCCATCCCTAATCCGCGAAAACCTATTAATAACTTGCGGCTGTGAAAGTTTTAAAAGTGTTTTCCACCTTGTCGGGAGGTGTTGGACGTTTGAACCATTAATTATTTTCTCCAGCCACGGCCTGATGATATTGTTGAATTTTTTATTGAGGGGAAGAATGTATGTCGTGGTTTTGCTATGAGAATTTAGGGAATGGACTGGATTTTGGTTGTGAAATGGAGTTATTTATTGTAAAGAGGAGCTATCAATTTTTTTAATCGTTATCTGTAAACGTAGTTGTATACGATCTACTTGAACAATTTGTTTGAAATTAGTTTTAGTTTAGAAACAATTTTTGAAAACAAATTTTTTGTTTGATTATGACCTGAATCATGTTGATATTCCTAAGTATCTTAACATGTTACAGGTCATAAGCAATGCATGTCTTGCAGGATAAGGGCGAATTTGTAAAAATATAACATAAAATTTACTAAAAAGTAATGTAGAGTTTACCTACTCTATTAACATATCCTACCTACTCTATTCCTGATATTGTTAACATAATCACCATGGAGCACGGTAAAATTGTAATTAGGTGCAAAATATATTAAAATTTAAATTCTCGCGTAGCTAAAGCACCTACTTAGCAATAATTTTTTATTCGCAAATAATTTGCACACCCCAAAACAGGTGTGAGAATTATTTTGAAAACGTTTCCTTAATTTCCTCATTTACTTAATGTCACAAGCATTTCCTTGGAAGCGAAAATTAAATATACTACGGCAAATATTAAGAAGCTGTCTGATATAGGATTGTGAGCTTTATGTGAAGGGTGTAAGGGTGGTGTTATTGGTTTAAAGAATTGTAAGGGTGTTTTCAAGTGGGCGGTGATCGTGACAGGTTTGAGGTAGTGGTAGGTGATGGTACTTGAAATTCTAAGAAACTCTGTTTTTGCTTATTGTTCGCTGCGTGCTACTGAAACGGTGTAAAGTGTATGAATTCAATGAACCTTTTAAGGGGTGTGGTGAAATGGTTTTTCTTTTGGGCGGTTTTGTAATTTTGTGTACAAAATTATTTTAATGTGTGTGTGTGTGTGAAATTATTTAAAAAAAAAATGTTGTGTGGTTTTATAAAACCACGGTAAAAGTGAAACTGTTCGAACGGTTCCGAACACTGCTTTGTGTAGCGCATTTCGCGTGACGGTCGGCTGCCGAGTAGGTATACCTACTCGGCAGCCGCGATACACGCGACATGCGCTACACAGACCAAAAAGTTTGAGACAATGTAATAAAAGTTTCACTTTAATATAACAAAGCACTTATACCTACTGAATTAGCTATATTAATAAGCAAATTTAATTCTCTCATCAGCAATATATTATGTAAAAATTTAATAATAACTAACTAACTATAATAAAAAACTTAAAAAATCTTACAATACCTGTGGCTGTTCCTACAGCAAGCTAAAACAATGCACGCGTTATAAAATATAAAAGTGAAAAAGTTGTTCTAATCTATTGTCCTGACGTTAGGAGCAATTTCTCAGGCGACTTGCCACCAGCGTCCCATAAAGTAGTTGAAATAACGTCTCACAGGTCCTTAATGTTAGGATTATCTTACCTTACCTTGGAAAATACATATAAAAATACACTCGGGGTGGTTTCGCAATATTCTGCTGTGAATATAAAATAATGTGTAAAGATAGAATTTTATTAGACTGCAAAATTGGGAATACAAAATCGGTTCAATGGCTACATAATTAGTAAACACAGATTAGGCTAAAACATTTTCAATTTTAATACTTACCAAAAAGTCAGTGCTGCAAATTAAATTAAAACGTTTGTTTTGTAGAAAATCATATTTTTAAATATTTTTCTCGTTCAAAGTTTAATTACCATTAAAAACAAAGCTAAAACTTTCCATATAAACTACATTAGATCCGTTTTTTCAGATCCGTCAAAACAGGAAGTCGCCTAAAGCGCTTCCGGCCGATAACAACATCCTGCGCGAACTTTGCCGAAGTTTCGCGAAGTTTCGTAAACTTAGCGAAGCAGGTGCCTGTTTCTCGGATAAAAATTTCACCTTTGTTGAGTGGAAATCTTTTTATAAGATTCAGAATTATGTTGCTGACACCGTGTCGTCTGTCGTGACGAAGTTTTATCTCCGTTCCGTCACATTTATCCACTTTATAATGTGAAAAGGGTTCTTAACGATTTTTTATTATCTGTGTTTAAATCGTGTCACGGTCTGTATAGACTCTATAGAGGCTTGTGGAATAACTCTTAGTTTATATGAAGTTTTTTATATTCAGTTCAAATTAATCATATTACTATTCTATGTTCTTACTGATAGATTTTCTATATGGGCACGTCTTGGTATTTGTGCCTCAACAATATTTAATTCTATAACCTATTTTTTTATGGATTCTCATTATGAAAAGCTTAATCAAGAGTGGAGAAATGGTCATTAATTTTATGTGTGAAGTCACAAAATGATTGATAATATTTAGTTCATTATATAGGTAATCTGAAACTGTCCTCTACACAAAGAATTTAATAACAAACTGACGTAGAGTAATTGATTATATCACAATAAAATTAGCGAGATTAAGCATCTCTCATCTAATCTGTCCTACATTAAACAACAATCAAACAAGGCCGGTATTATAATAAATCTTCACAACTGCTTCAGGCCAACTCAATATTTCATGGGGCATACTTACAAAAACCATAAATGTGCCAATTTAGACTCTATGACTATGTTAATAAGGTGAGGGTAGTCGCAAAATGAGTGTAATTATAAAATAGCCGGCGGGTTAGCGAACACACGGCAGATATTAATCCGTCAGATCGTGATTAGATTCGGTAGCACGGAGTAATATATTCTGCAAGGTGTCAGGTGTAGGGAGGGTTATAACATCGATATTAAATAAAATTATATTAATGATGAACCTCTTTTATTTAATAGATATGTGTCATTGAGTCCCGATCACTTCAGAGTTGGATTGTTGCAAGAGAAATCTTCATTTCCGTCTCTAATATGCATTTACTGATAAAATAAATAGAGCCAGATAGCCAGGTAAAAATAAATAGATACAAATTCTCAATCAAATGTTCATGTAGGTATAATCGATATGTACTTCGGTAGGTATTCAGTAAGAAGTAGCCAAATCCCATTGTATGTTTAATAAATGATCTAGATATTAACATAATTTGATGTCAAGACAACAGAGATTCTGTCGATGAATTCATATTATTTTAATCAATTAATGTTAATAACTAGATCATAGCTATATTCATTTGTCCGATTGTATACTTTCAACATAAATTCTCTATAGTTTTATTCTCCCCACAGTAATAAATACAGCAACAATCGATAACCAGGTAACACTAAGCACATCACTAAACATCGTGGTGTCGATAGCCGAACGTGCCGCAGCAAGCGCCGCCCGTCTTAGCGCCACCTTCCGTCGATAACTTACACAACACTTACCGTTGTACCTATCGACAGTTCAAATGAATATTTTATTGACACAGGAGTTACCGGGAAATGTACTACTATGAACTTTATTGTAATGGTATTAAATAAATAAAGTTTAAAGATTTTAAATGTGTTTTATTTATTAAATTAGTATTGGCTGGTGCCCGATGCTTCGCTACTTTTAAAAACTAGTCTATGTGTTTATTCGAAAATTAGAGCTGAATTTCTTTTTTCATCTCTAGACGCAAATATATATCTTAAAGTAATCAACAACTTTCATTTATTTTACTGGATGCACTTTTTACGACCAAAAATTATTAAATGTTAATGTTCATTAACAATTTTGTTTGTATAGAAAATATCCATCTGTCCTCGCAATATACAGGTTTTAAACACATTTCAAAATCGTTTCGGTATATAAGTTTACGGGTTGGTAAGTATCCTAGATGTGGTATAGATTTTTAATCACCGAAATACCAACTCAAAAGGAAACCCTTCACCTGTAATACGTACCTACCTACAGCCTACGGGCTACGTAACTCATTTTAATAACGTAAATAGGCATTAAAAGGCTGTCAAAGTCTCCTTATAATCGGCTCAGACAGGTGCAGCGGGGGCGGGGGAGTAGGGGAGGGGGGTATTTTAATTTGCAACTAATTTCCAACGCTTAACAGTTTAAGCCGATTGCAAAGTTCATAATGAGGCGACTCTGGCTCGGCCAGTGTACGATTTTTGATTATTACGTTCAAAGGGTGGCTTGGCAGGTGGATATTGTCATTATGGTTGTTGGTTTTAATGTAGCGTAGTCAGAAACGTTTCAATCCTTTACTCCTTTCTGTATTCACTATTCTATAATGAAGACTCTTGAAACCAATATAGTACAAAAATACCTTCAAGATACCTACTCAATATTTTTCCTACGTAGGTAGCTTTTATTTCTAGAATGGAAAAAAAGTCAAGCTTATAAAAGGAGTTAAATACCTATGACTAACCAAAGGATAAATTAAAGTAATAATCACAAGCAATATTACGTACTTAATACTTATATTATTTTCATAATATTATCTATTAAATCTATGAATAGACTATAATAAAATTAGTGATCATACGGTAAATTGGCGTATCCACACCTCCAAAGTACAGATGATTACAAGATTACAGAGATCGTAACAAAATGATGATACCTCAGCGTAATAACAGGGCTTTGATTACAGGCAACATACCTTTGGGTTACGCACAATAGCCCAGTGATTGAATAGGTGTAGCTTTACGCAAATTCAGATAAACCTAGAATCAAAAACATCCTGGATGTATTTTGAATAAAAAATAACGTTCTAGAAATGGTGATTTTTAACACGATTATAAAAATACTAGCTTTCCGCCCGCGGCTTCGCCCGCGTTTTCAGAGAAAAACCCGTTCCCGTAGGATTTCCGGGATAAAACCTATCCTATGTCCTTTCTCGGGTATCAAAATATATCTATACCAAATTTCATGCAAATTGGTTCAGTAGTTCAGGCGTGATTGAGTAACAGACAGACAGACAGAGTTACTTTCGCATTTATAATCTACACTAATATTATAAAGAGGAAAACTTTGTTTGTTTGTTTGTTTGTTTGTTTGTTTGATTGTAATGAATAGGCTCATAAACTACTGGACTGATTTTAAAAATTCTTTCACCATTCGAAAGCTACATTATCCACGAGTAACATAGGCTAGGTTTTATCCCGGAAATCCCACGGGAACGGGAACTATGCGGGTTTTTCTTTGAAAACGCGGGCGAAGCCGCAGGCGGAAAGCTAGTATTAGTATAAAAATATATTCAGATGAAATCTGATAGTATTTATCTCGTTAAAAATTCTATCTACGAGACAAAACACTCTTGTTCTTAACAATTAATGGCCAATCACAAAATTTTTTAAATTTAATCGAGAGGAAATAATCCACTACAGGAACAGTCAACTGTAAATTATAGAGATAGTAATTCAGCAGCATGAATATAAATTCTTTGAAAATACGACGAATATAACTAATAATGACCTAACCTTTTTAGAAATACTGACCGACAGGTTGGCAACGATTATTACCCAAACATGACCCAAACCTAATTGTTTTAACTCAATTTTGATGCAGCCGAATGAATAAGAGGAGATGGATTTACAATAAATAAAAAATAACAAAATCAAGGCGAAAATATCCGTCAGAATTCATGTAGCTAATTATTTAACCAACACAAATGTAGATGCAGAATGGTATAGCTGCTATATTCTTTTACAAACGTAGGTATACCTATGTAGCAATATATTAATTACAGCATTTGATAAACATCGTAAACCGTACTCACATTCTACGTGAGTGATCAAACGTACCTACCATTTATATAACAATTGTCTCAATTCCCCTTTACCACGTCGTGGATTGTAACAATAAAAACAACGTCCCGGAGGAGTGATACGCTCCGACACAGGTGAAACAACAACTTTATTGGTGTAGGTACAACTCTCGCGAGCTTACGAAATTGTTAAATCTCAATTTTATCTGTCCGACTCTAACTTTTGAGATAGGTTTCACAATTCTTTGTTTCCACTAATTGTAAGAAATAAACTTTTTAATTTAATGCTCATTATGGAATGAGCACACAAAATTTCAGAGATCGGTTTTCAACTGTTTAAAAACAACACTACATATTATATCAAAAAAATACGCACGATACAAAATTCATCTCGAATAGTGATAGACCAAGATCAAGAATAAAATAGTCTATTAGACTACAGGCCCATGTTGAAAAAATTATGGGTCATTTGACCCACCACCTGACCTATCTAGAATGATATAAGAGCATAAAATAATAAGATTCAGCACTATGACGACACTCGTAAGCTGTCCACCTGAGTGCAGATGAGAATTCGAAAGTTCAGGTAGAGATTTTCTCCCCTTGTCTCCATGATTTTTGTACGGCGTTGCGGAATAATGGCTTAAAAGCAGTATAGAAATAGTATGACACAGATGCCGTACAAAAATGGTGGTCCACAAAGTCGGAATTTATTTTTATTTTTCGACAGTTGCCGGGGTAAATTTGGTCATTTGATTTTGTAAGGCATCTATGTCATACTATTTCTATACTACTTTTAATCAATTATTCCGCAACGCCGTACAAAAATCATGGAGACAAGGGGAGAAAATCTCTACCTGAACCTTCGAATTCTCATCTGCACTCAGGTGGACAGCTTACAAGTGACGTCATAGTGCTGAATCTTATTATTTTATGCTCTTATATCGTTCTAGATAGGTCACCTGGTGGGTCAAATGACCCATAATTTTTTCAACACGGGCCTGTAGTCTATATGTTTTAAATTATAAAATATAATTTTCTTCAATAGATAGATGGCCATCTGATAATTTTAAGATGATTTCTCTCCAACAACTAAGCATACTTGAATATTCGCACACGGTGTTAAAATTAACAACTATTCTCAACCTTTACAATATTAGAATCAAGATCACTTATGCTCTTGAAAAAATCAACCTTCTCATAATAAATCTTAAGAGCTCTATTATCTTATCAAATAAATGTTAAATCTCGAGTAGTAGTGATGTAAGAGAATGTATCGACATATATGTCAAGAACGTTGAAATTTTAGCGCAAGAAAGAACTCAAAGAGAGGCCGATTGAAAACCATTTAAGGCACAATCGGCCCGTTAAGCACCTGTACCACTTAACCCCTTTGCAAAGCGCTGACTGCCGACATTGGACGCTTTTACGTGAGAAACGTAGGCTTGGCCGCATCACTTGTCGATGCTTTTTATTTATGATCCTTGTAATGCAATATGCATTTTATGATACTTATTTCGTAACATTTTCTCAAGCAACATAATATTGTAGTTTTTAGGGAAAATATTTTTTAATATACCTATAAGGTTAAGGTCTACCTATTTTTATTCTACATCTAACTTGAATTTTAATTGGTTTGAATATCTGCTCAATATTAGTTATAATCGCTCTTTTCAATGAACTAACCAATAACACCTAATATTATGATAAAAAGTTAGAATTATTTATGTTCAAATTAATACAAAAACGGAAGGATTGTGGCAGGAAATGTTAGGTGGTCATCATTACAAACAATCACAGCAATGCTGGTGCTATACATAATTTCCCTGCCTTTTAACACAATATAATATCTATACTTTAATATTATAAAGCTGAAGAGTTTGTTTGTTTGTTTGAACGCGCTATTCTCAGGAACTACTGGTCCGATTTGAAAAATTATTTCGGTGTTAGATAGCCCATTTATCGAGGAAGGCTATAGGCTATATTATATCATCACGCTAAGACCAACAGGAGCGGAGCAATGCGGGTGAAACCGCGGAGAACAGCTAGTTACCTATAATCTATAAGCTTTCCACAACAAAGTCACCAAACTTAGCATAAAATCGAAATGCATCGACGCAGGCCATCCTTATGTATCGAGTGCATCGGTCTATCGGCTCTCGAGCACGCGCCGCCCCTCCACCTCGCGGGTCACTGGGCCAGGTGCTCGCGGCTTTGTTAGCGACCTAATTGTGGCTAATGCTTTCTATGAACTGTTGAAGGATGTATGAGTATGAAGCGGTGATTGGAATTAATATGTTGCTAATATGTCAAGCGCTTAAAGGTATACCTAGCCATAGGTGCATATAAGAATTACTCGATTTTATTGAGCTAATTATGAACCCTTAATTAAGAAGAATGTTGAAAATGCTCTATAGTAAACTAGATTTTCGCCCGCCTAGTCAAAGGAAAACTCGCATAGTTCCCGATCCCGTGGGATTTTCGGGATAAAATTTATGGATTAGTGTGTTTTCATTGACTTACCATGTAAATATTGTAATGAATTATTGAATAATCAATTTATAAAGTATTAATTGACCGTTACATAAACATGAAGAGTACCTAGCTTATGAAATATAGTTTCAAAGATGAAAATCGGTCAAGTCAATTAGAGGATTATCGTAGCATAGACTGTAGTCTGTATGTTGTATCTTTTGTAGGTTTTTATATACCTATATACATACTAAAGCACGTCCAAGGAGAAGCGATACCAAATGTAAACAAACCACAGTCAAGGTCATTCGGAATAGCAGGGGTGCGTAACCTTTTTAAAGTTGGATTTAAATATATTTTTATTAAATATCCGGCAAATTGTAATAATACAAAAAAGGATAGTCTTTTTTATAAATTTTATCATAATTTGAATTATTGTATAATGTAGATGTAAATTAAATAACGCGAATAATAATAATTTTCTGAATCTGTGTATGGCAACACACTTGCCCCCTGTTACGTATAGGGATTTGAAACAAATAGTCGAAATGTGAGTGTGTAATAATATACCATATAATATATATAATATGTAATAATAATACCTCTGCCTGCCCCTTATGGAATACAAGCGTGATGATATTATGTTGTTTATGGAAATAAGAAAACAATTTTTTTTAAAGAAATTAATATTTATTTAGTCAGACGCCGATTCTTCTAAGTCTGTAGTGTCAGAATCAGAGTCTGTAACACTTATAATAAATTTGTAAAACAGAATAAATCTTTTTAAAATGGCCGGCCGAATGTTGGCGAACCCGGCTTGACTTGTCATGTGAACAACCGGGAGAACGAGACATTACGGCAACTGCACAAGATGGAAAGAGATAGATATTAGTTTGTCAACGCCACAGTTGATTTCAAGGTGAATGACTTTTCGTATCGCTTCTCGTTGGACGTCCTTTAGTTTATGTACTTTAAAGGCGATTATCATATTATTTCTCGGTCGTGGGTACGATTCCCACCCGAGGCAAATATTTGTGTGATGAACATAGATGGTTGCTCTGTGTCTGGGTGTTAATTTATCTATACATATAAGTATTTATTTAAAATTATATAATATATTATGTATGTTTATCAGCCATCTGGTTTCCATAACACAAGCGAAAGCTTAGTATGGGATCAGATCGTGCCGTGTGTGAAAATTGTCCTGAAAATATTTATTTATTTATATTTCTTAACACTCCCTCCATAATAATTGTGCCTTTGAGCTACGCTTGTAAGAAACGTTAATACTGCTACCATAGATAGTAATATTTATGAATGTACTGGTTCAGTCTTCAGAATTACCTAATCAACTTCTTGTTTATTTTAATGGGAAGGTAATAAAATAAAACACCAAGTTTATTTATGAATTTATTGTGATTTCGTAGTAAAATAAAAACTCTACTAACACGCTACGTGACCTCCGTGCCGACTATAAGGCACCTATCTGTCGAATCCACAAGCGAATATCATCATTTTATAATATTTTAAGTATAGAAAAATGATACTTATTTGTAAAAAGTTAATTTTATATTAACAAAATCGCGTTATAATAATTTTATTAATGCGTACATAACAATGAATTTGGTTCATTTCACAATTTATTTGTTCTTAAAATGGTTAAGGAATTACAAAAATTGCCAACACTCGCTTGTGGATACCACAATGACAAACACACAACTAACCATGTTTATTGTATTTCATATAAAAATACTTTTTACATTAAAGTAGTTATTATCGTTTAGTGTGCAGTCATTTGCAAATAATATTGTACGATGGATACGTCTTTTGTTACATAAAATACGACAAAATTATACAAATACACATAAAAATACACTAAAATAAATCGAGATTCACAAATATTCTAAAACACTGTCATGCAAAATTATTCCCTACAATGTTGGTATTTCGACTCAATCACGCAATTAAAACGTTCAAAAATCGTTATAATCACAGAAAAAAAATACTTTTAAGTAGCGGTGACATTCGTTTCTGGACGGAAAATAAAAGAAAAGCTCAGCGAACCCTAAACAACTAAACCTAAACACAAAATATCGTGACGATACAAAATAAACTACGCTTATTATAATTTGTAATTCTATAAACTAATAATTTTATTGTAAATCTAATACATTCAAATATATAAATACGAAAGTAACTAAATATACATCGATACAAAAATGTGTTACAAAATACAAAAGATACAAAATGTCAAGCCAAATGGCACGTAACGGGAGAAATTTGAAAAAACCATACAAAAATGCTATTTGTGCTTTATTATAAGTAATTTGAACTTTTAGTGCCAATATTACTAATGATTATGATGATTATATTTTCATGATTTTTTAGAATACTATATGTTATGAATTAAACGCAATTCTTTAATATTAATGAAATGTTTATTAGAATTTTAATGATAATGTTTCGTCAATACAAAAAGGCACAAGCGACGGATTTTGCATAATGCAACTATGTATTTCATAATATAAAATGACCCATATTCTTAAAATAGGATCCCGAAAATACGTGTGGATAAAATACTTTTTAACGAGATTATGTTCTTAATTAAAAAAAAAAAATATTTTTTGGAATTGCGTCGTGTCGTTTACACGATCCTTGATATTAGAAAGAGATAGTAGATTTTTTTTTTAATTACATGATATTTATTTGCTTTTGATAATGATAAATGATAATATGATACTTATATAAATGTATGCGTGAAATAGTGATTTAAACTAATTAACAGAATATACTTGCTGTGCTTGGGTTTGTCTGTATTTTTAGATGATTTTTGGCTGTTTCTAATTCTAGGTGTTTTAATGCGTGTGTAGTAAATTATTTGTCTATATGTCAACTATGATGTCATATTCGGTAATACATAACAGTCTTATATTTTGAGATTATTGCTTATATAGAATTTAAACGATAAGCTTGATTCTCGTTGAAATGTTCTGTTCTTATTCATTTATATGTTAAAAAATATAAATGGAATATTAACTATGTGTCAGTTTGTGTTTAGATACTGTGTAAATACTGATTTTATAAATTCTGAAGTATATTGAGCAATACAACTGAATTTTATGAAGAAATACGAGAAATTGATGAATAATTAATATTTTTAACAGTATCAGGTATTCAGTGGTCTATGTTATTCGCTTTTTTAAATTGTGGTTTTTAATTTATCCCTAAATACAGGGTGTCACACTATTGGTATACTAAGCGCGAAGGGACTTATAGGTTTGCATACACTGATCATGAAAAAAATACTTAAACAACAAAATTACGTCAAAAATTTTTTGCTAAATTTTTCCTGAAAATCCATGTTTTCTTCTCTGGCTTCGCGCAGCCGGCAAATAACGCTTCTCTAATTTGAGCATTTTGTCAATGAAAACATAATCTTAAACGATAGCCCACGTGCTGGTGGCAAAGCTGGGCGGGTCGCTTGTTATGGGTGTACACATAGAGTTTTAAGATTTCATCTATTTGAAAAAAAAATGCGTCTGGAATTTTTTAAGTATTTTTTACGTACTCAGCGTATGCAAAACTATAACCTCCTTTGAGCTTAGTATACCAACAGTGGGACACCCTGTATAATTGCCCAAAGTGTTAATTGTTCTTCATTATCTATTGTAATAGTGTTATGTGTTTTCCTGTCCCTACATCCTTTGCGGTGCTGTCTATATCCCTTTCGCCTCCCCTCTTTTCTTTTTAGGCAAGGTCTTCATCCTTAGCTATATAAGTTATATATTATATAACTAAACAAGTATATTTCTCCCTCCTCCTACTCGAGTACAAGTAGTAACTCACTATACAAGTAAAGTTACATAATCCCCCCTCCCCACTTGTAGTAGTGTCGTGTCTAAATGAAGCACTCCCCCCATATTCCGCTGCTCTATACTATAACAAGCCCCCCACCCTAATCACTCTTGTATGATGTGCATTAAATGAAGAACTCCCTCCGCTTGGTGACCCTCGGCCCTGTAGCTGCGGCAAGCGCTGCTGCATCGGGTCCCTCCGCGCCCTCCGCACCGCGCTCCTCCTGCACACACACACACACACACATATATTATTTAGTGTGTCCCTTAGACACATAAAAACTGTAAGAATAGAAAAAAAGACGGGTTGCACTCCGGGAGTGCCGGCAGAAGTGAAAACTTGATTATTAACGTTGAGCATGTTTGATATTTTGGAATGGTATCCGTCTTACGCTTTTTCGATCAGGTCACGTGTCCTGACGCGAGTTTAAGATTTTATATACATTACAGAAAAAGTGCTCAACGCCGCTAAAGAAGTTTTCACTTCAATAAATTCGCTCTGGCGGGTCACGAGTGGCCGAGTTAGTCAGGCGTCCGCCCCGGTTTGGCGCGAAAGGATGCGGGTTCGAGTGATCGAATTTTTTCCTATTCCTTATAAATTTATACACATTATTTAGTTCAAACAATGCAATAAATACCCAATACCCGAATATAACGCCTGTGTCCCAGCAGAACGTATGAACGTATATGCACTGAGGATGATGACGGTGAATGCAATAATTTAGTTCAATTGCAAAAAACTTTATTAGTTACCGTAACACAAGTATTTTTACTTATCACGGACACCAGTCTCTCATAAATGTTAGTTTATTAATTTATTTATGATAAGGTACCTTACAGCTAGTGATATAATTTTTGAGATGAATAAATACTAAGCTACGCCAATTAAAAGGTACACCAATAGGTAGTAAAATAATATACGTATGTGAGCAAAGACTAGTGTTAACACATATAGATTAACAATGTATGTGTTGATTGTTCATTTGTGATGAGAAAATAAATAAATTTATATTAGTAGCCACTTCGAATAAATAGAAACATGCAACATGCTAACGTTCACAAGGCGGGATTTGAATGCGCAACTTCTTATCCCTCTAAATGACGGCAGACGCAAATACAAATCCCACCTAACAACCGATTTTTTTTATATTTATACAGCATTTGAATGTCATAAAACCAATTTTATATTTATAAAATTTTACATTTACATTGTTTATTTCAGGCATTCCTATATTATAAGTAAAAACAACATATTATACAACAACATACCTGAGTGAGATATTCTCCCTTGTGTCGAGATAGCGTTCGAACCAAGACAATGGCCACAACGATCAGTAGGAGGAAAATGAAGGCCAGCACCGCTAAAAACAAAAAAATTGCCTTTATCACTACCGAATCATAATCATACACTAACTTATTTCTATTTGTATCAATGTTGATTTTCTTTTCTTAAATACGAAAAGCTCATTGTGATATTATTATGTTTTTACGATATTCGAGGAAAATTTTTCAATCATTTTGAACTGATTAGAATAAGGGCCAATTTTTCAATGCTTGGATAAAACTTATCCGTCCAATAAAGTATTACACGATGATATTAAAATGTCACGTAAACTGTCAAATACAGGTAATAAGAATACGTTTTTAAAATGGTAGTTTAATACATTATTCGACGAATAAGTTTTATCCAAGCATTGAAAAATCGGCCCTAAGTGAATAAATTTTGATGTGAAACATCTATAGGTTCACTTGTAAACCGAACGATGTTTCACATCTGCCAGGCGTCCCATGACGGCTCACATTTTTTTTTATATCACTGACATAAAAAAAAAGTCATAAACCCCTGAAACCATGTTTAGTTTATACATGTCTTATTTTTATACTAGACTAATATTAGAACAGTGTTATAGTCATTTATCATGTTGAAATGTTATAATTAGACATATATCAGCGCTGTTTTTGTTCAGCATTTTGCTGAGGCTGTCATTTGCTTCATTTAATTTTAAGATAAACTATGTTGATGTGTTTTTGGCAATAAATTTATTTTCTTTCTTTCACATGCAATCTAGCAAGTATAGTTTACAAATTCCACATTGTTTTACATTATCTACGTCTACGATGTAAGAGCTAAAGGTCTTACTAATAAAATGTTACTCATTCGCTTTGCAATGGATTAGTTATTGCAATAACCTGTCTTGTTTTTATGATTGACGTTTCACGTGAGCAAGAGCAGGACATAGCTATGGTAGAAAATGGTAGAAATTTATCCATTGTTTAACTTTTTATTAGTAAGGCCGTATATATTTATATTTATATATTTATATATTGTATTTATATATTTGACTGGCCGGTTGGCTTGGTTGGTAGTGGCCCTGCCTTCCAAGACAGAGGTCGTGGGTTCGATCCCCACCCGGGGCAAATATTTGTGTGATGAACATAGATGTTTGCTCTGTGTCTGGGTGTTAATTATCTATATAAGTATTTATTTAAAATTATATAATATGTATGTTTATCAGCCATCTGGTTTCCATAACACAAGCGAAAGCTTAGTATGGGATCAGATTGAGCCGTGTGTGAAAATTGTCCTGAAATATTTATTTATTTATTTATTTACTATATTAGTATACGATTTAAGAGCTAAATAAATACAAATACAAACTAGCAAGTATGGCCTCATCCGTGCGATGGTAGTCGAGATCCGCGTCGCTGTCCACATAGGGCGGGGGGCGGGTCTCCAGCGGCGCGGGGGGGTGGGTCACGGGTTCGACGCCGCAGAAGTCCTCGTGGAGGATACCGCCTGGGGGGACATATGGGTCGTCATGTTTGAATTATTTATTATATTATTGAAGTGAAACTTCTTTATCGGGGTTGGAAAAAAATTTAGTGTAACATGTTTTCGTTACGCGTGACATTTTTCCGTAACGCGCCATCTTTTTCTTATCCCTACCACGCGTGATTCGACGTATTTCTGTAAAGTTGCATATAGTAAATTATTTTTGGAAAAATAAGGTCATAAAGAAGTTTCACTTCTTACGTGTTTACACATTTTTTGTTTTGTATTTATTACTAATTATAACGATTACACTGAATCCTGTTAATCCACCAGGAAGAGTTAGATAGAGCGAACTCAAGAAGCGCAACTCAGCGCATGATACAAGTTTTTCGCTAAGTTTAGAACCCACTGTCGTACATTATTTGTAAATCATGTAACAACTTACTGGAAAAATATGGGACAAAAAGCTATCGCGCACGTTACCGGCTAAAATGCTACAGGAGTTGTAGTAGAGATACATAGACCTACGTAGAGCTACGAATAGACAACACGAACAAATAGGAGTGCACATTAACAGGCGGGTCCGGCTACGGCACCGCTACATATACAATTGCGGCGGAGCTACGGCACGGCTACATAACGCTACCGTAGAGGTAAGTAGAGCTAGCGCGCACGTCGAGGGTGGATCCTACTGCGGCACCGCTACATGTTAAGCAGCAGTAGAGCTCCAATACAGATACCGTAGAGCCGGATAGCGCTACAACACACCGATAGAGCGCACGTTGGCGGGCGGGTCCTGCTGGAAGAGCAGCTTGAGCGGGTAGATGTCGTCGAACTCGACGCGGCTGACGCAGCCCGCGAAGCCCTCGCTCATGCTCTCGTTGCGCCGATGTAGAGCTGCGGTAGAGCACACAGAGCTGCGGTAGAGCACAGAGCACGCACCGATAGAGCGCACGTTGGCGGGCGGGTCCTGCTGGAAGAGCAGCTTGAGCGGGTAGATGTCGTCGAACTCGACGCGGCTGACGCAGCCCGCGAAGCCCTCGCTCATGCTCTCGTTGCGCCGATGTAGAGCTGCGGTAGAGCACACAGAGCTGCGGTAGAGCACAGAGCACGCACCGATAGAGCGCACGTTGGCGGGCGGGTCCTGCTGGAAGAGCAGCTTGAGCGGGTAGATGTCGTCGAACTCGACGCGGCTGACGCAGCCCGCGAAGCCCTCGCTCATGCTCTCGTTGCGCCCGATGTACATGTACTGGATGTTGTTGAACTGTGCGTCCGCGCTCTCGCGGATGTTGAAGTGGTACTCCTGCGTCTCGTAGTTGTCCACCTGCAAAAAAAAACCATAATACTATGTTAAAAGCACGAGATACGCCAATAAGCATGTCCAGTTAGGGCATGAGCCTACGAGAGGGTTTAACACGGCCCGGTTTACGTCCGGTAGTCGGTATCTAGGAGCCACTATCGGGGCGTGTGCAAATCGTCTTGTGTACTTTGAACGGTTTGTACACAGCGCTGCAGCTGGTAAAAAACCGAGCCGTGTGCCGTCTGCCTTATACAAATTCGACACTCATTAACACAGATATCCTAAATTTATTTAAATAATCATCAAACATGTCTCCTTATGTTGTAGTTTCAAAATTACAAGTTATTTTAAATTAAAAATAATTCCAATTTTAGTATAAACTATTTAAGAGGATAATTCTACGTTACCTGTATTTAGAGGGTAGTTAGTTACTAATAATACGTTACCTGCAGAACCATAGTAGCGCCGCTGTCCTTGCGCGAGAGCCGCACGTCGTGGTACTGGCCGAGCCCGAAGTGCTTGCCCTGGAATATTATCTCCTGCCGCTCGAACCCGAAGTCGAACACCACGCGGAGACTCCCTGGGGGGAAAAAAGACGTGTGGCACTCGGGGACTGCCGCGGTAAAGCTATTGCATGCTATGCCTTCAAGCCACACCTCCGCGCCCCTCGGAGTGGGGAGCGTGAGGTTTTTTCGTTACGGAATTTCTCGATTCGGTCCCCGCGCTCAAGGCCCGCGATAGAAGCTATGCAATAGCTTAAAAAATTGTTAAGAGAGAAAGAAACATTCTTTTTTTTTTAACAGATACAGCACTACGCGCTAAGGCAACAACAAGACAAAAATATAGAAATTAGCAATAATACATATTATCATCAAAAAAAAGGACAAAAAATAAAGATGCAGTAATTTCAATTTGAAGTGATCTATTTGATATATTCTTAAAGAGTGACATGTTCAAATATATAAATTAATTGCCATTCTAAAATTGTGTTAAAAGCTTTTTTATGTTTGTTCTGAACAAATGTTCAATTTTTAATTACAGTAAACTTTTTATTACAGTGATATAGTCACTTCACTACACAATCTATATATATATAACTCAAAGGTGACTGATATAGTGATCTATCAACGCACAGCCCAAACCACTGGACGTATCGGGCTGAAATTTGGCATGCAGGTAGATGTTAGGACGTAGGCATCCGCTAAGAAATGATTTCCCGAAATTCTTACGGGAACGGGGAAAAACGGGGATGCACGTACAAAGTCGTGAGCAGAAGCTAGTATATTATAAGAAAGTAACTGCCTAAAATTACCTATAACATTTTATTAAATTATATCAATTTTGCCATTCCTTTCTCTTTCTCAAACCTAAACACATAACCTTTAACTCACCCGAGTTAGACACCATGAGCGTGAGGTACTCCCCGGATATATTCGAGTAGAATCCCAGCAGGAATCCCCTGGGGTTCGTGGTGGTGAAACCCACGCGTATCTTCTCGTTGATCGTGGACCGCCATGAACCGAGGAAGTCGTATTTCACCATTAAGTTGGGACGCAGGTTTACACCGATTTCTGGAGAATAATTATAAATTAAAGTAAGTTTCCTTAGCTGTCAGCTACTGCGTTAGAAGATATAGATTAATTTGCTTTCACACGTATTAAAAATTTTAAGTATACAAGCAAGTTTACAAGCTGTAAGTCGTTTTTAGTTAAAAAAATTATAGATTCATTTTCTTTTACATGTTTTTTTTTTTTTAATTTGAAAACATTTCGCTGAATATTTTCCCGATTTCGCAACATTTTTCATTGCTGCTCCTACTACCATTGGTTTAACCAATATGTTCAGATTGTGTTATGGCAATTCTACATTGCCACAACGCTTTGTGAAAGTTTTCATTGGAGCCAGACAATTTTGCGATGTGGTTCTCTAACTCCAATGCATTATTAGCTATTTTTTTCTCAATGAACGCCTTTGCTCTTTGAGCGTAGCATATTATAAACCTTCTATAGCAACCATACAAAAAAAATAATTATCAATACGGAGTATATCCTGAGCACGTTTAACAACCAAACTGTTCAGCTATATAAAATTGACAGATTACATTTTTTTCTAAGGGCTGATTTATCAATGATTATAAAAACTTATTCGTCGAATAATGTATAAAACTACCATTTTAAAAACGTATTCTAATTGCCCGTATCAGACAGTTTACGTGACATTTTAATACTATCGTGTAATACTTTATTGGACGGATAAGTCAACTAAATCTGAAATGTATTTATCACATGAACAAATATAAGTGTATATTCACTTACCATCAGCACAAATAGGTCCTTTGAAGGCGGTCCATCGACAGTCACAAGAATACGTGTCGTACCGCTCGAGGCACGTGCCGTTGTTGAGACACGGGGACGATATGCACTTGCCCACACAGCCTTCCGATATTCCGTAAAGACCTGATGTATTAGATTTTTTTATTAAATTAACATGTTATTCGTATAGAACTGGTGGGAGAAATGTTTGTTAAATGTTAAAAAGTTAACTAACAGATTTGAGCAAGAGTACGTATACGAGTACGTGCGCGTTGATGGAATAAATAAATAAATTATTCGCTAAATGTAGTCAGATTTTGTCACGTTACGACTAACGGTAATCAAAGTGAGTGAGTGAGTGAGTGAGTGAGTGAGTGAGTGAGTGAGTGAGTGAGTGAGTGAGTGAGTGAGTGAGTGAGTGAGTGATTGATTGATTGATTGATTGATTGATTGATTGATTGATTGCCAAGCTAAACTGAACTCACCGCGTCTCGCAATAGAGCGCAAGTCGACGGGCTTGCCGTTGAGCAGCAGCGCCCGCATGCAGCCCACGAAGCCGTCCTTGCGCTCCAGCGTGGCGCCCAGCACCAGCGCGGTCGTGAGGTGTAGGGCTCGTACCGGCTCCTTGGCTGTGCGTATCTCGTTCTTTAACGCCCCGTCCACTACTACGCGAGCTTCTTTCCTACACATCAAATATATGTGTTCAAATATAAGTGAACCATGGAGTCGTTCATATACAATAGGCGATAAAACGTAAGGAAACGTGACGTTACGTTACGTTACGTGACGTGACGTAACGTTACGTGACGTGGCGTTTCAACAAACACGAATCCAGCTTATCCAGATCTAAGTGTTTTGTTCAAATGACTTAGTTGTTCTGATGCACATACCTGTTCCTCTCAATGGAGACGGAGTGCCAGTGGTCATCAGCGAGCCTGGAGCTGGTCTCCACGGAGACACCGAGCGGCGTGTCTCCCACTTGGAACTGGAATTGAAGCTGGTCTCCGCCGATGATGGACAGCTTTATGTAGTCTTGCGGACCCTGGGGAGAGATGTTTTCGATGTAGCATGTGTCTTAAATCTATATATTACTGGAGATGTAATATTAAGCCCGGATTTTTTATCTTTTGTGTTTATTATGCGGAAAACTATCAAAAAGATATGGGCGAACATAATAGCTTCAGTTTTTGTACACAGAATTTTATGAAGGTATAGGAAAAACCTTCGAAAAAATGCGTAAAAGTAACATACAAAAAAGAACCTCCTCCTTTTCGAAAATCAGCTAATTATGTATTTATTATTTGTAAAATAATAATAAATCTTACCTTAGCATGCAGCAAAACAGCATTTTCCTTGGTCGTTTTAAACTCAAAGTAGATGTCACCACTATGGCCGAGGTCGAAAGTGGGCAGAGTGACCACCGCGTCAGATATACGGAATGTTATCTCGTTGCTGAACAAATCTGAATAAGAAATATAAATTAGAAACATAAAACATTGTATAAATTTTTTTTAATTATTTGCAGAATTAGTTACTTTAGTTTTATTGCATTCAAATCCTTTATACATTTCTTAAGAATAGAAAAAAAATCAATCACACAGTCGAAAGATGCGAGTTCGAATCTGGCCTTTTTCCATTTTTTTTTTAGGTTTTATACTATTGATCGTTCCTTATTTTGATAAACACTTACCATCTCCTTCACACAAAAGAGGGCCAAGCGTGTACCGGCCTTCTTTTTCGTCCAGATGGCTGCCTGTATCTCCGAAACGCAACTGCTTGACCGGCAAGTACTCTTTCTCCGTTATATCGCCACCATCCATTTGGAACTCTAAAAAAAGATGAAATTTTTTTTCAGAAAAACTTGGAATGTGTTTGTTTGAAATTTTATCTTTCAATATACATATTATGTTTTCACTCGGGCGCGGAACTCGGTTCGACTAAAGTTCGATTCACTGCAAATGTTTAGTTCACAATGTGTCCCCACGCAGGAGGAATTTGCAAGTCATGTTGGTGTTTTTATAGCATCAGATGTTTCGCTCGTTGGATCTGCCTCGGGTGAACATATCATGCACGTCCCAAGTACCGCACATGCGCGAGCGCACCACTACAGCACACACATACCGTGCGCATCGTGCGGCGGCCGCTCCGCGTCGCAGTTGCACCACTTGCTGGGGTCCGCGCACGCGCCGAGCACGCCGCACGCGCACATGCGCGAGCGCACCACTACAGCACACACATACCGTGCGCATCGTGCGGCGGCCGCTCCGCGTCGCAGTTGCACCACTTGCTGGGGTCCGCGCACGCGCCGAGCACGCCGCACGCGCACATGCGCGAGCGCACCACTACAGCACACACATACCGTGCGCATCGTGCGGCGGCCGCTCCGCGTCGCAGTTGCACCACTTGCTGGGGTCCGCGCACGCGCCGAGCACGCCGCACGCGCACATGCGCGAGCGCACCACTACAGCACACACATACCGTGCGCATCGTGCGGCGGCCGCTCCGCGTCGCAGTTGCACCACTTGCTGGGGTCCGCGCACGCGCCGAGCACGCCGCACGCGCACATGCGCGAGCGCACCACTACAGCACACACATACCGTGCGCATCGTGCGGCGGCCGCTCCGCGTCGCAGTTGCACCACTTGCTGGGGTCCGCGCACGCGCCGAGCACGCCGCACGCGCACATGCGCGAGCGCACCACTACAGCACACACATACCGTGCGCATCGTGCGGCGGCCGCTCCGCGTCGCAGTTGCACCACTTGCTGGGGTCCGCGCACGCGCCGAGCACGCCGCACGCGCACATGCGCGAGCGCACCACTACAGCACACACATACCGTGCGCATCGTGCGGCGGCCGCTCCGCGTCGCAGTTGCACCACTTGCTGGGGTCCGCGCACGCGCCGAGCACGCCGCACGCGCACATGCGCGAGCGCACCACTACAGCACACACATACCGTGCGCATCGTGCGGCGGCCGCTCCGCGTCGCAGTTGCACCACTTGCTGGGGTCCGCGCACGCGCCGAGCACGCCGCACGCGCACATGCGCGAGCGCACCACTACAGCACACACATACCGTGCGCATCGTGCGGCGGCCGCTCCGCGTCGCAGTTGCACCACTTGCTGGGGTCCGCGCACGCGCCGAGCACGCCGCACGCGCACATGCGCGAGCCGGGCTGTGCGCCGGCCCAGTAGTCCATGCGCTGGCCCGTGCGCGACACCCACCACGCGAACGGGTGGAAGTTCGCCTCCTCGCCTGACATACACGAAAACAACAAAATTAGATTCAAAAATTTCAGATTAAAAAAAAATAATTTTCAAAAAATGGCAATTTTTTGTGAAATACGGTTCAAATGCACGACAAAATACATAGTACACAATTCATTAACTAAAAAAATCCATCCTCAAAGGACCAATCCCCCCTTTTGCCCCCAGACAAACACTCACTGGGCGAGTTGAGCAGTCTCGAATGCCGGCACATATAATCAAGCCGCTGTGAGCACGTGTGCGACCTGTTGAGCAGCGCCTCTAGCTGCGCCCGCGTCGCGTCGTACTCTATGTCCTGTCTGAAGCTGCCGGGCTCCTGGTACCCGTCGACTACAGACCCGCCAGCTGCCGCGTGACGCACCGCCGTTATGATTCGACCGTCCGCTGGAGGAAAGTAATAAAGTTATTTATTTTAGTAACAGTCATTTACAGAAAAAAATACGCAATAATAATGTAATTAGTTTCTAAAACAAATAAAGTTAAATAAATAAAATCAAAATGTATTTGACAGAAAATTGATGAAATAAAACAAGCGTGTGTGCTTAGCAAACGTGTCAGAAATTTATTTATTTTTTTCAGTTTCATATTATTTTTCACTGGTCGTTACGACTACCAAACGTAATCAGAACAAAGAAGTACTAACACAAAATAAAAGGACCTGACATAAGATTCAACTATAAAGTTTTTTTTTACTATAAAAAAGTATTTAAACACGTCCACAATACTCACAATAAGCCTGACAAGTGACCGGGAAGGCGGGCAGAGGTCCGGACCCGTCCACGTCCACGTGTATATCCGCGGAACGGGTCAGACCCGCTGCGTTCGCGTACGCTTGGCACGAGAGCGGGTGGACCGCTGCAAAATATACAAAATGATATAGAAATAGCAACTTAATAGAAATTAATAATATTAATCATCCAATTTCAACTGTTACACCGTTTAAATTTGATATAATGCGTGAAAAGGGATATATTATGTTAACGATATGCTATTCATCCATCCAATAGGTACATAAAAAAGTATATAATAGAACTTAAAAAGTATACTTTTGAAGAACTTTGTAATAATAATTAAAAAGGCAACCTTCAAAGTGTAAACTGCAACATATTACATTTGAAATATTACGTGCAATGTTCGCACACTTTTCCAATTTTATTGTTAGCATTATAATAAAGAAATAATATCTTTTTCGGTTCTCAACTGAACATTTAATCTATTAAAATATAACAGAATACATACAAGAATGGCAAACAGCGCCCGCGTATCCCGTAGCTGAACAATCGCACGTGAACTCGTCCGCGGTCTGCACGCACACGCCGCCGTGCTCGCACGGATTCGGGTTGCATCTGTACACATTATTCAATTGAAATCAATATTGCATTAAATCTATAAAAAACAAGAAATAATAGTAAAAGATGATTTATTTGTCCAATAAATATCATCGGAATTAAAAATTTTATTATGACCATGTCTTTTTTCTTCAAATATAACAATGAACATTCAGAATCCTACATCTGAAATGTATATTGTATCTGCATTGCCCTTTAATTTGTGTTATCTATGCGTCGAATCTATCCTATGTAATATTCTTTTCTTCTTTTTTCTAACCAAGGACACTTGGTTTTGTAAATTTAAAGAAGTATTGTAACAGCGAACACATAATATAACGTTTGCAAAACGGCTTTTTTGAGTCTTTCCCCGAGGTAACCCCATCCATACCTATCAATCATGTGGCAGGCATCGAACACGATCTCGTTGGGGCAGCAGAACTCCTCGGGCTTCCAGTCGGTGGGCAGGCGGTAGTTGCCGTCCAGGGCGATGCGCCGCATGCACCCCACGAACCCGCGCGGCGGCCCTTTGCCCCCTGCACACAACAAACATATGAATTTTATTTCGTGTTTCAATTATTTAACCTCTCAACCACCGAGCGGCCAGATCCGACCGCGACACAATAGATTTTCTATTGTGTCTGTGATTCCGGGGCCTGATGGACTAATACTAGTCGTGCCACGCGTATTCTGTAAAGTTTCAGCAAGTTTGACTTTTTGCACACATAGACGAAATAAAAATATTAGAAAGAACAAATTAGGAAAAAACATGCACTATCTATTTTTTTAAGACACAAGCTTGAGATATATAATATATTCACTCTGAGTTTGTACAAAAAACTATTGCCCCAATTCCACAGGCTGTGATAAAATGTGAAGTTTTCTACTTTCGTATGAAATTTATAAAAACTAATTTAGAAAAAAAAATTTACTAAGTATAGCAAAAGCCCAGCAACATAATACAACATTTTCTCAAAAATTAAATTTATTTTACAATACAAATAAACGAATTATACGTTCCACCTCCATAGTTCCACTCAAAAAAAATATTTTTTTGTTTTCAACTCACCAGCAATATAATAAGTGCTGCCTGTAAAGAACTTAAGTTTCTTCGTAGTCTTCACAGGTCTATAGTCGACCGCTAGCGTGAGCGTGTCTGGTGCCAGCGTGAGGACCAAGGCATGCCAACGTCCATCATTGTATGTGTCTGCGTAGTTATCTAGTTTGATTTTGGGCGAACCCTCTGTGAATAGCTCGACTTTCACTTTACCCTCTTCTAGGAATACCTGTAAGGATGAATTTATTAGTTGTTTTTTCCGTTAAGTGTTTTTTTAAATTTATAACAGTTATTATCCTAATACAAGGTGATAGATCTCTAAAAAGAAATATTTAAATCAATTCCGCCATTCTTGAGTTATAAAGTGTGTATCTTATATGATTTTCTTTTATTAAGATTAGTTACTATGCTAAGCTGGATATGATTATATAAAAAAAAATGGGTGACGTAGTTTCTCATCTATGACAAGAAAAATTTTAATGGTATATGATTAATAAAAAAATTGCAATTCTTCACACACACATAAAACAAAACTAGATAGAATGACAGCCTGAAATAACACAATCAATGTACCAATGAGTTAAATCACCATATAATTAGCACGTACCTATTTGTACCGCTTCATTGTTTGTGTATTATTTTTGTTTGATTTTGTTTTGTTTTGTGTGTGCAATAAAGTGTTTTTTTATTTTTATTTATTTATTTTACCTTAACATATCCTTCAGATTTAAACTTATGGTATATCAACAGTCCATGCATCTCATAGGTGCGGAACTCCAGAGACACGTTGAGTGTATTCCCTCCGGAGTAACCGCGTAATTTCGCGTAAGAACCCTCTTTTAGGAACGTCACTGGCACTATTGGTGGTTCCTGTGTAGAATTAATTATTTAGTTTTTTTTATAAGAAATATGAAAGAAACAATATTCAAATACATAGTTAAGTTACATAGTTAAGTTACATAAGTACATCTAAGTATATGTTACAGTCAAAGCTCATTGACAATCATAACCACTTTTGATTACAAAATATCTCAAAACGTTTTTGAGCAACCTCCTTAGTAAAAAGTTGTTTTGACTGTCTATGAGTTTTAACAGTAACATATACATATAATTTAATAATACTATACTCACAGGACAATTATACAGCGTGTTCACTTTCTGATACTTGAACGGCTCCCCTGTATCGTAGCCCTCCTTAAGTTGCGCTATAATGTTGGTAGCGTTCAGGTACATGTTCTCCACGCACCCTGTAAAGTTCTGCTTCACTACTAGACCCTCTTGCGAGTTGGGCACTCCTCCGATGTACATCTGGGAGTATAATAAATAGGGTTATTACCTATGATATATAAAAAAGCTAGATACGTTACCCGCTCTCTATTTTGGCAAGAAAAAACTCAGCTAAGTGCCCGAGTTTCACTTAGTCACGCACCATTCAGCGTCGTGGCTGGACGTTCTTTTTATATTTTAATCGGCAGTTGTTATTACGAAGTACATGAGTGAGACATGTATTATGTCTCGTGCGTGAGAGTGAAAGAGAGAACAACTGTATTGGTGATAATGCGTTAGTAAGTAGGTATGTATTAATTACGCTGTTTTTTAGTGCAATGATGTTGGCGTATGCCGCGTCTACTAGTATAATAGAGTCATTGGGTATTATAGTTTTTAACCGACTTCAAAAAAAAGGGGGTTATCAATTCGGGAGGTTACCACCGACATCAAACCTATTTAATAAATAGCACATCTAAATAATATGTAGTAATTAATAATATCATTGTTTATTATTTTTTACTTTTCCGTATTTGAAGTCAGTTTTTTTTAACGTAGTTATTTTTTTTTACCCTTAAAATGAAGCTTCAAGTTTGTTAGTCGACTAGACGCTCGTTCCGGCTCACACAGGACACGACACAGGTTAAAAACGAAGTAAAATATAGCCTATGTTACTTCGTGCTACTGTAGCTTTTTATTAGTGTAAAAAATTATTATTAATGGTGCAGTAGTTTTGGAGCCTATTCAATACAAAGAAACAAAAATATCTTTCTCTTTAGAATATTAGTTTAGATGTATTTAAGAAAAATTCACTAGGTAGCATGCACTTTGTAAAACACATTCATATGAGAAGTATATATTTGAGTATATATCTTTAATCTATGTTTATGCCAAATAAAAAAAATGTTTTTTATCCCAGAAGTTTAGGAGTTAACAGTAATCATCTTTTTCATAGTATTGTAGTTGAATTCATAGTAGTCGAATTCACATGCGATCGCGATTTGCACTGCAATCGTCCACTGCAATTCTAACCTTAAAAAAAGGTCCTTCGAGCCGGATTTTTCAGCAAAACTACCGTAATTTTATATATTTTTGTTAATTTATTCAATTTTCAACTCACCGCTCTATTAAGATTCAGTCTAGAGAACTCTCCTCTAATTCTGCCTTGCACAATAACTCGATCCACTGAGAATATGATGTTCCTTCTATTCCTGGAGATGACTACATCATGCCAAATGTTGTCGTCGAGCAGACTGCCTACAGAGAGAGATGTGGCTGCGCCGGAACCTACAAAACATATTTAATTTTAAAGTCAAACTTCTTTAGGCGCGTTGAGAGTAAAATTTCAAGCTCGCGTCATAATAATACCGTCACGTCATGTAGTAAGGCGATGATGATGATTGATGGTATCTTTGAATCTTGCCAAAGAAGTTTCACTTCTGACACGTGTGCTTCGCACACGCGCTCTATTATTTTTTTGTTTCCCAATTATTTACGGGACGACGTGGTCGCTAAGCGACAAAGTTTCTTGAGAGATAAATAAAATAAATGTTTCCCTATAATATACCCATGTAATTTTCCCTTACCCCTTAACCCTTTCCTAAACTCAGCAAATATTCTAAATATGAAAAGTAGACAAAAACTATTTATGGCTAGCTTTCTATTCGACCTCTTAAAGACCAAACGCCCAGCTTACTTATTTGAGAAGCTTATGTGGCGAAAAGATGGTGGTTCTAACCCAGTAAGACTCGGAACCAATATTTTCTGTATACCAAAACATAGAACTATGGCCTTCCGCGGCAGTTTCAAATACTTTGCAACAAAATGTTGGAACGACATTCCTCCACCCATGCGCAACATTAGTAGCAAATTAAGATTTAAAACTGTTTATCGGGAGTACCTTTTAGGTATCCAAAAATCTATTTAATAATAATTTTCAATAGTTTTTATTTTATTTATTTATTTTCCTCTTTTGCATAGTTCTGTTACTGCCGTGAACCATTAGTAACGTGTACCATCTGATTGATTATGTTTTTAATATTGTCTAAATTGCTATTTATTGATATTTTATATTTACTAAAATTGTTTTCGTTATTTTTCCTTTATCTCTCCATATATTTAACATTATTTATACTTGTTTATTTATTTAAGTTTTATTTTTTATTTTTCTGCCCTCTAGAGGCATTGGCAGAATATCAGCGTCGGGGTTTTTCAACCCTGACATATATGCTGAGCCAAGGCCTGTTCGTAGAACACTGTGCACATTAAATGTATCCGTTTCTTTTTTATACTGTGTTTTTTGTGTCTTTTGATTGATTTTATGTTTTGTGTTTGTAATATGTATATTTTCTTGTGTTCTATGAATAAACGTGTTATCTATCTATCTATCTATCTATCTAATTGATAAAGTCAAAACCTTCCAAACTGCTAGTAAATAACTTTATTCGGTATACGGTATATTCTATTATCTATATTATGACGGTCGAAATGGCTTCCATATGAAGTGTAATTAAATAAATGAACGTTTGAATTTGATTCAAGTATCAAGTATTTTCACAATACTTTTTTTGAGGAAAACATAGTATAACATCAATTCCCAAATAAAAAGAAACTATACGCCATTCATAACCTATTTTTTCCAATTTAACTTACCAAGATCAACATTAAGCACAAGTCGGTTATCCCTCAATTGCAGCGCTATATAATCCCCCTGAGTGCCTCTAGAGTACAGCAGAGCCCCGGAGGCGACACTAGTCTTGAACCGGAATCGAACTGTTTCCCGGGACGCTGATATGGGATCCCGGAGAAGGTCTATCTTCACTAGTGATGTACCGTTGAAGAATAGCGTATCGGCAACTAGAATATAAATAAATTATGTATTATTTGTCATTTTACAATAGTTGTCAGCGGCTGATTGGTGATTTAATAACTTTAACAGAAAATGGCAAAATACGTTTTATGTGAAGTCACAATTTAAAAAAACAAGTAGAAAAGAAAATTTGTTTTTAACCGATTCATCAGTGATCATCAAAAGTGTAATACTTTGGATGATCGCTTTAAAGATATATCCAAGACATTAAATACATACCATAATCACAGCCGTACAGTTCGACTCTCATCGATATCTTGTCCCGCCATCTCATGGGATTGATTCTTATATACTGAGCTATTATAGGCACTTCGAATTCGTTCTTCACTACCGTGTTACCGTCGTGGTTACCTTCGAACATCTGTAATTATTTATGCACACGTTTTAATGAGTGTATTGTTTTGCATAATCATTTGTTTTACAATACTTACGTACAATATACAGTGTTAAAGAGGGTATGGTTTGCTTTTAAAGTTATACAAATTTTATTTCCAATATTTCCTCAAAATAATAGTAATATGCTGAATTTATCAAAAGTATATGTTCCTCTTTTGACCACATAAATTTGTCTTCTCTCAAAAGGATACTCCGCTAGCGCTACTATTGGTCATTATGCTTTATATAGTGTGCCCACGTTCAGTATACTCAATAGAACTTATAAAAACGTGTTAGATAGCCCATTTATCGAGGAAGGCTATATATCATCACGCTAAGACCAACAGGAGCGGAACCACGTGGGTGAAACCGCGGAGCGCAGCTAGTCCTTTATCAATTACTACTTACTCAATAGATAATTTACCACAACTGAAACTTGGCAATTTATTTTATTTAAAAGGCACTTATTTTATTTAAACTTAGCACCAAATACCTATTTTTATATTCTACTTTTAGTTTTAGTGTTAATAGTGTTTACAAAAACAATAGTGTGCATATCTAAACTATGTTAGTTATACCAAAACTCATAGTACATGCTTAATATTAGAAAGGTCAAAGTTAATATTAAAAGTATTTACAAAAATCTACATTACTATACACATTGGATTTATACCAACAATGTTGAGTTATATTTTGTAGAATAACTATTCAAAAATGTAATTTAAAAACCTATGAGCTGCAAGTAGACACGTGTAGACATAGACAAGACAAGACACAGTATGAATGAGCTACTGTATTTAGAGAATTGATTGTTGTTATTATCTGTAAATTATGATTGAAAATATCTGCAAACTATATTGACCATAATGATACATTGAAACCAATCTTATACACCATTAAATAAGATTGCAAATCCAACAAAAAAACCCCTTCAACCTGCGCGTATCCTTCCGCGTCGGTCAGATCCCTCCAACTCTCGCCATCATCGCAGTACTGTATCATGTACTCGGAGACGAACTCGTCGGTAGCGAACCGGCCCCTCGTGGCCACCGCGCGCAACTCCCGCCGCTTGTGCAGGTTTATCGTCAAGTGCTGGTAATACGAGCTCTCTTTCGCCGTCCATGCTGATGTCCCTTCACCGTTTAGTGTTTGTTAGTAAGTTGTGATACAGTGCAAATGCAGCTTTATAACCGATTGGCTATGGTAAATAATGATTGCTGCATTTAAACTGTATGAAAGTACTGTTAATAGATTTAGTATTTGATATTACTGATAAGTTATAGTTAAAGAACTACTTCAAATGTTTAATTCTACATTCAAACTCTAATAGCGAAGCAAACTAAAGAAGGTACATAACCCATCACCTATACAAACATAAATCACTAACACAAGCATCTAAACGTGCAGATACAACCACCACGATTCTCGTTTTAGCCCCACCACCAAATTACCTTGACTTCACCCCCCGCCGCTTTATACTGCGCGTAGTCAAGTCCGTTACTACCATAGCTGATATGATACTCTTGGACGTATTCCTGCGAATGCGCTCGTCCCTGTGTCGATATTCGAGTGACATTCTTCACCGAACCCAAATCTATGACGAGTTGTTGGTCAAAGTCATTCTCGGACGCCGTCCACGCGTTCAAACCTTTTTCCAATTTTGCATTTTAGTCTTTACATCTAGTTTCGTGTCTGTTAGTATGTTTGGACGTTAGTGGAAATCAAATACGCAATTTTCATAACATTTTATTTAACCCATATACATGTTAGCCCTTTAACCTACGATCTACAAAACAAAACCACACACTAACACACACCTAATGAAAATAACATTTTAATAAGGTTTTGGCTTCTTTTTTAAGAAATCACTAGTAAATTTTGGGTCTGGTTCAACCAATGGTTTTGCATCCTCGAACAGTTCTTCTATAGTTAAGCATTTAAATGGAACAATTTCACTGTTTATCCCATCTTTAACTTTTATTGCAACGGCCACACTATATAAATCATTTAACAATGTTTCTTCAAAAGCATAATCTTCTATAAGTACATCATTCTCATATAAAACTGTGCTTGTAGTTATTTCACCAACTTTTAACTCTTCTTTTATGGAGAAACTAAGAGCTTCCAGAGAAGTTGTAATTCCCACACCAATGTTCTTCACATAACTTTCTTTCAAACACCAAATACGGTAAAAACATGCCATCTTTTGAAGATCAGAGTGATAACTATGAATTTTCTTCCATTCATGTTCAGATAGTTGCCTTCTCATTAGGCGAAAGAAATCTGGTATATCCTTGTTAACAGGAGATTCAATTGTCATAACATCAATACCAATATTTTGTGCAGTGTTACCAGCTAAGACAACAAAGTCACCTTGATGGGATACATTAAAATGTACTGATGTATCAGTGCCTAACAAATACGGTTTCCCATTTTCATCCCTACCAACTTGTATGGATTGATAGGGAATATCAGTTGCGATACTGAGATACTTCCTAATCATGAGTCGTCCAACTAAACTCGACTTAGCATCTTTGAGAAAGACAAATTTTGAGATTCTATGCTTTTCCTCAGGTTGAATGTAGCTTGAAGCAGCTAAAATCTGAGCTTCAGTAGGATTCCATTCGCTGGCATTAAATGCCCATCTTGTATTCTTTGCTGCCATTTTTATTTTGTGGATGGGAAGAATTATCTTGTATTCCTTATATGTGTTTACGTAATTAGTCAACAGGGATAGTTTTTTATACCATGTGTGAACCTGTTGACGAATTAATCCTGTTTCAGGGTTTATCTAGCACTCTCAAGCTAAAAACTTAAACGCAATAAAAAAGAAAACAAAATTTGCATGCACAATTTAAATTAAAACAATCTCATAAGGGGAAATAGCATAATATGACTGAAAGTTTATTTTCCCATAACCTTTTTGCTTTCATGTCAGGTTACATAAAAAGTTTAGGGCAAATCCATAATTTAAAATCTATTCAACCTGTAAAACATTAAGCTATAAAGGATTATGGGAAAATATGTATGTATGTGTAGGTAAATCCTATAAGATATTAAAAACAAGGATATTCTAAAACTACAATGAACAATGCTCAAACTACTCACACAATAGCAAATTAAATCAGTGACCTTGCACCTAACAAAACTATCAAATAATTGATTTTGAAATATCAAAAATACAAGTTCCAATAAGAGTTTTTCAATATTGTAATATTTTTAAGAACAGTATTCAGTCAGATATAAAACATTGGCTTTGTAATAATTCTTGAAACAATTATGTGTTATGAAGAAATATGAGGAACTACATAAACAAAATGCATATTGGTATTTGATTGGTAAAAGCTAGAGGTATAAACTTACCATGTAATTTAGCATTATCCGGTCCTCTTTCCCGTAAGCTAGAAGTAGCAGTCAATTTAGCGTAGTCTAACAGAGGTTCATTACATTCGTAGTCGTAATAATAACGGACTGAATCTGAAAATACGTACATTTATAACATGAAAACTGTTCATAAAAATTTGAAGACTCAAGTAAGAAATCAAGTGCAAGCAACATAATAATTTTCGATTTTAAATAGCAGTTAAATGAGTTAATTGTTTAAAGTTTATATTGATATGTACTAACCTGATTTTGTACTTGATATGCTAAAACAAAGCACCACAACAAAATAATACACAGGGCTGCTCATCATAACTTCATATTTAAACCAAATTGAAGCAATAAATACAAATTATGAGTTAGTCACAAATTCAAATAAAATTGTTTGATCATTAGATTCGGCGTTGTCAACTTGTCATATCGCTCACCAAAGGACAACACCCAACTCCGGTTTCACCGGTTTATAACGTTTTTACTGAATAAATCTGCGGATGCGATTGGTTAAAATTTGGTAACATGAAGTTTAACCAATAATAATTTACATTTATTACCATAGACAATTTTACATAGCATAATTTATTTCTGTTATTCACGAATACAATTGTTTAACTTATGGAGTGTGCATAATATGAATATAATATTGGAAATGGCAATTGGCAAATATTATGCTATGATATAATACGAACATCAGTTTCTTAGCTTCTAATTACCAATATTATTTTTTTGGACCAAGCGCAGCGGCTCAAGATAAAATCGATACGTGAATGGAATTTTTATGTATCTACTTTATAGATCGTAGAACCTCGTAGAACGCACTCGAGTTTTTTTATCTGTGTAAATGAAAACATCATGTATTTGATGACTTCATGTCTGATGTCAATAAAATTTTGAATTGGTTGATTGTAATTTTTTTCTAAATAAATTAGCAAGAATCAGTATTAATTTGAATTAATAGTATAATTATTTAAGATATTCACATTCAGTGCAAGCCCTTGTACTTCGTTTATCTAATTTTAAAGTGGGTGAACGCCCTTATCCCATAACAGGCTTTCGCGGCTCCATAAGAATTTCCATTTTCCCGTGACACAAGAAAGTTTTTTTGCCACGTTCTGTCGGCTTTTTTAAATCCCTGTTACATCAGAATGTTATATATTTAAAGGAAGCCAATAATCAGGTAAATAACAGTTCTTATTAAACTAATTTTTACAATATAAGTCAGATGTTGGTTGCGGTATCATGCAGTTGTCTAAAAATCAATACGAGTGCATGTCATGTATTGTGTTATTCAATAGTTCCTCTTTGATTATTATTCTGGTTTTGTTGCTGAAATAAATGTATTCGACGTTTTATATGTTTATTAATATACGCAGCGAATTATGTTTTTTTTATTGAGTTCAATATTTTTTTATATAAATAAACAATACCTTCTGCTATAATTCACATTTCTAAGGGCCGATTTTTCAATGCCCAGATAAACAGCTAGATAGACTTTATTCTTCAGTTAACAAAATATTCAATTTTTCAATAGACGAATAGGACTTATCTATCCAATAACTACGTTATTTGAGGAATAAATCTATTTGCCGCTCCAACGGCCAGATAGCGCGCTATTCGACTGTTAGGCGTTTGAGTTGACAACTGACGCGTCAAATTTGAGATATTTTCGTATGTCATAACATAGAGCGTAGAATTATTAACAATTAAACCTCTTTCTATATAATTATTATCAATTAAAATCATATTGAAATTGGTGTTTTTGATAGTATTGATGACCATGCCATTGAAAATTTGCCGAACGCTGCCTTTAAGTATGTCGTTTCCATCGTAAAATATATAAATTGAAACACAAATTTAACCAAACTCTTTACTCGAATCAAAACAACAATCAACAATCATAGAAGACAAGTGCACTCCTGACGTGAGTCATAATGACGGTTGTTGACAAATTGCAAGATTTGACTCTATCCCGCTCTAACTTGACTAATTTAATATGTTTGTTTCGCCACTCCGAGAGCAGTGCTGCCAATATGGAAATATTTGGTCAGATAGTTATTCATCAAATAAATCACGATTGAAAAATAGGCGAGCCGTAATGAGTTGGATAAATAATTGAATAAATCTATTCGATGGGTATTTATTAGACTGTTTATCTCGCGATTGAAAAATCGGCCCTAATTGGATTAAGGGTTTATCAAGCAAAAGAGGTGTCCAAAAAAAGACCCAGAATCGACAGTAATGAAATGTGTACCAATGGATTGACAATAAAATATAATATGATGTAGCTGTAGCAGCAATCCTGAAATCGTTATAGTATAGGAGCTAGGAGCAAAATAAAATAAGCAGGGAATTTGTTTCTAAAATAAAAAAATAAGTTTATTATCTAATCAAATGATATCTTCATTAGTCAGCTGACATCAGCTGACCATCATCATCATCAGATCAGTCATCAGCTGACCGCTCTAGCGTAAGGTCTTTGTCACTAGTAAGACGAGAGGAAAATGACCTCTTACGTTTTGAAATGTGATGTATGTAATATTGGAATTAATGAAGTGCTTGCGTTTGTTTATATCAAGATAAAAGTAATTGACAAGGATGCTCTATCAAGGATTTGTTTAATAGTTTCGTTTAACTGAAGATATTTTGAATGCAAATAACTGCTTTTTGAATCGGTTCAATTAAAGAGAATGGAACAAAGCAAGGATAATGTATCAGTGAGTGATGTGGAAGATATAACCAGGCTATTGAAACATACAGATGAAATAGATGCAGGATGAAATTGATATTTATTGTTTTATGGCATTCAAATGCTTTATAAATATAAATTTACAAAGAATAGAAAAAAATTGTGAGGTATCCGCCCCGGAATGGTGCGAAAGGATGCAGGTTCGAGTCCCGCCTCGTGATCGAATTTTTTCTATTCTTTATAAATTTATAGATGCAGGATGTTTGGCTATTGTTGTGGCAAGGGACCTTAATAGGTTGCCGTCTGTGACCATCAATGATGGTGTTAGCGTGAATAATATCATGAGGTGCGATGTAATGTGCTTCACCCTCGATTTGGAAAATGATAAATTACTAACATAGTTTTAAGAAAATGTCACCTGTTTTATTGTATAAATAAAAAATTTTATTATATTTAATCTTGTTTTTTGAAGATATCATCTGAACTTACTATCATACCAAATTACCAATTTTAAAGTGTAAACCGAATTTCGTTGGCAGATACAAAAATGTCGAGCATGTCAGACCGTAAAGCTGAGCTGGAGCGCAAGAAGGCCAAGCTCCAGGCGCTCCGCGAGGAGAAGGATCGCCGCAGGAGGGAGAAGGAGCAGAGGGATGCGGAGGAAGTGATGGTACATTCTTTTTATTTATTTTAATCAGAATAGAGACCGAACTATCATTTGCTTGGTACTGCATTACTCGCTATTGGTAACTTTGCAAGGCAAGACGATTATTGCATACAGATGATGAACGATAAGATATTTGATAAGCTGTTGGGTAAGTTTTAAATAAATAATTATTTAAAAAATATGTAGTAGTATGTGAAAGTTTCAAGTGTTAAAAAAAATATATTTTGGAGACATTCCACTCTGTTATAAAATTGATTGTTGTGACTTTAGTGTTCATTTTTTTCATCAATGCTTTCCCTTATGTTAATTCAGTGGTTGATGCATTAAGAAGACTGACAGACAGAGTTACTTTCGTTTTCTACTTTTATTTATTTAACTAGGTTTTGTTTAGAAACGCTTTTCAATTGTGAAAATACAGAAAAATCATAATTTACCACTAGTTCAGACAGTAGTTTGTATAGAGAAGAACCGGCAAGAAAAACCAAAGTTGCTCAAATAAAAATCATTAGTTTAGATGATTATTTCCCTTCAATTTTAAAAATCATCATCAGATACGTGCAGCGAACACGTCCAGCCTCGACAGCCGGCGGGATCTCGACGAGATGCTCTCTTCCCTGGGCGTGGCGCCTGTGAAAGATGTGCTGTCGTCACTATCTTCGATGACGTCACTAACCCCGCCGCAAACCGCTTCCCCGGACGCTAGTCTACCCCATACGGATAAAGCCAGCTTGCCACCGCATGGGTATGACTTATTTTTTTATCTTTTTGCACCATTTTTTATGTTAGCAGTTTCTGGAATAAGTTTCAATTTAAATTTCGTAAAAACGTTTAAATTTTAATACTAGTAGAAATGGAATACAATTAAAAAGTTGAATAGACTATACTACATTTTTTACCCATGCCTTTTTCGCTAATGAAACTTAAAAAATCACATACACATCTTCTTATATATAAAAATGAATCGGAAAATGTGTTGGTAAGCGCATAACTCGAGAACGGCTGAACCGATTTCGATAATTCTTCAAAAATATGGCAATTCCGTCACGTCATGGAGTAAAATGACGATTTCGGTATTTATTTATAAATCTTGTCACTTCTGTCACGTGTGCTTGGCACACGTTCTCTTTTTACTTGAGTACTTAAGTACAATCTAAGACACAAGTAAGGGCGTTTGTCCACTACAAGGAATTTTACGGTCCGGCATTCCGATTTTTTACGGTCCGGTATGGCACGCCATTAATCTATATACTAGCTTGTGCACTATACGTAATTTTACTGTCCGACATTTTACTTTTCCCTATTCCGGATGGTTTTTTGTGTCTACGAGTCGCTGTAGGTATAATTGTTTTCGAATGCCCACTTGCTTGGATTTTACTGTTTTTACTGCATATGCCAATTGAAAGCAAGCTCTTGTTTTACTTTCTTTTAGTTGGCAATGAGATTTGAGAAGTCGGTATTGTTATTTTATATACATTGACCTATAATTATTATCTAAGTAAGTGTTGGTAAGTTAAAGTTCAAGTGGGAATAGCTTATTAGCTCCTCGTCACCGATTAAAATAAATAAGTGAAACACGCATTTTAAATCTCTTACGGAACTTTACTTTTTATTATAACGAAGTAATATAATATTTCACCTTCTATATTTTTTACTCGTTTCTTGTAAAATGCAAAAACAATCATTTATGATAGCATTATACCGCCAAACTTCCTTGAACTGTACCGCACTGATCCGAGTAAAGACGGACAGGTGCACAAGCAATTCATCGGTTTTTTCATGCCACACCGGACCGTAAAAAATCGGAATGCCGGACAGTAAAATTCCTTGTAGTGCACAAGCGCCCTAACAGTTCAAAAAAGAGAAAACTTACATATTAAAATATTTACACCTCATTTTTTAATTTCTAGACTGGTGAAGAAATCGACGCAACTATTGGTTGTCTCGGTTCAGTCTACAGACATTCCCCCAAAAGAGAACGTCACATATGCGAAGCAGACCCAGACGACCACGTCGGGGGTCACTGAACTGCGTGATGGTAAGTTTCCTTCCATTTTTTATACTAGCCTATAGGTTTTTTTCCCTCCATTTTTTTACTATCCTTGATTATCGTAATTTTTTTTTAATTTGTGTTTTTTTCGTTAGTGAAAAGAATATGGCAATACAATTTTGCATTTCTGTGCAAAACATTTTTTTTTCTCTTGGTTTTGTTTATAAAAAGTTAACATATATTTCTAAAACTATTGCAGTACAATTTAATATTCCTTAAATATTTATGAAATAGGCAAATATGTATAAGTACAATTAATGATTATTTGCAATAATTTAATACTTTGATTCCTATAAATGTGTGTACAATAAGTATGATTGCATTAACATGCCTCTGATTGTCAAATGATGTACATATTTTGATTTTCAAAGGCGGGGACCAATTCTCAAATTACTAATTCCTGTCCAAATTTTACTAATACTTTTTAAAAAACATACTAACATAATATTATACAGATAAAAAATACTATGCATGAGTGATATAGATACCTACATAAATGTATTCTATTATATATTTTCTATAAAAGCAATTAATTTGAGAATTGGTCTGATATGAATTTGACTTAACTGTGATGTCTGGGTGATGGTTTTGTTGTTTTCATTTGCAAATGTAACTTGTGTGTCTGTCACTAATCGAATGAATTAAATCACATTCATTTAACTCATATTTGAACAATTAGTGCAAAACTAAATCTATCAGAATTTGCATTTTGTGTACATCTGTCTCTTTCTCTCATATGGAAATTACTTTTACTAGAGTGAGATGGATTGCTTATAAGTTGTAAATCATTGTTGGCATATAAGCAGTCCTTCTCGCTTAGTGTAAAGCATTATTTTGTGATAGAAAGAGATGTCATTATAGTGAAATGCAAATTTATTTGTATAGATTTGGCTTAGCTATTAATTTATAGTTCCACTATAGTTATTAATTTTTATCTTTTTGCTTTTTATGACAAAATGTTGTCAATCTATTGTTCATATGTTGTCAATCTATTGTTCATTAGTAATTAATTAATTATCTTAGTAATGGAACTATTAATTATGAAAATAATGATATTTAATACAATAACAGAATAAGCAATGATCATATTATATCGTAGACATCGCTTATAATTTTGTGTATAGTCTCGTGTTTGCAAATGAAACCTTGTCGAATAACCAGCGACGTTGTAGTTACAAAGCAGTATTTACTTTTCACACTTCTTGCCTCAGTAGTCTGAATTTGTTAGAAGAAATTATTAGAAATGACATTTTTAGAAACTTAGTCGCATCATTGTTGATTTTTTTGTTGCGTCAATAAATTCCGACTACACGTACTCACGCAATTCTGGAAAAGCTTTCGTGCTATTTTTTTATATTAGAAAATTTACCGTATATAAATGCAGTCAAGGTTCAAATTTGAATAAAAAGTTTCAACATTTGTGTTCAAGCTTCATTGCAATAGCTTTAATGTGTTTAGCTGTTTTTTTTGTTTATGTCACATTTTTTAGGACAATAACATTTTTGTACAGTCTATCAGATAGTTATTTTATTTGGTAGGTTTAAAAAAAATATTTGTTCAGTTTACACTTATTTCTCATCACATCACACTAGTCTGTAAAAATCTAAGAAATCAATGCGAATGCCAAATCCTTGTTTAAACAAATTTCTCCCAGTAAATTCTCTGAATATATGCATCTACCCTCAAAACTTGTCTATTCACAAAAATTTATTCAAGTAAAGTTTCATATTGTATTTTTACAAAATATGTGTTATTCCTTTTTTTCTGGTGAATTATTTAATAATACTGTCTCCAAAAAATTAACAATGGCTGCATTTATAAATCGAACTACCCGACGTGGTGACGTCACAGTACTATGAGTACAACAAAAGTAAATACTGTATGAGTGTCTGGTGCTGTTTGTGTTTGTGCTACCATAAAAAAGGCTGCTCTTCCAATGCATCACCGCTTGCAGGATACATGGAGGACTGGTGGCGGCCACGGAAAGGTAATGTACACTTTATTAACACACTATTACATGGGATCGTGGTTGTGTTTTGCTTGAACTGTGTTAAAACACAGTTCAATCTAAAGATTGAAGAAATTTTTGGTATAAATTATTATGGGTCATTATTTATTAGGTATGTCAGATTCTATGACAGTTATGATGACAGTTCAATAATTAATTTTTTGTTTGAGTGAAGTACTAAGAAAAATAAAAGATTTTTAAAATACATACTTATTCATTTAATATAATATTTTTATAAATAAAAAAGGGCGTTTAGATTTGCAAAAATACAACCACCATTCCTTAACTAAATAACACTACACAGTGACATGGTACATCCATTAAATGGTATTCAAAATTATCCATCTTATCAACACACTAATTTTCCTCATAACGTGGTGATTAGAATGTAAAATTTATTCTAATATTCATTGAGGCAGAAAAATTTGATATATTGTAAAACGTAAATGGGGAAAAAAATTGGTTGTAAGTATTTTCCATAATAATAGGCAGAACTGTATAATCATTATTAGTAACATTTTATATTTTAAATGTAAAATATCAGGAGGAATTCTAAAAATACAGTCACCACCTCTTATCACTTGAAAACTGCATGAGAATCTAAATTAGTGATCAGTTATTTTGGAAAAATAATAATTTCATCTGAATGTTTCGATTGGGCATGTTGAATCAATGTTGGGAGTTGCATGGTCTAACACTACCAGAAGTTAGTTAATACGATTATGATTAATGGATAATTATAAAATATTTTACTATTTAGAATCCTAAAGCTATTTACTGATTTTATTGTTAATTTTTGTCCCAATAGCCCACGCGACAGACTACTACGGTAAGTCATTATTCCTCCTGTACGCTTCCGTAACACATTACTCTATCTGTCGGTGAATAACATGGTGCCGGTCTAGTCTAGATCTCATCGGATCTGTATATAGAACTACTATCACGCTTTTAGACTCTTACT
The DNA here is from genome assembly GCF_061535455.1 of Colias philodice. Lineage (NCBI taxonomy): Eukaryota > Metazoa > Arthropoda > Insecta > Lepidoptera > Pieridae > Colias > Colias philodice. The sequence continues at coordinate 11,680,799 of NC_143095.1, read as the reverse complement.
AACATTTCCCGTACACCAAAGTGCTCGAATCGAAGTTCGGAAGTTTCGAGAAGTTTGGTGTCCCACAGGGGTCGATATTTGGACTAATGATGTGGTAATTACCAACCAGAGTGGCCTTCCAGAGTTCTCCACGTGGTCTCTGAACCACAGGCCACAGTATATAGCACAGGAATATTATATGTCTATTATGGTGGTGGTATGGGGATCGCCATATCATTTCACTCACACTTCCAATTATACTAACAATACATTGCACAGGTTTAACGCATTCGGACCCATTTTATTCAACTTTCAGACTGGATTGGTATTTAGTGATCACAATTATAATTATACTTTGCGTTTCAATAAGGATTGGTTCAACCAAATTTTTATCAACTACATTCACCATAGTCCATAACTATATGTTTTGTTCACGCGCGTAATTCTTCTTGAAATGCATCCGAATGGATTGTTCTTAAATATGCAGTCTCAGAGTTACATCAAATGGAGTCAAAGACCATGCTGTATATTACATAGCAATTGTTATTACGCTCCTATGTGTAGTCATTTAATATTGTTTTTGGTCGAAAGATACTGACATGATTTATTTTTTCCTCCCTTTTCAAGACGAGTACAATCTAAACCCGGGTTTAGAGTGGGAGGACGAGTTCACAGGTAGGTCTCAAATCCGAACCACAGACGACCTTAGCCTGTGCCACTGTCACCTTAGCATGTATGTTCGACTTACCCCTCTTCGTATATGTAACGCTATTTATCAGTAGTTGCTAACATAACATGGCATTATACTCTTAAGTGTCAATATATACAGGTTCTATATACAGGTTATAGTTTTAGGGAGATTATTTTTTGTGAATTAGTAACTGTATTCGGAAGAAAAACTTGGTGGGCGCGAAAGAAATCTTAATTTACAGGCTTTTCAAATCGATTTTGCCTCATTACAAATTCTTATGGTAAAATTATAATAAAAACTGACTATAATATGCTAGATTATACCTGTATGTATTGGCATTTGGTGACAATTCTTAATTATACATTATATTTATCTAATATACAAGTATAATGTTTTGATTAATATGCATGCAACAAAAATAATATATTTTTTATGCATGACATTTATGTCATTGTCTCATGTTTAGGTATTTTTATATTTTATTTATTTATTAAATATATCTCTCAGTGGAGAGCTCGGGAAGTTTTTTTTTTTCATTATTTTAAGATAATATTAAGGCTTTCTGTTACAATTTGCTTTTTAAATCCCGTGTGTGAACTTTTTTCTAGATATTCATTAAAATTTGAAATCTACATTTTATACACTCTTGACACGTATCAAGAATGAATCTGCCTGCTTTTTGCATTAGCCACATTTTTTTTATATTTTTTCAAATGTTATTATTGCATACTATACCCGTTGTAAAACATCTAAGTTACTAGCAGAATGATTCTAAGAGAGGTGATGATAAATCAAAACTAATTTAAAAGATGTTGTTGATAATTGTGAACCGACTCAGGTCCTGTTTTTTAAATTTATTTCTATATAAAATTCTTCAAGAATTTTCATGAATCGACATTCAACGCTACTAATCTGCCCCTTAGCTTAGAGTGTACGAAAGAATACTTTCTGTTATTTTTTTATCAAGAAAAAATACAAAAAAATGTACACTCGAAACGTTGTAAAAATTTAGTGCTTCATGTGTTAACAAAACGCAGGGGTTCATGCTGAATGATCTATTTGGGACATCTTCTTCAAAATTCAAAATTCTTTCTTATTTATAACTTGAATCATTAAAGAACAAAAATAATTGAATCATCAAAGATAAAAACACTGGATTTAAATATAATTATTGGCTTGGTGTTTTGGCTACTTAATCCTAGCAACTATAATAGGAAGTACATATAAAGATTTCACTAAATACTTTAATGACTCATGTTATAAATTACTTTTGGATTAGGTCAAGCTTTCAAATAGTTACATATCACAGCTAAATTTCTTACCAGTTTGAAGTCTACGTCCATTCCATGGTTTTGGAGATAGAATTGATATAATGTTTGTAATAAAATGAGAATAAATGAAGGAAAAGAGTAAAGTTATATCTGTCATCAATTCATTGAATCTTAATGGATAATTAATTGGAAGAGACGTAGACTTTGCAGTTTATATTATTCGTAAATCGATTCCACTATATATTATTTATAGGCAAATTAAAATGAATAATGACAGAAGTTTTCTACTTTTCGTAGATACGTAAAAGTTGCCATAAATAATGTATGCTTTCTTTATATTGAATTTATTAAAAATTATAATATAAACTGCACCAAATGTTTTGATTTATTAAAATCTTTCATTTCGCTAGTAGTTAAAAGTAGAGCTATCTTCATATGCATTTTATGACACAGTTATTCACATATTATAACACGTTGTTTCGTGAAGTTTGTCCTAATAAAGATAATAATCGCTTACCGTTCAACAAACAGTTAAAATGATTATAAGAAAACTTTATTAAACTTCACGAAGCATACACCCCTGGCTGACATACTCTTGACGGCATCGAAAGGTGTCTAATCCTTGTCAATCGGTTGAATACTAAAATTTTAAACATGCGGGTAGTCGTAACATTAACAATCAAACTACCCACTAAAATTGAAAAAAATAAAATAAACGTAAGACGAGGTAGAACCGGCAAAGAGGTAAAGTAAGTCAGCCAGCGCATGGCACAAGGCCGCAGCCCGCCCGCCGCAAAGGGCCATTCTTATTCACCGTCCAGTGCTTACATTCGACGGGGACGGCGCGCGGCAAGGTGACGAAGAGGACGCGGCGTTCCACGGCAAGCTGCCGCCGGGCATCCTGCCGCACGGCCTGCCCACCGTCAAGGAGGTGCAGCCGGCCGTCACCGCCGCGCCGCAGGACAAGAAGGAGGAGGAGAAGGAGAAGAAGAGTGAGTCCGATGTATAAAATAATAACAGTTTATTAATCTAAAGACGATAATGATTCAGCGTTTTCTGTTCGGGGTCTAAATTTGGAATCTTTTTTATCAAACTTTCTAAAACCATTCTTAGTTATAATTACAAAATTTCTACTTTTTTAAAAGTTATATATTTTATAGAAGTCTTTATAAATTAAGAGTTCGTAAGACTTTTAATTTACGAAACAAGAAATATTACTCTTCGTAAATTAAAGGTATCATCTTGGTTCTATAGCACTGTACCATTTTTAGCAGCCTATTTACGGAACAATATTAGTAAATCTACTACTATGATTTACCCTTAAATATTATCATTAGCATTGTATTCACTCCCAGTCCGCGAGCTGAGCAACGACGAGAAACAGACGATAATGCTGTCGGCGGAGTTCCAGAAGTTCGTGAGTCGCGCCGGCCGCGTCATCGAGCGCGCGCTCGCGGAGAGCGTCGACATCTACACGGACTACACCGGCGGGGGGGATAACGAGAATGCGCAGTTAGTTGCTCACTACCCTTGCTTGTTTGAAAAATATAAGCTACTTGTTTTTAGGGTTCCGAACCTTAAAAGGAATAAATGTAACCCGACACTATGTTGTCCGTTTGTCACTTGGCCGCTTTTATTTTTATTGTAATAATTGCTTTTTCAAAATATTGACTTTCATTTTATATTGTTTGAGTTAAAAAAATCGTATAAGTAATAGGGTAAACCACCCAAATATTGGCACTTTAAGCAGCTACTTCACAAAACCGGTGTTTGCATGAACAATTATGTTTTAATTAAGAAAAAACATTTATACTGATATTCTAATCTATGGAGAATATTATAATGTACTTTTCAATTCAGACTAAAAAATATTTACTAGATCTTAAGTAGGGCTTTCAAAGTGTATACTATGACATTTTAAAGTTAATTTGTACCCAAGAAGCTTATATCTTATACACTGGAGATTTCGGTATGAACATTTGACGTGTAACAAGAAAATTGTTGTGTTCTATCACTTTCACACCTAACTTGGTATTGCCACTGTTAATACGAAGTTTTCCCAAGGCTACTATGTATGCTGTAATATTCTGTGCAAAAGGTTAGTTTTTGTACATGAGTTTGTTGATAAATTGCCAACAACGTCATTCAGAATCATTGTTGGATGTGACAATTATTATTTTTGCTAAATAAAATAAATATCTGAACCAATTATTAAAAAGCGATATTCCCTGATTATGGGTAGTTACCATAATAAAATTGTAGCAACTCTCACTTTGACAATATGACATAAGTGTCAAAAAAATTGCGTCGCTTCGAATATTTAAGTTAATAATTAATATTGTTGCGTATTTAATAAATATTTTCCGAATATTAATAATGTATTGCATTGTGAAAAATTGCAGAAGTTTTTGGACACCAAATTCTGGCCTATAATTTCACAGGCAAGTGTATATTTACGTTATTTACAATATTCCTCAATACTCATGCATTTACCTGTTTAGAATCATTTTAATGGCAAAAATCGTCAAATTTATCATCATTTTACTAAGCAATCATGTTAAATTAGTTCTTTTCCTAATACTTTCATCATTTTTCAACAAGTTTTCAACAAACAAATTTAACAAGTAAGGTAACCATGATGATGGGTTTTTACGGATAGCGACGATAATATATTGCTAAACAATATTATGATGAACATTTAGAACACCATTTTAAAAAATTTTATACAAGTAATGAAACAACACACGACATCGGTATTGCACTCACATATTGTGGTTTGTTCTTTTTTACATTGAAATTTATAATTTTTAACCTAATATTTTTTGTTTTACGTATTTCAGCTTTCCAAAAATGAAATAAAAAGAAATAAATGGCTGTCCATAGTGCCTATCAAGGGTAAAATTTATCAACATGCCAGAATATGCAGTTTGCATTTTAAGCCTGAGGATTAAGGTCCAGAAAAAAAATACCTTTTGAAAAGTGCTATACCTTTTTATTTACCACATTCTTGTTACTGCGTCTCAACTGATAAAGTAATTTTAATTATATTATAATTAACCACCATGAAACCATTAGTAACCGTAAGTACAGCTCCTGAAAGACATACGAATTTCTGAGAACTGTAATATCGCATCGTTACCACACATCAACACTAGCGATGCAACTCTCCCTTTGGAATATTGAAAAGTTTTAGACTGAAGCTTGAGTAACCAAAACGATGTTTTAATGTATGTAGCACTCATATTCTTCTTCTTATATATAAAAATGAATCGCAAAATGTGTTGGTAAGCGCATAACTCGAGAACGGCTGAACCGATTTCGATAATTCTTTTTTTATTATATTCCTTGAAGTACGATGATGGTTTTTATGTAGAGAAAACGTAAATATGTACCACGGGCGAAGCCGGGGCGGACCGCTAGTTTTAATTAAAAAATCGTAGTATGAGATCAAAAGTTATCAAGCGTTATTTAAAACTATCATTCTCTACCAATTAAAATGGTATGTACCTATAAAGATGATAATTATTCATGTAAGTTGACCAGTAATATTATAATATAAATACTGTTAAAAATATATGTCGTTATTATTTATAGACCATGATTTTTAGTTTTTTTTTTATTTCGAAAAATCCTGAATATACAAACCAGTGTGGTCACCTACAGAAAGAGACAAAAAACAACACTGACGTCATTCAAGGTTATATTTTCTTGTGACAAGTTAATGGTCATAGTGCAATCTCCAGTGTATTAGATATAAGCTTCTTGTTTGTACCATTCATAAATTGACAGAAATTAATTTTGAAATAAACAAAACAAAAGACTTTGTTAAAAGAAATGTCACATTTATTTGTAGAGGAACATACCATTCCAGTTGGAACGCTTATTTTTAAATATGGTTTTAGACAACCAAAAAACCTACTTAAATAAAACATAGAACAATTTTAGCTTACGATTATCTTACATTTAATTAAATCACAGCTCTGGTTGAATGAGATCATAAGTAATTTTTAAGTTTCAATTAACATTTTTGTGTGCCAATAAAATGGATAAACAGATTTTTAACAGCCCAATTGTTGGCATACCACAAATAACTAAAAGTTGGCGGTTAAATTTTAAAATAATGTTTAAAAAAGGCAGTTCATACATTCAATAATATGACAAAATGAATATGCATACGAAAAACACAACGGAATTGCAATTTCTTTTGAGTTCATGATAGCTCTTACCTTAGTAAAAAACGAATATTTTGAATATTGTTGCCACACAAGTCCCGGCTTGTCAAACAGATGGTTGATACGCCGCAATATTTTAAGAAATAAAGAACATTGTTTGCTAGTTGAGTAAAGAATGATACGCTACTTATTAATTTCTACTACAAAATTTATACTGGCTATAAAAAAATCTTAATTTTCTTAAAAAACTGGAGCCTGCCAATAAATTGGTAGAGTGCCAATAATAGGGTGGTTTACCCTATACGGGCATTTCTCCGCAACTCGACGTCAAGCGCCTAATCGTATTAGTATTCTAATATGTCATTCATAGGGGGAGATACTTTAATAATAATTTTTCGTACAATATCCCATTCGGTATTGATTTATTAAAGATTTTTTATCAAACTAATTTCTTCAAATAAAAAAAAGTGTTAAGAATGTTAATGTTAACCAGGGACGACAAGTCGGACGCGCGTCTGTCCCTGGTGCGCACGTTCCACGACGAGCGCTGGTCGCGCGGGCGCTGCGTCACGTGCGTGGACTGGTCCTCCGCGCACCCGGAGCTGCTGCTGGCCGCGTACCACAACAGTGACGACGCGCCGCACGACCCGGACGGGGTCTGCCTCGTGTGGAACACCAAGTTCAAGAAGTCCACCCCGGAGGATATCTTCCACTGCCAGTCGCCGGTCATGAGCGCCACTTTCGCCAGGTATGTATCAAGGAACTATTGTAATGGTGATTATGAACCACATATAAAAGAATAGCATTATATAATGGTAATTATTATGTAATGCTATTACAATAAATATGGAGAACTGTAGCAAAAAGAGATGCTTTGCAGGTTTCAAAATAAGGTATTCGAACATAATAATTATTAAAGAATTATTGACAACATAAGTATACAGTCATGGTTCTGTAATAGAGAAATTCCTATTGTTTTCTGCAACTATCAGCAGCTTACAAATACATTTCTTACCAAATCAACCTTATTTATTAACTTATTTCTAATTTTCTGTAGGTTCCACCCCAATCTAATCCTGGGGGGTACATACTCTGGTCAAATCGTGCTGTGGGACAACCGTGTGCAGAAGCGAACGCCTATACAAAGGTCGCCACTATCTTCATTAGCACATACTGTAAGTATTTCAAAATTACTTGAATTTTATGTGATAAATCAAATACAACTTGACCATTGACTCGTCTCGACCCTTGTGCATTTTTTATTTTCAAGTTGGCAAGTTGGTTCATTGGCTGGCAACTCTTTAACTACTACACTTCAGCTCCCAACTCAAAGTATTATTTTCATAGTAAAAGTTTAAAAATTTAAAGTGATTGTGTTTGCACAGTGTTTTTAAACTCACAAGGAATCACATCAGTTGTTTTTCAAACAATACTCGAACTGCAAATACGGATTTTCGTACGAAGATAAGTTACATTTATATACCCACTTTTGAAAAGTGCTGTAAAGAAGAACCAGAACTACCCTCGAAATTAATTCTAACACATTTGTCAAACTCAACTGACACTGTCTTTGTCAAATCCATCTGACAACGTCATTTCTTGTCTCTGATAGAGCGGTGGGGTTGCCATCTTGTAAAAATTTACCAAGTTTTTGGGAATATTTGAAAAATGAGCACCTGCAAAAAATGCACAAAACAAATTAAAACTAGTGACCTCAAAACTTGTTCGAAGTGCAAAGCTGCATTCCACTACCAATGCTTAGGAGTAACTGCAGAAAATTTCGCCAAAGAATCGAAGTCCTATAAATCTGCGTGGAAGTGTACTGACTGCAAGATAATTGACAGGCCTGGCGAGGGTCCCCTCACCAGCCCCTCACTCGCCGCTAATCTAACCAGTGCTAGCTCTCCTATTGCATGTAGCTTCGAAGATATAAAACAGTACTTTAATTGCAAACTTGAAGAAACCCTGAAAAAACACCACTGTGATATTCGCCGCGATCTCTCTGCTGAAATCTCTGATACCCGTTTGAAGATTCAGGAGCTTACAGAAAGTGTCAACTTTATGTCTGCTAAGTACGAACAATTGAGGGAAGCTTTGGAAAGTAAAACTAGAACTATTGAGGAATTGCAATCGGAAAATAAGGAGTTGCACCTTGAAGTTGGAGGCCTGCGCACTCAAGTTGGGGATCTATCTTCCCGACTGGAACAATTTGAGCAACAATCACGTGACTGCAACTTAGAAGTCCAGTGTGTCCCTGAACACAGATCAGAAAATCTTAAGACTGTGGTTTATCAACTCGCTGCCACTGTGGGACACAACCTGACTGAAAACCAAATAGTTAACTTTCACCGAGTTGCAAAACTTAACAAGGACTCCGCTAGGCCCAGGTCTATAATAGTAAAGCTCTCTAGCCCCCTGGTTCGCGATTCATTTATAGCTGCTGTCAAGACATTCAATAAAGTCCACACTGACGATAAGTTGAACTCATCTCACTTGGGTATTGCCACCGATGAAAAAAAGCCCATCTACGTGTGTGAACATCTAACCCCTGCTGGCAAACAACTACATGCCGCTGCTAGAAAGGTTGCTAGAGAAAAGAAGTTCGACTTCGTGTGGGTGCGTAACGGCAAAATTTTTATGCGTAAAAACACAACCTCTAAGAGCTTTATCGTTAAGGACTTAAGCTCTTTAAATTCAATTTGATTTATCTTCTTTGCTTTTATTTTCACATATTTCGATGGTTTTATTAATCAACGATAATAATAAAAAGTGTAACCTTAAAATATTGTACCAAAATGTCAGAGGACTCAGGACTAAGACCGATGTTGTACTGACCAATGCATTAAAACAGGACACTGACATCATAATATTAACGGAAACGTGGTTGAATGATTCAGTGTACGACCATGAATTATTGGACAATAGGTATTCCATATTTAGACGTGACAGATCATCCACCAGCAGTATTAAACAAGAGGGGGGAGGGGTTCTTGTCGCTATTTTAAGTAAGTATGAACCAGTTCGCTATTTTAAATGGGAAACAACTGATGAAGATCTCTGGGTAATCATTAAATTTAAAGACGGCGGTATTACTCGTACTCTATGCATAAATGCATTATATATACCTCCTCCCGCTAATTACGAACGCTTCGACAGGATTTTAACTAATATTTCACACATTATTCAGCATAAGCTGCCCTCTCACTGTCTTCTTCTGTTAGCTGGTGATTTTAATCTACCAAATTTGTCATGGCACTTCGACCACAGTACTCATTCACTTTCACCAAGTTGTAATAATTCATCAATAGAAAATCTTTTTGTAGATACTCTCTCGTTTAATAATCTTCACCAAGTAAACTCTGTTCCTAACATAAACGGAAAGACGTTAGATCTTATTATAACGAATGTCACCAACGTTTTCATTGTTCGACAATGTGATGATCCTCTTGTAGGTACTGACAGATACCACCCTGCTCTAAGTATTACCATGAAATTTAAGCCGCCAAAACGAGTTAAGATTAAAGCATTACCATTTCTTAATTATTCCAAAGCTAATTTTTCACGCATCCTCCAAGAGTTGGATACTGTAGACTGGAATACGCATCTTAAATCTAATTATTCGGTTGATGACTCTGTTGATAATTTCTACTCTGTCCTAAACAACATTATACAAAAACATACTCCATTATCTAATCCAAGGAAAAATAACTACCCTTCATGGTTTAGCCTTCCCTTAATTAAAGCCTTAAAAGAAAAGGCCAAATTTCATAAGAGATTTAAGGCGTATGGAAATCCCAGAGACCACGTCACATTCAAAATGTTGCGCAAGCGATGTGACGATATGCTTTCTCATTGTTTATCTCAATTCAAAGCAAATGCTAAATCCCACATTAAAAATAACCCTAAATATTTTTGGACATATATAAAATCTTTGAGATCCAATAGCAATGAAATTCCGGATGAGATGTATCACAATAGTCAAGTGGCTAGGGGCGGGCAGCAGATTTGTGATTTATTTGCGAAATACTTCCTAACAATTTACAACAATAATGCCAATAACTCTTCAGTACGTGTCAATTCTCCTAGTCTTGTGGGTTCCCTTGGCTCCTGTACCCTTGCTAAATCTGAGATTTTAAAGTCCCTGAAGAATATCGACGCTAGTAAGGGTCCTGGACCCGACGCTATACCACCTATGTTCATAAAAAATTGTGCCTCCCAGTTAGTTACTCCTCTGCATATAATTTTTAACAAGTCACTAGATGTCGGTGTTTTTCCAAGTAAATGGAAAACAGCTTACGTCAAACCGACCCACAAGCATGGCGACCACAGTGATGTGACTAACTATAGACCGATTTCTATTCTCTCCTCCTTTGGCAAAGTTTTCGAATCAATGATCCAAAAAATATTATATTCCCACTTCAAGTCCCAAATTAGCTGTCATCAACACGGGTTTCTACCAGGGAGGTCCACTGCTTCGAACCTTATGGCGTACGTCACTCATATTTACAGAGCTCTTGAAAGCAAATTTGAAACACATGCGATTTATACAGATTTCTCGAAAGCGTTCGACGTTGTCAACCATGAGATCCTCTTAGATAAACTTGGTCGGGCTGGCATTTGCGGTTCTCTCCTCAGGTGGTGTGAGTCCTACCTGCGAAATCGCTCCCAACTTATTGCCATTCGAGGCTATACTTCACAGCCTATTTTAGTTCCCTCTGGCGTACCGCAGGGATCCCACCTCGGACCTCTTTTCTTTATTGTATTTATTGATGACCTTTGCTCTGTAATAAACTCTGAGTACAAACTTTATGCAGACGATTTAAAGATCTATAGAACCATTCGTGATAGCGAGGATGTTAATGCTTTGCAGAACGATATTGATAATGTTACTAAATGGTGCGAATCAAATAAAATGATTCTTAATGCCTCCAAGTGTTACCACATCAAGTTCACTAGAAGCTCAAAATTGAATAGTGTTTCTTATAAAATAAACGACGCTCAAGTAAAAGAGGTCTCGAGTTTACGAGACTTGGGTGTTATAGTTGATAAAAAATTGGATTTCAGAGAGCATATTGATCACATAACCCGTAAAGGGGCAAGATTTGCGGGATTTGTGATCCGACAAACTAAAGCCTTCAAGGATCCAGAAATTCCCGTCATACTCTTCAATTGTTACGTTCGCTGTCTGCTTGAATATTGTAGTCAGGTCTGGTGCCCATCTTACACAGTCCATGTCAATAGAATTGAAAAACTTCAAAAGAAATTCCTATACCATCTTACGTATACCAATAACCTCTGCCGACGCTTAACCACCTATAATTCTAGGCTTGAACACTATAATATGACTTCCCTAGTTATAAGGCGTAAGTCAGCGGACATGGTCTTCTTATACAAGGTTCTTCATGGTTTGGTGGACAGTCCTGATCTGCTTGGTCTCCTAAATTTTAACGCGCCAAGAATTGGTTCCCGTATCCACAATCATAAGACCTTTAACTTAAATCTATGTCGCACTAAATACGGCCAAAATTCACCTATCAACCGTATGTGTACCACTTATAACACTGTCTGCCATGATCTCGACTTGTTTAATGCATCGGTCAGTACAATCAAAAAATTTTTCTTTTCTCTACCAAATATGTAACTAATATTATGTTTTAATTGTTATTTTTAATTATTATTATTATAAGTGTATATAAACCTATATAATTGTTGCATGTTGTATTCGCTCTTAGAAGGCCGTCCAACTAAAAGTCACAAAGATTATGATTGTATTTTCACTATTTCTTAATGTTGGAACGTCCAGTTAGCGGACCGAATAAAAAAAAAAAAAAAAAAAAAAAAAAAGTTGGGTTGTAATTTAAAAAAAAATACTTATTTAGTTTAACTTGTTTGTGGCGCTACAATTTTTATGTTATTGTGTAATAATTTTATGATATTCAAACATGATTTCCGGGATAAAACCTATCCTATGTCCTTTCTCGGGTATCAAAATATCTCTATACCAAATTTCATGCAAATTGGTTCAGTAGTTTAGGCGTGATTGAGTAATAGACAGACAGAGTTACTTTCGCATTTATAATATTATTTATTTATTTAGAATTTCCAACAGAGGATACAGATTACATTAGTATGGATTTTTACAATTCTATACTACAAATACTATAATTTTACAACTGTGCATTACTATCATATCTATTCCTCAGCACCCAGTCTACTGCCTCTCCGTGGTAGGCAGTCAGAACGCACACAACCTGATCTCCGTGTCCACGGACGGGCGCATGTGCTCCTGGTCCCTGGACATGCTGTCACAGCCGCAGGAGACCCTGGAGCTGCAGCACCGCCAGAGCAAGGCGGTAGCGGTCACCTCCATGGGCTTCCCGCATGGGGATGTGAACAATTTCGTGCTGGGCAGTGAAGACGGGAATGTGTATACGGGTGAGTTGTAGAAAATTTAAAAAGTTTTGTGACAAGCGTTTGATATGGTTACTCTACCTTTTGTCGATATGAAATTACGTAGGAATGTTGATTGCGAGGCGTGTATTTATAAAACTGTTGTTTGGCAGTTGCTTGTCATATTTTAACCAATAAATCGTTTAAACAACTTTTTGGATATTAATTTAATTTGGGGTCCCTCAAGGGTCAGTATAAGGTCCTCTGAATTTTTTTTTTGTGAATTTGTTATTAATGTGTGCACCCCGGTCGTGGAGCGGATTATTGGCCGTTCTAAACATCTAAATATCACAAATGTCGCGTCAGGTTGCCGCCACGGGCAGCGCGCGGGCGTGACGGAGTGCGTGGAGGCGCACGCGGGCGCGGTGACGGCGGTGTCGTGCCACGCGGCCGCCGGCCCGCTCGACCTCTCGCACCTCTACCTCACCGCCTCCGTCGACTGGAGCGTCAAGCTGTGGAGCCTCAAGGTACACCACTCTGCATTTATGACGTCATCAACATCGTCATGATTGTCTTCAACATCAGCTTCAACATCCTTGTTATTTTTATCATAATCATCAGTAATTTATCACAATTGCTCTACGTTATAAGCTGATGAGATGTCTGATGTGCTACTGTGGACTAAAACAACACATAAACTAATAAAAAAACACTTCTATTTAAACAAACGTTTGTCCCCTGCAGGAGTCGAAAGCGCTGTACTCGTTCGAGGACAGCGGAGACTATGTGTCGGACGCGCGCTGGTCGCCCGTGCACCCGGCGCTGTTCGCCGCCGTGGACGCGGCGGGCCGGTTGGACCTGTGGAACCTGAACCGGGATACTGAGGTGAGTGGCCAGGGGACTGACGGGAGAAGATACGTGGATATAGTGACAGGGGACTGTTGAAAGGAATTGTAGGAATGATGCCAGGGGACTGATGAATGCTGTACGCAGCTGTGAGCTCGCGGTGATAGTACCAGGGGACTGGTGAATGTTGAGTGCAGCTTTGGACACGTGGGAATGATGACAGGGGACTGACGATTGTTGAACGCAGCTGTATACATAGCTAGAAAACTCTTTTTAGCTTCAGACAAATCTGGATACATAATGCTAATTGCTATAGCAAATTTCTTTTAATCAACGAAACCAATGACAAACGAATTAAATGTACACTGTACACAGATTATTATAAATCTTTGAATGTACGTGGCAGGTGCCGATAGCGTCCATAAACGCGGAGGAAGGTGCTGCGTTCAACCGCGTGTCGTGGTCGCCGAGCGGCTCGCTGCTCACCGCCGGGGACGACGCCGGCAAAATATGGGTCTACGAGCTCGCTGAGGTGAGATTTTAGCGTCTACCTGCCCTTTTAGCAAAAAAACACGCCTTTTTTCTATTGAAAATAAATAAATAACACCCGCCTGTCCCTTCACGTAGTCGTGGGAGCAACTTGACTTGCCTATCTTCTAAACTCACCCCCTTTATATTGAAAAGAAATAGATAAATAACCCCCCCTCCTTCCCTTTCCCGTAATCATGGAAGTTGTTAAGAGCTTGTCGTCCTAGCAATTTTAACACCCCCGATCTATTTAGTACTATTTATAGTAATAACAGCTTGATTATTGGTCGTTTTGTGACTTTTTTTCATAAAAAAATTGTTTGTCTGTAAAGTCGGTTTACTGACGATAGTTGAACGTTACAACGTCCGATTGTGTTTCTTTGTCGCTCGTTCCGCGCTCTCGCTTGCACTTCAAGCCTTACACGGAACGCCTCAGAACGAGGTAACGCCGCATGAGTCATGTTTTTTCGTGCGTGCAGCCGGCTCTATCGAATTATAAGACGTTGTCACGTCAAAAATCTTCCTATTCATATATTATGTGTGTCTCACGCTCGCAGCAAGTGTACCAGCCGCGTCACGACGAGTGGACGAAGCTCGTGTACACGCTGCAGGAGCTGCGCAACAACCAGATGGACGAGGAGACCGACCGGCTCAGCGTCGCCAGCGGCCCGCCCTCGCTCGGTGCCAACCCGCTCAGGTGCAATCACACAGACATACACGCACACACACATATAACAAGCAACATGCGACACACACACACACACACACATACGGCACGCACCCGTACGTATACAAACACATGATATAACACACGCACATGCACGTATACACGCACGTGATATAACTCACACACATACAACAACAAACATACGACACGCACAAATACACACACACACACGCATCACGCATCCGCGTGTGTCCAAACACATGATATAACACACGCACATGCACGTATACACGCACGTGATTTAACTCACACATACAACACGCACCCGCGCGTATACAAACACATGATATAACACACACACACACACAACAAGAATCCACGTAAATATGGATTAACTTAAATGATTCCAGATAACTGATGCGCTGGGACATTCGCTGCGGGTGGAAACTATAGGGCACAGGAATGACTGATTGATACGAATGAGACTAAACAGAGACGGTCGGATTTTGTTCATTTTCTAGCAGCTCGTACGTTTACTTCGTTTTTTAAGTCTGAAATATTCTTTTGGTGCGAATATTTTAAGTTTTATTTAATTAGATTTAAGTGTATGTTTTGCAATCTTTGAGATTAAGTTTTTTGTATAATTTGGGAAGTAAAAATTTGGCTACGCTTGTGTGTCATTTTCAATGTGAATTGATTGATGTGTCGATATTTCATTGTTGATTATAGTTTATACCTATATAGCATATCTATCGTGTCGTAGAATTTTAAATTTTTAATAAAAAGACAGTAAATTATTTTTATATAAATGAATAATTAATAATGAATTGTTGACATTGCAAGACGAGTCACCCCAGTAATGGATGAAAATAAAATCTACTCAAGTATTAAATACTATAATATTCTTATTAGTAAATGTTAAAATTATTGTCTCCAATCTATCTCAAATTATGCTGCAAAGGTTAACACAAATAATCTATAAACTAGTGAATATTTCATGTGCTATTATTAATAATGCAAGCAACTGTTTTTAAGTAGACCATAGACGTTACTACTATAACAATCCATTTAAGTAATAAACCATAAAAGTCGATAAATTTACGTAAAAAATACACGCATATTAAACAACTATCACCATCTAATCGTTAATTATTGAATATGCATAATTAATAGACAATTTGTATTCTGTTATTTGTCTATACCATAAGCACAAGATCTTACAAATTTTACGAATCATAGACAATATAATAATACTATCGTACTCTCTATTGGATATCCTTCAATGATAATAAAATCCTAGTTTAGAACAATGTTTATAAAAAGATGTAATTATTGTTAACAAACATGTTATATGTGTAAAATTATTTATTTTAAACAGGTATAAGTTTAGTTGATCTAATACTGTATTAGTACTTATGCTTGGAACAGAATAAATGTATTGCTTATGCATTTGGTATTTTATTTAGCACCTCAGTTTCCTGCACAATTTTTATCCTGTCTGTTTTTTAAAGATTAATATTAAATAGATTTTCTGTGGTTCAGTGATCTATTTACTACCAGCGGTCCGCCTCGGCTTCGCCCGTGGTACATATTTACGTTTTCTCTCCATAAGAACCATCCTCGTACTTCAAAGAATATAATAAAAAAAGAATTATCGAAATCGGTCCACCCGTTCACGCGTGATGCCGTGACCAAGGAAAACGGGTTTCATTTTTAATATACATATAATATAGATTTTAAAATTATTTACGGACTTTATTAGGGCAATACAAAATAAAATTAACTTAACAAGTAGGTAGTTACAGATTGAATAAATAAAACACCCTTTTAACATAATAATTTATTATTCTATGGGCTATAAGGTATAGCAACCTTTCCTTTACTCAAGTTGATTTCCTCCCAACATACACACTGTAGCGTCTTTCTGTCCATAATATCAGTATATAGTTTGCCGTTCAAGTGATCCATTTCATGCTGAACTATTCTGGCCGGCCAGCCACTGTACTGTTGTGTGTTTTGTTCGCCAACTTCATTGTAACCTATGAACATGAATTATTATGAAGTTAAAAAATATAGCATATGAAGAGTAGTTTTCTGATGATTGGTGAAAGAATTTTCAATATCACATTTTAGAACTTATATGTTACAAGAACACAGTACCTATCTTAGATTCTAAAATTCTGATTTATACCTAAGCAAATAAGTTTGTAATATTGTTGGAGTACAAATAAGGTGTTAGAAGGAGAATTTAAAATCTTAAGAAATTTTTCATCCAATAAGTAAATGCACGTATTGCTTTAGAAACTGTATTTAATAGGTAATGTTTGTTTATAAGTTGGGATTTTGAATGGTATTTGGTACTACTTACTGCAAATCAAATATTAATTTTACATGAACCAGATAAATTAATTACCTGTTACTTCTACAGATTGATGTCTTGCAACATCTGCTTGAAATGATTTAATACTTTCACATCCTTCAGGAAGAATTACTTTATTATAGACCAGTACTTTGACAACTGGATTAATGAAAACCTGAAACAATGACATAATATGTGAAATTCAACCTTATATTGTACAGCATAAAAGTTAAATTGACCACAGACACATTTAACCCTTATTAAAACGCTGGGAGCTATACTTCCCACGTCTCAGATTGAAGTAAATCGTGTTTTATTTTTATATGCTTAAACCTAATGCAGTGTAATATTTATCTACGCAATCTTAACATTTTAGAGAACTTTTTTTCATGGAAACACTTTTCAGAAAATTATTACATGTCATGGTAAACACACGTCAAAGTCAGGTGACGTGATTTTGCAGCCGAAAACGACCGTTATTTTTTAGTTTTTGGTGTAGTGCTCAAAAAAAATTAGATAAGTAGATTTGAGTTCTAGCTATGTAAACTAGACTATATTACGGTTGCGTGAAACGTAAAAATATGCCCAGAATCTTTCTTTTATACCTTGGTAGAGTCGATTGAAATTAAGTCTTTAAGTGGGAAGATATCATCCCAGTGTTCGTCACTGCACACGACATTCGGAAATTCTATATATAAAATCTGTGTGTCTAAAAAATCTTTTTTAGTTGGTATAAGCAACTTATTTATTGTTATTCGTTATTTCCTGATCAGATAATTAGAAATCTTAACTCAATACATTAGTATTTACCTATTGTTTTTATTTTGTTGTAGAAAAATGCCATTTTTATGTTGAAGTCATTCATTTTTCAATTCCCGAATTCTTCCCTCAGTAAAAGAAACTTGCATTGATGAGTACTTTCACCTCCTTTATTAAAAAACTTGATCTTTATAATTTTTTACGATAACATTAAATTCACAAGTGGAGTCAGGGCAACTAACTAGTGTTTTAAAATATTGATGTCTGGAGTGGACACTGGGAGCTATAGTTCCCACCTTTCCAAACTTTTTACAAGAGAGAACAGATGACGGGATATATACTTCCCACCGAAAAAAGGGTACTTCCCCCCCACTAACCCCTTTTTTGTGTGTATTTTTGAAATCTACGACCCAAAATTACCCAGGAACGTATCTTACTTTTATGTTAGCTCCTCCACAGGCTCGCGTTTGAATAAGGGTTAAAATCAGTTTTTATGAGAGAAAATTATGATCAATTACTGTTTTCTTTAAGTGTACTTACTCACAGTAAATGGTACTTCGTACATATTTCTGCTTTTCACAATTTCTGGTAGTTCGGATTTAATTTGCTTCGCAGTGTGTCTCATGACGAAAATTCTTTTATTGATGCCCACCTGAGGAGCTGACATTCCTACACTTCCATACTTATTAAGCATATGTTCCAATATAATAATTAATTTTTGTATTTCATTAGTTTTTATAGCCTCAATAGGAACTTCTTCGCATATTTTACGTAACCTAGGGTCGCCTATCTGCACAATGTGTTCATATGGAGGATTTACTTTACCGCGACTGGGTGATAATTTAGCATACCAATTTAATGTTTTTCTTAGTATCCCCATTTTTTAAACTAACAATTGATTTTCTCTATTTTGGTGCTAGGTTTTCTACACCCTCAAATTTTCGGATAAATTTTCATACAAGACGATAACATTAATTATGACAATTGACAGGCGACCCGCGACAGCTGATAGATTGACAACTGGCCCAGTTGTCAATCAGAAGGGCACTGGCATTATTTGTACAGATTATATGCCCTCGCCATTGTTCTCGCTGACAAATTTTCATGGAATTTGTTATAAACTGTGTATTGTTATTTTAGTTATTTTATGTACTTCCAAGCAAATATTAACGCATAAATCAGTCTTATAATGGAGAGTGGGGATAACGCGGTAATAACTTATTCTATATTTTAAATGCAACATGTGTACATGAAAATGTTAATGAATTACAGGCACGTATATTTAAATCGCCAGAATGTTAAATACATAATCAATCTAACTTATCCTCTGTGCATATCCTAATATTTAAAAGCGCCAATTAAAACAATAGACAATAGACGTTAAACAATTTGAACTTTGAAATTCGGAGATCAAATTCGCATTTTGAAATGTTTCTTTGACACTTGACAGATGACATTTTACCTACTGTAGCTACGCAAGTCACAAATACTCGTACTAATACCTAATCTGTGGTCACAAAGTTTTAAAGTTCGATTTCAAGGTAATGAATTTTAATTAATTAATCTAAATACTTTTTATATTTGCAGCAAATTTGTCTTCTTATAAATGTAAACTCATTCTAAATTTTTTATAATATCTTATATAAAGTACATTTTTATTTTGTGCACATAAATATGGTTGCCGCACGCATTATTTTTGTCAAGTAGTGTTTTATTTATAACTGAGAGGTCTGTTAGTATAAACTTCATCGGTTAATTAAAGCTTAAAGTAATTGAAACACAAAAATTAAAGTTGGTGATTAATATAGTCTTTGGGTTTTGTTATATTTATTTGTAAAGTTTGAACTTTACCATAAAAGACGATTTAAGTTATTATGTATATCTAATAATAGTTGGACACCCATGTTAAGATAAAAATATTGTATTCCAGATGTTAAAACTAAGAATAATACCGCAAACCACATCGATTTTAAAACGAGCGATGTGCACACAGGAACAAGACGTTCTATTTGAAAATCTCAATAATGCTGGCATTATCACATTAAACAGGCCAAAGGCATTAAACTCCCTCAATTCTTCCATGGTAACTAAATTACTACAGCAACTACAAGAATGGATGAATACAAAGAGTCTAGTCATAATAAAAGGTGCAGGCGAGAAGGCCTTCTGTGCGGGCGGAGATGTCAAAGCAGCTATAGACAAAGTTGAAGGGCCCAAATTCTTTTACACGGAATACAATGTTAACTACCTAATTGGGAAGTACAAGGTGCCTTATATTGCGTTTATGAATGGGATCACTATGGGTGGGGGTTTGGGATTGTCGGTACATGGTCGGTACAGGGTCGCTACAGAGAAGACAATGATAGCTATGCCAGAAACTAAGATTGGATTGTACCCAGATGTCGGAGGATCATATTTCCTGCCAAGGCTTCCAGTCAACCTTGGATTGTATTTGGGCTTAACTGGTAAGTTAATAACAATAATATTATTTTATGTGCTGTGATTGGTTTAAATAATTTTGAACTGACTTCATTTATTACTCTGAAGAATACTATATTGTAAAATAGTTTTTAACCTGGCAATAAAAGTAAAAAATTACATTTATAAATATTATTTTATTTTAATTTAATTAAATTTAGTGATTTGGACAGAAGATGGCTTTTAAAAAATTATGTAATTTGCATATCATATCAACAATTATTTGGTTATGTTTGTTTTCTTATCTCAAATAATGTTATCTAAAAGAGAAACATGTGACGCGATGTGTTATCTTTTTTCAACATTCTAAATAAATATTATTTGACAAAGTCCAGGATTCCATTTGCAAATTATTATTTTATATCTTCACAAAATTTTATGAGATAATTTTATCAAAAATATATAACAATTTTAACAATGTTTAAAAATACCCTTACAATTAGTTAAATAAAATACATAATACATTATGTTATCTTATACTAAATTGCTAATTAATGCTGTCAACATTTTATATTTCAATTGGCTCATCACACTAATGGTGACTTTCTCCAACAAATGCTGAATTAAAGGTTCTTCACAAAAATATCTCACAATACACTTATTGTGATGTGAAAAATGGATGTTTAGTTTATCTAATAAATGAAATAAACGGTAATATTGATTACCATTACCCATCAAACATGAAACAATTTTTTTTTTGACGTGACAATGTCTTATAATTCGATAGCCGGCTGCACGCACGAAAAACCATGACTCATGCGGCGTTACCTCGCTCTGAGGCGTTCCATGTAGGCTTGAAGTGCAAGCGAGAGCGTGGAACAAGCGACAAAGAAGCACAATAGGCCATTGTCACGTTCAACTATCGTCAGTAAACCGACTTTTCAGACAACCAATTTTATTACAGGTGACAGATTAAAAGGTAAAGATGTAGTAAAGTCCGGTATTGCCACCCACTTTGTACCCAGCAAGCGTCTCTATGAACTAGAGAAGCTACTCTCTCGGTGTGCGAGCGAGGTGGAAGTCCAGTCCCTCCTGAACAAGTTCCATGAACCAGCGGAGGATTTCACACTCGCACCGAACATAAAACACATCAATTACTGCTTCGCCGCGTCCACTGTGGAGGAGATTATTGAGAGACTGGAGAAGGTGCAGAATGAGTGGTCTGTGAAGACTATTGAGGTGAGATTTCTGTTACTAAGTACTATTACATAATTTTAATTTATCCTAGAGTCTAGGACCTAGACCTTCAAAAAGAGCACCTATAAATACCTAAAAAACCGGCTGTTAGCTAAGGCTTCTCAAAATTATCCCTAACGATTTCCCTCTCTTTTATATCCTTCTTCTTTCCTGAGGACAGCAACACATCCACTTCCCAGTGGAGTGGATGCTTATGGGCGGCGTGTTTCGCTTAACACCAGGCGACGCGTCTGCTCGTTTGCTATCCTATAGCATAAAAAAATATACTTATGAATAGGTACTATAATTTCTATATGAATGTCCTATGAACATAACAGGGTCTGTTTTCTATGGAATACCAAATTTGAGTAATCGGTAGTATGACGATTATTGAAATATAAATACTTTTGTTAATAATATTTAAGCATTTATTTCCTAATACATAATACGGATATCATTGGTTACACTGTGTATGAAAAGTAACAGTAATACAACAAATTAGTTAAAATTGTTATCAACTTTAAAATTGATATCGTTCATTTTTACGTCCATTTTTTTTTAATACATATAACATCTTTCCATCAGACATTACACCAAATGTGCCCGGGTTCGCTCAAGATAACCCTCCGAGCGCTACAACGCGGCGCTCAGCTCGATTTACCACAGTGCTTGCGCATGGAGTACCGTCTCTCCTGCCGACACACAACCGGACATGACTTCCCTGAAGGTATACAATATACATGCACACACAGACACAAAGAAACGTGACAAAACACGCACACACAGACATGTGATAGCACACACAAAAAATACACTTTACACAAACACAGATATTTGGCGGCTCACACACACACGGACATGTGATAGCATACACAAACACTGACATTTGACACACACATGACAACGCGTTATACGTACACGTACGCATATGCACGTTCACTGCACACACAAAACACAAACACAGATATGTGAAAACAGTCACAGACATATTGTGATAGCACACACACACACACACGTATGCATACACACGTTCACACACGCACAAATACACGATAAGACGCGTAAAAGTAAACGCACACATACGTACGCGCGCATGTTCGTTGTAAACTTATGACAAAAATATGTAACAACACAGCAATTTTAATAATGTCCCTGTAAATACAATTTTTTTTGCATTTAACATATATTATGACTCATGAAAATAAAACTAAAAACTTAATACTTCCAGGTGTGAGAGCTCTACTTATAGACAAGGACAACAGTCCAAAATGGCAGCACAAATCCCTAGCCGAGGTTGACGAAGATTACGTCGAGGAGTACTTCAAGAAACTGCCTCAAGATCAAGAATTGCAGTTCTTTGATTCTAAATTATAGGCATTACATATTATAAAAAAAAACCTTCCAAATATGCATAAACTCAATTGTTACTCATTAAATGCCCTTATAGGTCATTAAAGAAAAATATCATTAAAACTAATGAAAAGTTTTATAAGCTTATCGCGAGTATCTGCCTCAATAAAACTTCCAAACGGATGGACCAATTTAAGTAAGATTTTTTCCAATCGAAAGTCAGTTGTAAAATTCAGCTCTTGTTTAAGTACAAATGAAACTTTTGTCTCGAAAAAAGATTGGGCCTAATAGCAGTGATCTCAGGCAATATCTATGAACTACAATGTTTTTTTTTCGCTATATAGTCGTAAAAATCAATAAAACGACAGATTTTTCACATTTAAATATTAAACAAAAATGCAGCTTTGATACAATGAATTTAATTATAGGTACTTAAATACAATTATATTAAATATTTTCATATTTTTTTAATTTAGTTCCTAATATTGTTGGTATACGAACAATTATTGCACATTAACCTTAAAAACGTTAATCATATAGAAATAAGCATATTAAAAAATCAGACAATAAAAGACAATAAAATATTTTTATATCAATTTTTGTATACAATGTAATTTGCCTAAAAATTAGAATTGTTATGTATTTGAAAAATTTATTGGCTGTTTTTTGGAATTTATTGTATATATTGTATATCGTGTTTGCATTTATATTTTATAGATATAGTAATGAAGCCATATAATCAGTTGGACTGATCTATTAAATGTTTTTTACGTATTCAATGGTGTTTTATTTTTTAACAGAAGTTCATGGTTATCTGTATATTTTTTTTTTCATATAACTTTAGGGATGAAAGCGAAGTATATTGTATCAAGTTAAAAGGCATAAAATAAATACACATTCTTATAAAGATATTTTATTTCACTATACATACTCTACTATACTATTACCACAGACTAATAATAATATACTACGTATACAACTATTACGATAGAAAGTAGGTACTTATTAATTGCCGGAGCTACGTTCATATTAGTAAAACAAAGAGAAAACACTATATGACGATTTGACGAGCTGAAACAAAAACATAATGGTTCAATTAAATTATGCATAAAATACATAGTTCAGTAAAAACCCCACTCTGGCCTATGGGCATAGGCTCCCCTCCCTATATGCTTCAACTTTGCAACTATTAAATTAATAGCAAGCAATTTCATATACTATTTACCGTTACATAAGATGCGTAGGAAAGCTCGACAACCCCCAAAGCTCGTAAGGCCACATTCTTCTGAAAATATTTAGAATTTTATTAAAAATTATCGTAATGAACACATACGCGTATATATAGACGCATGTGGTAAATCTATGACTAGATATTCTCAACAAAAAAGGTGATTACAAGGTGATTACGCTCGAGCTCTCACAAAAAAAAAGACGGGTTGCACTCCGGAGTCCGGGAGTGCCGGCAGAAGGATTTTATACCCAACGCCGCTAAAGAAGTTTTCACTTCAAAACTACGTAGGTAGTTAACTAATAATTAAATTATGAAAAAATAAAATGAATAGAAGCATAGACTAATAATAATATACTACGTAGAACGTATTACGTTTAAGTAGGTAGTTAGTGTTACACGGATCATTTGGCACTTGTCTAAATTGGGAACTCCGAACTAGTGCCGTCATCTTGTAAAAATCTGTTTCATGAATTCCCTGAAACGAAAGAGATTTTTTCAATTCAATTCAATTTATTTTATGAATGGCAGTGCTGCAGCCGCGTTGCCACAATAGATTTTTTGCATCGGCAAACTTTGTTTCACTCGTCCGTCATTTGACAGTTTTATCCACAGTTTTATTTAAATCCAAGTGCCAAAAGATCCTTGCGCTACCATAGGCTGTTACCTGCCCTTGCGCGATAGAGAAAGAGATGAGGTGTCGCACGCGAGCCGACGAGCCTCTGGTACAGTTTTCCCACCCAGAACTGTAGATAGCTGTAGGAACCTTGCTTGCCTTGAACAATTGTATTTGTAAATTAGTGTAACGATTAGGGCATTATAAGAATGTGACCAACCTAATTACTCCTAAATTCATTATAGGAAGGTGCTTATTAGTGAATTTTAATATTGGTTTAATATGTATTAAAATTCACTATTTTGCACCTTCCTATAATGAATTTCAATATGCCCGCTATATTGAAATTACCTCAACAGTGACATCTCCCATGTTCCACATGAAGAAACCAGTCCCTATCAGCATGGCGGACCCCATCACGCCCGAAGCTAGAATGTTCATGGGTGTGTGCTCTGATGTCTGGAAATTATAAACATCACTATGGAACATGGATGGATACCAAATATTTAGTAGTTCAAGCCTTTATTATAGCTTTAATTAATTATATACCGGGAAAATTCCCGCGAGATTACAAATTATCAAAAATTTAGGATTCGTAATTTTTACTTGCAATGTAATGAATTATTTTTCGCGAAACCGTAAAGTTGTAAAATTGGTTGGTTGAACGAATATGATAGTTTTTATTTATTTTAAAAACTACACAGCAAATATAGATCTCCGTCGGCTCAACCTGCGCTTGATGAGCGTTTGGGGAAAATCTCAGTTTAACGAGCATTTGTATCCGTTGAATCAGTGAATGTCATTTCACAATTTTACAAGCTTACGGCGATATTTAAAAATACGACTAAGTAGTAGGTAAATCCCCATTGGAACCTAACTACCTATATTACAATTTGGGCTTGCCATACTTAAAAATATTTGACCAGAGCACAAATTCTATAACTATTCCGCTTAGCTATTCCGGGGCCTTATGTTTACCATAACGCGAATCATGACCAGGACGATAGTCATCATATTTATCATTAGCTGGAGACTTAACACTACGTAGAACGCTTGCTGGATATCATCCGTGCATCTAAAACAATTGAATCATTATATTTTAATTATATCCTCTAACAATATGAGTAAAGTTAGACAAATACATTTTATAAAGTTTTCTCCGGAAATTCTTGTTTCAGCGCTCGATTCGCAATTTATTTTACTTATCAGGTTCACACATTTTTAATTTTTTACCGAAATAAAAATGAGCGCTATTTTTAAAATGCAATTTCTACTTGTGTTGTGTTGTGAGTTGTAAGTTGTGACTTTTGAGTTAAGTAGATTGTGCCGGACAGGTTATATCTATTACCATTCTGCCTTTTTTTTCTCAATTATTAGAGATCAAACGTTTAAATAATTATAAAAAATATTAAATTTAAGTAATTAACTACTACCTTAATGTATCTATATGCAACTGTATGCCAGTCTTAAGAGCTTGCTCGTATTTCATCTCCTTTTCAGACTGACTTATGTCTTCCTCAAATATCGTGGTGAGACTGTAAAAGTAGCTTTGTAGATTTGTATACTGATAACTCAAATAAATAATTGATGTTATGACCACGAGAAACAAGGCCATAACTCGCACCATAAAGAACCACCAAAATATATAAAATACAACTCTCCATATATTCCCAGCAACGTTGTCGTCTTCAACATCTGGAAAGGCTGTGACCACGGTGATGAATTTTCCATCTAAAAAAACAAAATAAATAAAAAAACAAAATAAGGTGATAGTTAATATGTACCTACCTAACTAGTTATAATATTATATGACATGGACTAAATCGAGATTTTTCATGCTCGCACTTTATGAATACGGACTACTTACCTAGTAGCAAATAATTATTATAAGAAAAAAAAATCATCAGATTTAGTTTAAACAGTGAAATATAGTTAGAAGGTACATATGTTTATCTGCGTATATCGTATTTAGGTGGAGTCAAGAATTAACTAATAATAATTAAAAAATAATAAACCTCCAAGTATAACCAAAACCAAAGCTTCCAACCCGTAAGAGAAAAGAGCTCCCGAGCACAATGCAAGGAACAGCACCGCGTATAATTTGGACCTTTTTATAGCGGCATTCTCTACATTCTCATTATTGTAATGTTTCTTCAAAGATATCATCAATGTATATGCTATTTGCTTCACAGTATCCCTATTCAGGTACAAACTAATATAGTAGAAACTAAGCATGAAGTGAGAAACGCCCAAAGTCAACAAATCGTTCTTCTGCTTTGGCGAAAGATTTTTCTGTGTGATAAACGACAAGTTTTCTATAACGACGAAAATAAGTAACATGATATTTATTATTTTCACGTATATTGTATTGAAGCGGACAAGGAAGGGCGGTAAATTGTAATCATTATTGTCAAAGTTTGGTAGCCCACAAATGTAGGCAAATTTGTTGATTGAAGAAAAAAAGGTCGCTAGTTTAGTTGTTTCAGGAGTTTGGTCCCCCATTGTGCTTTAATTTCTATAGGTTATAACAATAGAAATATGTACGCGGAAAGTGTAAAATAAATACATTTTCCGCTCTATTTATATACGGAAGAATTCAATACACAGGGCTGTAATCGATTATATCCAAAATTATATCTGCTTGAGGTTGTATATGTTTTTCGTACCAATGTACCAAACGCATCCGCTAGGCTCGTTTACGCAAAGGCATAGTACCATTATGTATAATCAAGGGTATACGGTATACCTAATGCTTCTGTTGTCTCTTGAATAAAAATTTAACAAATTTCGAATTTTAAATGAATTTTAAAAACAAATTTAACAATTTTACGGCTAATCGGCGTTAGTACTTATGCCGTTTTTGAAGATCGAATGTTGTATTTGTATTGCACCTTTTTCTTATAACATTATTGAATACTACCAGGGTTGTGGTATATCTAAGTAATTGGTATGTAGCACATTAACATCATTTTTTTATTATGAATAAAACAATGTTAAATACGTCCACTTGCTTATTGAATTACTTAGTACTTAATTCAGTAAATAGATATTTGATTACTTAATGTTTATTTGCAATATTCGATTTTAAAAACAACTAAGTAGCAATTATTTTAATTGTGAAAGCTTTTTAAATGATTTAACTATGTGTTATAGCAACTTGCTTGTAATCTAATTACCACCTGAAAGCTCGTCGATGAGCTACCTACTATTGACTACCTACCTATATTTTGTTTTACAGTAGTTAAGCCTATTTATTGGCTAGAGATAGATAGATAATATTACATTTTTTACCTATTAAATTAATATTTCATTTTTAATCGGTTTTGAGTTTTTGAGTTTAACAAAAAAATAATAAGAAAAATCAATCCTCTTTTGATCACAAGTTTAGGTAATTTTCATGACGGCAGTAGCAGTGTAAAATGTAGATATTATACCGTAGATATTTATTGATTACTTACATTTTTTCCTCAATAATTATTAATTTTGATTATGATAAAAGAAGGCAGCAACAAATAATTAGTAGCGTAGCTAAATAGATAAGTCCGGTTTACACATCCATGGTCGTACCTTGAAAGTCTTATCCTATCATATTATCCTATCCTACCTACTAATATTATAAATGCGAACGTTTGTGAGGATGTGTGTGTGTTTGTTACGTACTCTTTCACGCAAATACTACTGAACCGATATAGAGGGTAACTTGGATTAACACATAGGATAGGTTTTATCCCGGAAACTCCACGGGAACGGGAACTATGCGGGTTTTCCTTTGAAAACGCGGGCGAAGCCGCGGGCGGAAATCTAGTAGGTATTATAAATGCGAAACTTTGTGGAAAAAAGAGGTGTGAGGTGTAGAATTTGTACATGTTCCATGATCTTGCGTCTGAATATCTAAATTCAAACTAATACAAGTACTCCTGTGTCATATTATGGGTTCAACAAAGCAGAACGCTGTCTTTTGTTATCGGCTGCGCGATTCTCTCAATAGACAGACTTAGAAAATGAAATGATTAAAGCGCGTCACACACGGTGAAGATACTATAATATTTTATCTTAAGATACTGTTATATTTTATATTACAGTATCTTAACGCATCCGGTATCAGCGTTCGGACCATCATTTTTCTTTTTGTCATTGCGTACTAAGACCCCTGTAGAACCGCCATCCTGTTACAAATTACGCGAAATTTTGTGGGTCATTTGTAACAGCTGGTGGCGGTTCTACAGGAGTCTTAGTACGCAATGACAAAAAGAAAAATGATGGTCCGAACGCTGATACCGGATGCGTTAAGATACTGTAATATAAAATATAACAGTATCTTAAGATAAAATATTATAGTATCTTCACCGTGTGTGACGCGCTTAAGTATGGGTTAAATCGATCTCATTCAAGAGATCAATAAATCGACCGAGAAAAATAAATATTTATTAACACAATACATTGTAACATAAACAATATATAGAAGAATTCAGCACATGCTATAATTATATAATACCGATACGCCGTCGCAGTATTTTATATACTTAATAATATGTCTTTAAGTTAGTCCATTTGTTTGTCAGTTTATATCCATTATTTTTTGCTCAACGTGGTTATTTAAGCCTCGGGTTATTTGAAAACACAATTTTAACCCTATAGAAGGCGCTGCTGATTGCTCTGTATGCATATCACCAAATTTTATTATTATGCCAAGTACCTAGCTATTCTACTTTCTAGGTTGTAACGTATGCCATGTCTGCTAGTCTCAATTTATAGCATTATAACTTAAAAGTTATATAATATAATGAAGTAGGTACATGCTTAGGTAATTATAATTCTAATAGCGAGCGTATACCCATTGATCAGTACTGTATATTTAATACTTTAACTCCGTTAATTTCTGCTAAATTATATGATTTTATAGTCATAATTACTACGTTAATCGGTATTTATTTGAAAGCTTATCTAGTATCTACCTAGTACACTTGTGACAGAGATTTAAACTGATTTTTTTTTCCTTTTTGGCAAAAAATATTCTTATCTAAATAGTTAATAAAAAACTGAAAAGTTTTTTCGGTTTGTTTGCACGCGTCAAGAAGCTTATAATATTATCTAGATCGCGCGGCCAATCTCTTATACGGAATTATCTAGATCCTGTAATAATTTCAAAATTGTTGCCACTGCTGAATATGTACATGACATACAATTCATGAATAAAATATTTTAGTATTTACAATTTCCTATTCAAACGTGGCATAAAAAGATTCTATTAAATGTGGTAGGTACATATTTAAAATTGATATTAAAATAAATATACAAACGGTCTGATGAAGCACCCTTTGAAATTGACTGCTTATAAATAATTAAGAAAATTAATTATACAGTAACCAGCTAATTATGAAGTACTGTCTAGGATCATGCTCGTCAATTACTACCAATTAGCTAAATTAACGTTATTCAACGAAGTGTGTAATTACTTGTTATATTTTATCCTTTAATAATGTATAGAAACAGGGCAGGCGGCAACGTTTGATTTTAAAGAATATTATGTAGTTGAAAACCAGCAGTAGCTAGCAGATACAAAAATTCAATATCAAAATTATTGAAGATGATTCATGAATGTTGTAAAACTATGCTTTGGATTATTTACCTACCTATAGGCTATTCTATAATTTAGTTTCAGAATACCTAACCCACATCCCACAACCACATAAAAATATTTATACAAATACATAAGTTATCATTCATTCCGCTGGCACAAGCTAGTAATAAATAGAAGAGCAAGGCAAGAATTAAAGTAAATTTCTTTCTTCTTGCCTTTCTGTGTCAGAACTCAGTTCAGATTTCAGAAGTTTTGAGTATGTAACTATAGAAATGCTTAATATCGAAATCGGTTATTCTCAAACTTTCGTTTGAAATACATCTCTGGCTTTAAATCCACATAAATAATCGCTCATAAATAACCTAATCCAAAATTTTCGTGGTTTTAAAACTGTCAAGATGTCTGAAGTACAATATAGAAAGAATAAAACGTCTGAATTCTTTTCCAACTCAAGTATCCTAATGTACAAATGTGGATTATCGTATTTATGGGTGGATAAAGTTTCGTTAAAATATTTTACATTGTTCAACAGGATTTCAACGTTTTTCATGCTTACGTTGATGACCTCTGAATACATAGCGTTTTTCACTCAAAAAAATCTAAGTGATAAGCAGGCATCTGATCAAATAATGTTTGCTATTTCTCATCCAATACTCATGTCATATTCCTTCAGCATTTTATATTACAGGAAGGATATTAGGAAGCTGTTATTCAAGCTCTCTGTGGTTTTAAAAGAGGGATACAACGATTTGGAGATAGAGACACAAATGATTAGAAAGGCGAAGTTGTATTCGACATTTTATGTTATGAGCTTTAGCGCTGCTTTGTTTTTTTACGCTTTTGATGGTATTATCATGTATTATGCAGGTTGTTAAAAAAGGTATTATGTAGTCGTAATTCGTAAATTGTATCCTCTATTTCTTACTAAAAAGAAAACTTAACCATTTTAACAAGGAATAAGCATTTGAAGACTGAAATTATTAATTGGTGACAAAAATATTGAAAACGTGTAAATTTTAGTGTGGCTATCATACATTGAATCCATATATTTTTTTAATGCTTAAAAGGTGTGCTACGAAGTATCTATAGGTATATCGCCACCGCCACAAATAACAATGCAACCGCTTTTCAATTAAATAATTTTCAGAGAAATTAAATTTTTTAGGCGACACTTTCACAACGGTAATTTTGGCATGGCCGGATGTACAACAAAGGGGAATATTGCCAGATTTTATAAGGATTGCCGTGTATTTCCTGTGGTGGCTTTTCATGTTCCGTGTATCGGCCGTCTATGTATTAGTTATTTCTTTAACGATAACGTTGAGTTATCAGTATAAGAATTTACAAAGCTATTTTTACAAACTTGAAGATATTTTTAAAGATGGCAATGTGGGAAATTTTGAACAAAAGGAGAAGGAATATGAACGTGCATTGAAAGTTGGTATTTCATTGCATTCTGATACTATTTGGTACGTAGAACTTCGATTAGAATTACAGCTTCAAAGCTTAAAAGCTTTGACCATGCTTTGATTGGTTTTATTCCATTTTTAGGTGTGTGAGGGAGTGTCAACGAATTTGCAGCTGGGTGTTCAGTGGCCAAATTACTTTCAATTTTACTGTATTTTGCATGCTTATGCTCCAAATGGTGGTAAGCTGAATTCATAGTTTCATGGGACAACTTTTTCACATATATTTTCATACTTTTTTGTGTTACGTAGCTACACTTTTTTGTTAATCTTTGTTCTTTAAGAATTCTGAGCGTACACTAATGGGTGTCTTGGCGACCTTGTCAACGAGCGCATCTCTCTTGATGGCTACTGGTTTCTTCATGTGTAATGCTGGCGATATTACCGTTGAAGTTAGTGTAATATTTCCTCTTTTAATGTACCTACATATTATATATAATCTTTCTATACGAAATATAAGTATAATAATCATAAAAAAATCCATCAAAATTGGATGTGTTGTGAAGTAAATAACTTGGCATACTTATTTATTATTACTTATTATTTATTTACAAACGCTACTTGGAAAAATCGGCTCATTTTCCATGCTATATGTTTCCAAAATAGCATACGAGATATTTTAGATATATTTTTATACCATGGGTAATGTTATAGTGATTAATTTATGTAATTGCCAATTGTTAACTCAAAACGTACGTTTTTATTCTGATATAATTTTAAAATTTTAGGCAGCTGCATTGCCAACGGCTATTTTCTTTTCGGGCTGGCAACATTGCCGCGGCGCCACTTCTGTTCGCATCAGGAATTTATTAGTTGTTGCCATTTGTCAAAGCCAGGTAATTCAATTAAAAATAAATTAAGTTTCTCTACTCAAGGGTGAGATAATGGAGGGCTTCGGTTATCGCATTTCTCTTATTTTTATCTTATTCTATTAATATTATTTAATATTTTTATGAAAAACTTTCAGGGGGAGGTCGGGTAGAGTGAACACCATAAGATATTTAAGGCTCTCGCAAAAAGTAATGTATAAGATACAAAAATCAAATAACTATCAGAAATCAGTATTTAATCATTGCTCATATTATAATAATTAATACCATCATCAGTTGCCATTAATTAGTAAAGATACATTTACGGCAAATTAAATTGAAAATTGCATGAAAAAACCTACTACCGGACTTCCCCTATATTTAATAAAATTTATATTGATAAATCCCAAATTATATTATTTAACTCAGTTCTTTCATTACAGAAACCCGTGGAGATACAATGTTTCAATGTTATTAAAATGTCGTACCAGTCATTTGTTTCGGTAATTTTTTTTTGTTTATTTAATTTTTGAGATTGGGCCATTGACTTAATACATACCTATAGCTTTTATGTAACTACATATTATGTAATATCTCTTCATTTTTCAGATTGTTAAAGCTTCGTATTCAGTATTCTCAATTTTATATTGAAGAGAGCGACGAAAACATGAAGAATATAATACATAAAGCATTCATAACATTTGTATCTATAACCTTTAGATTAGATAATTAAGTAACATGCTTTCATTCTACAAATCTCTATTAAAATCTACAATTTATCCGTAAGAGCCAAGAGGAAACTGATAAAATACATAATATGTAGAAATTCATGCACAGCCACGGCTGCGGCTATAAACTGTGTCTATAAACATATAGCTTCGTATTATAATTTATTATGCATTAAATAAAATACAATAGTTTCGTCACTGTCTTTTTATTTTCAGTAATTTTTTCCTAGTTTATAATAGAATAAAAATTTAAGAAGAGCTGTTTTTTCTAAGTAATAAGATTAAAATATATCGATCCCACAATCCCGTGATTAGCAGTAGTGAGCAATGAGCATGGAAAATGGAACGTTATGATTGACATTTGATAGCTATAGGCCTATAGCCTATATGACGGAAATTGTCATTCAAAGTTCAAACATTGTCAATATTATTGATTGCATTACTATATTTTATTTTAATTAAAATATAAATTGAATTAGTACATTTGGGATAAAATGTTTATACATTAAGATTAAAATCTACGTGCTTCGGTTATAATTAAACCGATGTTGTTTTTAATTTTTCCCTTGCGAGGTTATTTTTTATTTTCATTTATTATAAACAAAGTATAATTAATAAAAGAATGCGAACATATTCACGGAAACCTCCGGACCATCAACTCATCGACGGTGTGCTGGAGTTGTGTCGTCTCTGTCTTCGAAAACCCATTAATCCTATGACGATTTTCGATAATGACGACAGAAAGTTTTGTGGATCCCTGCCTATGAGGATAATGATATGTCTTGGTTTGGAGGTTTGTATGCTTTTATTAATTAATCCAACGTAAGTAAGCGGGGTATCTGTTGAAGTAGATTCAACGGTGAAGGACTAATCAATAAAACAAACATGCTATTACGAAATCCCAAATCATTTTGCAGATTACCAATGAAGAGTGTTTACCTAACATGATATGTTCACATTGCTGCAGGGACTTAGATAATTATTATGATTTCAAAAAGAAATGTATGCTATCCTATAGAAAACTCAAATCACATCTTATAGCTGTAAAAGAAGTAGAGGTTAAAAAAGCAGCCGAATTAAAGTTAAAATTGGAAAATTATTGTAATTTCAAATCTGATTTACCAGAAATTGATGGGGAGGAGGGGGTGAACGATCTTAGTGATGAGGACAATGAGATTATATTGTCGTTGACTGACGAGGATGCCTTGGAAGTTATTAACATATTCAATGAGACGACGGCTTGTGCTGGAGACCAGCCTGAGGATGAGCAGGTATTTATAACATATTTATTTAATCTAGATATTAATATCAAAGAAAATTTGTTGAATTTTATTTCATACAAGAAAACTATGATAAATTTATGTTTAACCAATGCTTTAGGTACAGGAGCCAAGCGTCACAACTTCCTACAACATAAATGATAGTCTAGACTTTCTCAATTCAGTCAGTTCTGAACCCATTCCGCCTATACCTGAAGATGTTACCAGTTTCCTCTCAACAATCCTCGTTCAACTGGGAGTGCTGATAAAAGATAGTACAAACGAAAAGATAGTGGTCATTGACCGTACATTCAAGAATGTGAGATTGGAAACTAGCGATGGTCCTGTTATCCTGGAGCTTTTTGAGGAGGATGAGGTGATAAATAATATTTAATTAACAAAAATAATTAATTAACAATGGATCACAGATAATAATTTTAGTTTTTCAATAGGAACCAAAAAAGGAACCTAAAAAAGAAGAACCGGAGGAACCAGAACCGGAAAGGGAAATTGATAAAAACAGCACAGTTGAATTTGTTTATAATGCCACCAATGGGATACTGAGGTATGTTATGGAAAGATTTTTAAGAATTTTCTTTGTCAGTTAATCATTTTTAACAGCTTTTGTAATGTCATATAATTTTCTAAGACAAATATACAAATTGTGTGTATATAATATAAAAAAATAATTTGCAGTGGCAAGGCGATGTGCGTAACATGCGGCAAACACTTCGCGACGCGCGCGGCTATGGCACGCCACGAGCGGACGCACTCGGGCGTGCGGCCCTTCGCTTGCGACGTGTGTCAACGTGCCTTCACACAGAAGGAGGTGTTACGCCGCCACCAGCTCACACACCAAGGTACACACACACACACATAAACACACAGCGCTAAAGAACTAAATAAGAGGAAAAAAATAAAAAAAAAGCCCCATACACGCAGTGACACACACACGCGCGCTAACTATTGGAGTTTCTTGCCGGTTGTTCTCCATAGATACTGCTTTTCGAATCGGTGGTAAATGTTAAAAATATAATGACGATTCGAAAGTGCTTGTAAAAGAAGTCTAATTGAATAAAAAAATTGGTTGTCTGTAAAGTCGGTTTACTGACGATAGTTGAACGTGACAACGTCTGATTGTGCTTCTTTGTCTGTCGTTCCGCGCTCTCGCTTGCACTTCAAGCCTTACGGAACGCCTCAGAGCGAGGTAACGCCGCATGAGTCATGTTTTTTCGTGCGTGCAACCGGCTCTATCGAATTATAAGACGTTGTCAAAAATGTTTGAGTTTGAGTTGAACACCACGCTCTGTACAGCGGAGCGGCCGTTCAAGTGCGCGCGCTGCCCCAAGGGCTTCACGCAGCGCGCGGCGCTCCGCTCGCACGAGCTGACGCAGCACACGCCGCACCTGCGCCCGCTGGCCCTGCACCGCTGCAAGCAGTGCCCCAAGGTGTTCCTGCACCCCTCTGGTATGTGCCAACACTCATTTTATTCATATCTTCAAATATAGTCATTGTGATAAGCTATTTTTTATCATTAGAGCGCATTGGGAATCTTATAAACAACCTATTCACAATAATTAGTAAGTAAAAAAATAAAAGTTGATAAAATAAATTGATTTTCAATCTAATCAAATTCACAAATTTCAATATTGAGATAGACAAAAATAAATTGGTGTCTTCATAAAACATTATCATTCCATTCTCAGCATTGAATAGCTATTATCCGTCTGTATTTATCTAAATTATCTTTATCTATGACATATTATATGCGTGTCAAAAGCTATTTCGATGAAATTAAATTGGTTTTTTCATGTAACTTTAAATTAAATTTATTAATTTCATCAGGTTTAAGCCGGCACATGGTAGCTCACACGGATCGCTACTACGCATGTAACATGTGTGCACGCGCCTTTAAAGATAAAAGCTCGCTCCTAAGGCACCTCAAGACGATCAAACACACCACCTAGCCTCTACTTCACAGCGATCTGCTGTTTACATACGGGATTATAGAACGTTCTAGATAATAATAGACAATTAGAGGGACAATTATTAGTTATGCATGGAATGGTGCTGGATTTGAACTTTTAGCTTTTCATAAATTTTTGGCGGGAAAAATGACAGCTCGGAGACGCTGAAGATGGAATTATATCAATACAATTTTTAAATGAAATAATTATGTATTAGTGATATTAAATTTATTTTGTATCCAAAAATTTTAGAATAGAATATTCTCGATGTTGTGCTAATTAAAATAATGTCTGTGAATTGTACAAAGGTAATAAAGGAATTTCATTGTAGTGGATGTTTGATACTCAACTGTATATTTTTCATATGTATTTATGCAGTAGCCATTTCGTGATAAATGTTCAGTAAATGTAAAATAGATTAAAGTAGATATTGATATTTGTAATTTGCCAAAATATATTCCACTTTTGTCGATATGGTATCGAATTCAGTATTGAATAAAATGTGAAACTAATTTTTGGTATTTTATTTTAAAATCCATTTATTAACAACTCGTCCCCACTCAACGTTTTCTATAGCATGAGTAGATAGACACATTTATTACTTCCCTTAAAGTTAAACATACGTATTTTTTAGTTATATTTTCTCACCTCAATATGTA
This sequence comes from Colias philodice, assembly GCF_061535455.1. Taxonomy (NCBI): domain Eukaryota; kingdom Metazoa; phylum Arthropoda; class Insecta; order Lepidoptera; family Pieridae; genus Colias; species Colias philodice. The sequence goes on along the minus strand of NC_143095.1, from coordinate 11,643,820 downwards.
CTACGAATTGGTTAGGTATCTTACCAAATTAGATAAACACTAGATTATGCTCCACACTGCCCTTTAAAAAAAAGTAAGGCGGTGGCATCACTACGCGGATATTTTTTTGTCCAGCGAACATTCACAATGGCGCGTATTGACGTTTTGGTGAGAGAAGTGAGAAGGAAATATTGCTAATATTTCGTTTTCTCTCTTTCGTATGTATGTATTGTTAAGGTTGTCTTTAATCAGGATAAAAAGAGGCATTTCAGTTAGTAGTTAAATAAAACACAATTTGTTATACTTAAACATTTTATTGGAAAAATTTTCGTCCTAGACTGAAAGGCAACGTGGTTTTGTATAATTTAGTATGAAGATTAGTCTTTAACTCATATTTAGGCGAGGGCAAAGTACGAATCCATTAATAATTTTCTTTTATAAAATATATTCCAAATGTTAAGTAGGTAAAGTTTTACAAAATGTATATGATTATAAATATGTATAGAATGGTCGATGTATCTAAAATTTAAGTATATCGTTTTTATAAATCCAAAATATTAAAATTCGTACTTTGCCTCCAGAGAACTGACATCAACGGATGGCACTTAAAAACAAACAAAATATTGCAACTATTTTCACAATAAAACGCCACCGCATAGTTACTTATTGGAATGCCTTTTACTCACTTAAATTAAAACATTATACACATCATATAAGCATACAATTAAATATAGTTTCGCTATCTTCAATTTTGTTCAAGAATTAACGGAAACGGGCCGATTTCACACCAACAATAAACTGAACGAATATACAACACATACTATTGTATATAATATCAGAAACTCGGAACGATAATTACACTTGAAGCTAAACTCCTATATCTAAAATATAAATGATTATAAAAATAAATAAGGGACATCGCCTCCCCCCCATCTCCGGGCACTCGTAACACTTTTGAGCAATACTAACGTACAAATTTTATATATCCACAAAAATAACTGTGTCTGACACGTTACGAATTTGAATATAAACACAGCGATAAGATATGAAAGTGTCAAGTGTTCCCGCAGCTCGCAGGGTCCCATATTCGCACACGCACTACACCTAACCAACGGCCGGAGCGACGAGTCGCTCAACAATTAATCATTAAAATAAAAACAAAAAGTGTGTGCCTCGATTTTCATATTTGAATACGATATAGTCGTCGGTAGATATTCGGTTATTATAGCACATTATAGTCTAAAATAAAATTACTATTAAGTAATAATCAATATTTACAAGCCCTAAGGCGACGGCTCAGTGAGCGGCGAGCACCAACGGTCCCCCCCCCACTCTGTGCGCATTCGCTGAACGTTCGTCACAATAATACTCGATGCGTTATCGTTTGGACGAGTGGCGACATTCTATATTCGGGAGGCCAGTGAGAGTTATTTATGTATTTATTATCTTTGACGAGCCATCGTAACCCATGTAATATGTATATGAAGCGATGTATCTGTGTGTCTGTTCGTGGTTCGGATCGGTTTGGCACTACAAGTGGACAACTATACTCTTAGCCAAAGACTATAATTGACGAACGCCGTCGGTGACTTGTTGGGCCGATCGCGCTGCTGGAACACAAATTACAATGTTATTATTATCACAAATATCATCATTTTCATTTTAAATATGTTATTCAAACTAAAAGTAACAAGGAACTTCTAATTCAAATCAAATAAGTGTCACAAGTGTACGAGTAAGTCGTACAAACATATTCATAGTAAACAATAAAGTATGTAACCGTTAACTGTATACAATTTGTTTCTTCTGAAAAGTTCCTAGTCACCAAGACCTCGTACATTTAGTGGTCCTTCGAGCCGTATTTTACAAGTGTACTTGAAAGGTTGTTAACAATTCCACAAATGACGTTATGCGTCATGTCTGATGAATGGCGAGTGGTGACTCAAGAGTTAGTGAGTGTTGATCGGTGACCCATTTTGTTTAAAATGCAGCGTCTTGCACTTGTTGCCAGGTGACCGATGAGCTGCGATCTGTCACTCACCACTCCGGTTACATGTTCTCGAACTGATCGACGCGACGCTTGGTGTTGCCCTTGCGGATCTCGCGCAGAGTCTTGTACTTGTCGCGTCCCTGGCGCACGTTCTCGCGGTGGATCTTGTCCATTGCCGTTTCCTTTGTTTCGTCCCGGGATTGCGCCAGGTCTTGCTTCAGCGCCTGAGTAATGTATAACATTATGTTAATTAAGTGTCATTTTGGATACGATAGTGGTAGGTGTAAATTGTTATTCTGTTATAATAAGTATGTTTGGTAGAAGTAGTATATTTGAGGAATTTGTAAAGATATGTTTGCTACTTCGTGTTTGGGGAAAATGTTAAGGATATACTTGAAAAGTGCATGTTGCATGTTTAGTGCAGTTTATAGTGTCTTATAGAAGGCTGATCACCTACTTGTCCCTAAAAAAAATCGATCAGTGAAACAGATGTATGAATAATGCATCTGCCCCTTACCCCACTATGGGGACACGGGACTTCACACATAGTGTCTTATGATATATTTGGCGGCTATGTAGCGTTTGTATACCTTGTAAATGAAATGTATTGCAATTTAGTATTGTATATAGTGTCTGGTGTATAATATGTAGGGTGTTAGTGTACCTTATTAATGGAATGTTAGTTAACTGTGCTTTTGAGTCTAGCGGCGCACACGTTAGTGTTATAGCGAGTGTTCCTGTCGTGTCCCGTGTACTTTTGCCGCGTGCACGTTAGTGTTGTATCGTGTTCCTGTCATGTCCCGTGTTGTGCCCGTTAGTGTCGTATCGTGTCCCTGTCACGTCCCGTGTTGTGTCGTATCGCGTCCCTGTCACGTCCCGTGTTGTGCCGTATCGCGTCCCTGTCACGTCCCGGCGCACACCTTGAGCTGGTTGTGCAGGCGCTCGGAGCGCTCGGCCAGCGTGCGGCGCTCCTCCAGCGGGTCGACCAGGTCGTCGGGCGCGCGCGAGAGCTCCCCGCCGCCCGACTCCGAGCCGCCGTCCGAGCCGTCGCCCGAGCCGCCCTCCGCGCCCTCGCCCGCGCCCGCCTCCGACACGTGGTGGTGCTGCGGCGTCGTCGCCGCCAGCAGCAGTGCCGCCGCCTCGTCCTGTAAGCAGATATACGATATAGTACTGACACACACATACATATAGTGCTGTAGCGACGAGTGCCGCCGCCTCGTCCTACAAGCAGATACAATGTATATGGTCTAAGATCCGAACATAAGCCGATCTGCAACGGCGTGATAATAGAATGAGACCAATTCTATAATAAACTAGCGGTCCGCCCCGGCTTCGCCCGTGGTACATATTTACGTTTTCTCTACATAAGAACCATCCTCGTACTTCAAGGAATATAATAAAAAAAGAATTATCGAAATCGGTCCACCCGTTCTCGAGTTATGCGCTTACCAACACATTTTGCGATTCATTTTTATATTATAGATTTAGTATATTAAAAATGTATTAAAAATGGGTTGACTGGGAAAATCCTGGACAGGATACTTGTTTTTTACTTATGTATAAATTCGTTGAAACTAACACCTTTAACATTACAAAAATGGCTTAAAATCGATCCTTTTCCCAATGAAACCGTAAACAAATACACAAGTTTGTCCCTTGTACCTGCTTGCGGCGGGCCTCCTCCACCTCCTCCTGCAGGCGGCGCGTCTCCGTGTCCTTCAGCTCCACCTCCTGCTGGATGCGGGACACCTCCTCCTGCTTCGCGCGGATCTCGTCCTCCAGCTTCTGCCGCTCCGCTGCTTCCATGTTCTGGGGATAACATTATGTTATGTTATTATAAAATCTATTCGAAAAATGTATTCTGCAAAAATAATAGTATTGTGCAGGTCGTTAAATGACCGCTACAAATTACCAACATAAATATCCACTTGATTTAAATGCCAGCAATGGACCCAGTGTCATAATTTAAGAAAACTATAAATTTACAAAAAAAAAAGGTATCCTTTCGAAGACCATTATTTTACTACGCACAAATAATTAATCAATGTACACAAAAACGAGAGTATTCAAAAATTAAATATCAAACAGAACATTTTTTTTCTACATGGCCACATTATTTCTGCACCTAAAAATGTCCATAAACACATCTGTACAATACCCCAAAAATCATCCCACTGATCCCTTTAATTTCGTACATTTTGCTTCTCGAAGCGTCAATCTTCGTTGTCTTTTAATTCTAGAAGCTTGTTACATACCTTGGTCTCCTCGAGGCGCTGCATCATATTGTGCAGCTCGTTCTGGCGCTGCTCCAGCTCGTCCTTGGCGGCCTGCAGCTGCTTCAGCTGCTCCTCCAGCCGTCGGATCATCTCTTGCGCTTCGATTAGATTCGCCTGAAAATTGGGGACAGTTAAAGCATATTGTAATTCTAATCTATCTTACCAGAAAAAAGACGGGTTGCACTGGGGGAGTGCCGGCAGAAGTGAAAACTTGATTATTAACGTTGAGCATGTTTGATATCCATCCGTCTTACGCTTTTTCGATCAGGTCACGTGTCCTGACGCGAGTTTAAGATTTTATACCCATTACAGAAAAAGTGCTCAACGCCGCTAAAGAAGTTTTCACTTCAAAAACTCTAGACAGGGTTTATCTTTAAGCGCGGGTTCTCTGGTTTTGTCGTATTTCACATAGACAAAGTGACAGATCCCTGGTTTAAAGTTAGACTGAGTTTAAATTGTTTTGTGGTAATACGATATAAGTTTATGTAGGAAAATAGAGAAAAATAACCTTTATTGATCCAATAATTAGGACGTGAAAAAAAAATTGGCATGTTTAATAAAACCTAAGACATATATTTAAAACGACATTTCTTTAAATTATAACACTATCAAATTATAATAGTCTATCTATAAAAAGGAAATTTTTGGTATGCTATTGTAACATTTCCAATTATTTTTTAAACTTTTATACATAAACTAGCCCCGGCCCGTGGTACATATTTACGTTTTCTCTACATAAGAACCATCCTCGTACTTCAAGGAATATAATAAAAAAAGAATTATCGAAATCGGTTCAGCCGTTCTCGAGTTATGCGCTTACCAACACATTTTGCGATTCATTTTTATATATAAGATTATTATCATTGAAAATTTAAGAAACTAAATCTCATTTCTTTTAAGGAAAATTATTTGCTTAAAAAAATTACTTTTCCCAAAAATCATGATGATTTTTCATATATTTATAGTTATATACTTCCTAGTATAGCATTGATTAATAATCGTTAATATTACGCAAGCAGCTATCTGATATCGCCGTTATTAGCAATGATTAAAAACATATCAGATTCAATAAATATTTTTACGATGATATTAAATTTGGACGAAATTTATTTTTAATCAAATTGGCATATTTGATAACAGTACACATGCACGCATGTAGATGTGTTTAATTTGTGTTAAAGTTTATGTTATACGATCTAAGTTAAAATTGATGACGATGGAATTTCCATCACAAAAATCAATATTTTAAAATAATGAATTATTTCTCTTTTATTTGTAATGCGGCACCCAACAACTTTTTATTTGTCTGTTATTTGAAATTCCGTACCATAGACTATTTTCTCTTACTCCTTTCATTCCATATATAAACTATAATCTATACTAATATTATAAAGCTGAAGAGTTTGTTTATTTGAACGCGCTAATCTCACGAACTACTGGTCCGATTTCAAAAATTCTTTCGGTGTTAGATAGCCCATTTATCGAGGAAGGCTATTATATAGGCTATACATATATCATTACGCTAAGACCAACAGGAGTGGAGCAATGCGGGTGCAACCGCGGAGCGCAGCTAGTATAAAATAATATAAAATATAATGTAAAATATTTATACCTGTGAGCGCTCCATCTCCTCTTGCATTTGCCGCAAGCGGTCTTCGTACTCTTGTTGTTTCTTCTCGGCTCTTTCGCGTGCTGCGATCTCCAGTTGTAACTTCTCTCTGGAATTACGAGTCAATGTTATAATTTTTTCAATTCATATATTCATTTTTATAATCGTTTGAGATGTAAAATTACATCCTAAAATAAGTAAAAATTTATTTGTAAAAAGCGACACTTAAAAATATTCTCGAAGGTTGCTTTTACAAAACACATAAATGATACATTACTAATTCATAAGATTAAATTATATATTATCGTTTTAGTTGGTTGTTTACACGTGGATGGTGTCGGGCTTGCGGCGCCGCATGTACAGCTCGTGGTTGCGTGTGTCTGTGCGTCTGTCCGCGCTCACCTCTGCGCCTGCTTGGCCAGCTTCTCCTCGCGCGCCTGCGCCTTCATCTGCTGCACGTCGATGGTGTCGGGCTTGCGGCGCCGCATGTACAGCTCGTGGTTGCCCATGCACAGCGCCAGAATGCGCTTGTTGACGCGCACTCGGGGCGCGAAGAACACGAAGTCCGGCGCCTTCTTGTCGATCGGCTTGATAATGAACTTGCGGTCGTTGAACGAGATGTTGCGGATCTCCGACCACGGGAAACCGATCTTCGGCGTCAGTCTGTGGACGAGGTGAAGGGTTATTTATTGTTGTTAAATCATAATTGCATTACATTCGATGGTAATTGGACAATTATCTACTATATAAAAATAAGTCGGGTTTTCCTTCCTGACGCTATAACTCCAGAATGCACGAACCGATTTCCACGGTTTTGCATTCGTTGGAAAGGTCACGGGCTCTGTGAGGTTTATAGCAAAGAAAAGGTGTCTCTGGTGGCGAAACGGAGTTCGCCCGGTTTGCTAGTTATTTATATACATAATAGCTTGCCCTGTTTTGAATTTAAATAAGGTCATACAATGTTAAAAAAATTGTCCACCACCAGACCGAGGTAGGACACAGAAGGCTGATCACCTACTTGTCCCTAGAGAAAATCGATCAGTGAAACAGATGTATAACGCATTTGCCCCTTACCCCACTAGGGGACATAGGACTTCCCTTTTTTATACAATGTTATAGGTCAAAAAATAGGTCAGTAATGTTTTGTGCCTTTTTGCGGAGCACAATAATTGGGTATATGGGATAAAAGACACTCACTTATCATCCTTCTCGTATATATTCAAGCCCAACGCGTCAACACCCAACCACAGTTCAGTATTCTTCTTGTTGCGTATCTCGAAGTAGTTGACGCCGTACATCTCCAGGTCTTGGGCGATCTTGAGGTACTCCATCATGGCGTCCTCGCGCAGCATCCCGCGGTGCTCCTGCCACCAGTTCGTGATGCTCTGCTCCCACTCCTCGCGGGACATCTGGTGGGATGGAATTACAAGTTTTATATACGTAGAGGTATAAAAGAGGTAAAGGATTTTATTATTCATGCGAACTTGAAGATTTGGATAAACTACAAACGAAAATCGTATTTTCTCCTAAGAAAGAGACTTAACTTATCAAAAAAGGTAGATAGATAGGTAAATCTTTTAGAAATTTGATAACTTATCTGAAATCAATGTATGTAGACAATAAATTACATTCAAATTCATTTGTTTGACACCAAAACAAAAATACCGTAAAAAATTAAAGAGGTAAAATACAAATTTTAAATTCAACGAAAAATAAAATGCTTTTGATTTTTAATAACAGTGTATCCAGTTGTATTTACAATTGTCATATAAGTTTTAATCATAACTTTAAAATTCCCTTAAAAGACACTGCAACGACCTTACTTTGCATTCAAATCAACTCTTCATCATATAGTATATTACTAGCTTTCCGCCCGCGGCTTCACCCGCGTTTTCAGAGAAAACCCCGCATAGTTCCCTTTCCCGTGGGATTTCCGGGATATAACCTATCCTATCTCTCAAGTTGGATCGAACTGCACATGGTGTGCGAATTTTATTATAATCGGTTAAGTGGTTTAGGAGTCCATTGAGGACAAACATTGTGACACGAGATTTATATATATTAAGATTATTATTCTATTATTCCAAACCCACCTTATGCTGGTCAGTGACACGCTGCGGCAGCAGACGATCATTGGCCAAGAACCCAGGGCCGTGTATCGACGAGTTGTGATCCCCGTGCCTTGCCTGCACTGCGTAGGATGCTAGCAGTACTGACGTCTCCGGCGGGCAGTAGATCTCGTCTGACAGGATTGCATTCTTCACCTGGAATGGGGGTATTATATCTGGTTTAGATGAGGAAAATATGGTATATTGTCTTTAGAAAAACGATGCAGTAACAAGAATTAGACTTTAAGACGGTGACGAAAACTTAATGGTCTTCAGTAACCTATGCTTCACGGTTTGGTCTTTAGGAAAATGATGCACAAACCTACAAGGATTAGACATTAGGACCGTGACCAAAACTAACTGATTTTATCTTGAGGCAATTAGTGACATAACCTATATAGTTTTTTAGTCTTTGGAAAATGATGAGCTAACTTTCAGAGTGCCTGGTAAAAGTACAACTAACGTAACATGGGAAAGATGGACCATTCAACGGAAGGTAGCTAGCTCGATATTGTAAGAGATATGCATTTTTGATAATTATGTAAACTGTGGTATAATTTGGTCATGAAGCCCAAAAATTTTGTCGAGTCGTGTTGAACCATGGCTTTTTTCTTAATATTCATAACGATTACAACTTCACAGCAAAAAACAACAAAATTATTTACTTACCGTTATTAATTATTTACCGTTAGCTCTACCAGAATTTAATTAATTATTCGTTTACCAGAACGCAACAACAATAAATACCCACACAAAATTCCTTTGCGGTTGAAAATTCCATTAGTTATGCAAATATGCAGAGTATCCAAATATGGATGGGCAATTAAGCTATTTGGCTCTAAATATCGTGCAATCGTATCATTAGTAAACTAACATAAGAAGTCTCCGTAATTTTAAAACTTATCGGTTTGTATGCGGTTTTTAATTAAAACCCCATCAGTAAACTTTTAATTACTTGTTATGAAAAATAATATTGTAAATCTGCAAAACTGATCTAAGATTTCCAATAAATTAAACTGATCTGAGATCTTATTTACGGTACGGTAAGGTGGAGCTATTTGTTAGTTACTCTATTTTCTGCCAGAATATTTGTAATTTATACGTCAGTAATTATTAACTTATATATTTTATCTGTGCATATACCTGCAGGTAGAAGAGTTTCAACGTGATCTCCTGTATGAGCTCGTCGGCGACATCCTCGGGGTAGAATTTGGCGCGGAACTTGAACTGTAGCGGGTTCTCCTTCTTGACGTCCTGTTGCATCACCTGGAAACAATACGTGAAATATTAACATTTTTGTATAATTATTGTATTTATTGCTTACTGAAATATAACAGGGTTTATTAAAAGGAGAGACAGAGGAGACTACTACACGGGATTAATGAAATAAAATAGTAATAGAAATTAAATAGTCAAAAAATCAGGAAGTAAACCAATACTCTGCATTTTCATTTATGTCATAAGATTATTTGTATAAGTTCTTATCGGAGATGAAATCTACAATGTCTCCGTTTATGCGCATAGGAGCTAAATTGTAATAAAAAAGTTTGTATGAAAAAAAAAGTATAGGTATAGGCTACAACAAAACTTCGAATTAATTTCGCTTTGTCAGCTCATTGGTCAGATAGTTAATGTTACAATGAAGTGAGATTAGTTAAATTGAATTAATTGACCACATTGTGATACGACTTAAGACTTGGTCTTGCTTGCTCTTATCGCAACAATGACAAAACAAGAATATTGAACTAGATTTAGAAAGCATTTTGAACTACAAACACATTCGACTCGAAGGATCAGAAATCCTATAAATGAAATGTAATCAATATACATTCAATGAAATAAAATATAATGATCAAGTATCATTTATAGAACCCAAAACAATAGCAGCGGGAAAATTATAACAATAATTTTATTATATAAAATAAAAAGTACATTTCTTATAATAACTCTTACCCATCTGGAGAACGGTAGCGACCCTGACTTCGTTGCGTGCCCAAGTGATCCAGGGTGAGCGTTAAAAAGGCAACAATTAATTACAATTCAGCGTCAGTTTTATAATCGTCCAAGAACATAAAAAAATAACCATTTTACGATGCACATAATTACTTTAACGAAGTTCTTGATGACGCCAACGATTATAGCAGATACCATCGTGGAAGATAAGTACATATTTATTGTTTTTCGTTATTAATGTACTCAAGTTTAATTTAATGTTTGACGACAGTAGTTTTTGTAAGACATAAGTAGCTACTTATATCGCTGTTAACAAGCAATAGTTGCTATTATAGTGTAAGATATATTCGTTCTTCATTTCCGTATAGTCACAATTACATAATCTCTGGAAATTTTAACCGTCAACCAATAAAATGTCCGTTTGAAAGGTAGAGGAAAAAATCAATGTGTTTTACGATCATGTATGAATAAACTTAAAGTTAGTACCGACTTGCCTTTTAGGGGTTTGTTCGTATAGATAATGTACTGTATAAATGACTACTAACTACAATTATAACTTAGCCTACAGAGGAAGCTATTAAACTCGTGAGTCATGACCAATTCTTTAGACATTCATATGAGGTACATAACAAGCATACAGCAAATATGTATTGCCTGTTATCTAATAAAGTAATAAAGATACATCCATCGTGTCATGATTGCTTTTCTTAATTTTACCGATGACGTGCGCAAAACATAATGTTATTTTAAAACGTATCATTAGTAGGCAGATTTCACTTTCGTTTGCGTAGCACTATCAAAATATTCTGGTCATGTGGTATATGACAATACTATATTGCTTGACGCAAATTGCGTCAATTGATGTGAATTGAATGGAAACGAAACTTTTATTTTTGGTAGTAAGAAACTCTGTATTACATAATAATCACATATTACCAATAACGATAAGAGCTAGCGCGCACGAGCAACTTTGTCTCCGCAACTATTTTGTCTCTCCCATCAATTTGTATAGGGAGTTGCGTCGCTACGTGCGCGCACTTTCATACTAGCCCATAGGTGGGAGAGACAAAATAGTTGCGGAGACAAAATAGTTGTGGAGACAAAGTTGCTCGTGCGCGCTAGCTCTAATAGCAATCTGCTGATAGAACTTGGCCCATGACTATTTTATATTTTATCCAATATGTTGTACATTAGCTTATCCAATTGATAACGATTTCCTATGCGGTAATTCATATATTCCTAAGAACTGCTTATTATATTTTCTAATAGGTTTTCCCTTAGTCTAGACTTAATCTCAGATTATAACAGATACAGAAGAATATAATCGAAATAAGCGTACATAACATATTGATCAAAATTACTAGTGTCATTGTAATGACTTCATCGGATCGTTTTTTAATTTTTACGTAAAACATAAATAACCGGTATTCGTGTGCTCAGTCACGCCTCGATACCGTGGCGTAAGGCCATGTACCATAGTTCGATGAATTAATTACTCAAAACATATCCTGCCATTACAGTTTTTAAATGGTCCCAATAGATAAAGATGATATAACCAATCATACAAATAATCCAACTGCCTTAAATAAATTAGCAGTCATATAAAACAAGGAAAATCAAATAGGTACTCTTTAAACATATAGCATAAGACAGCCACAATTCGGATATACAACCTTGTGTCCTTGCTTCGGAATGGCAAGAATTCAAGCCCATACTTTCGAGAGGTGTTTTCGAACGACCAAATCACTTAGTAAAACCACACTAGCCAATCAAAATTCACCTCTATCACGTTGTATTAAGATCTAGCGATACACCAAACTAGCCCGCTACCATGTCTTACCATATCGTCGGCGCGGTCATACGCAGCCTCTTCATCATCCTCCTCCGGGGTTACCAACTTCTTTACTGCGGTCGTTACGCATTTGACCGTCTTCTCCGCTATCGTTTCCGGCTTTAACATGTATCATTATTTATTTTATGGTTGGATAAATGCCTTAAAGTTTTGGGTAAAAATAGCGATTACTTTCAGATCTATTAGTGCTTTCAGAATGATATTGCTATATTTTATCATAAAACGGTTATCTACAATTGATAATAATTAATAGTGCTTTAATAATGGCTTTCAAAGTTGATAATAGAAACTTTGAGGGCCGAAGAGCTATCTTAGAATTACCAAAACCTATTTTAATAGTTTTGGATTAATATTTTGATCCTTGCATTGCTCTTAAAGCGGTATACGTCCTAGAGCGTGTACCTAGCGCAACAAGGAATGTGTATACTCTACGTCCTAGAGCCTAACCCAACAAGGAATGTCCCGACCACGTTCCTGATCAGCTCGTAGTGGAAAACGAATTAGCGTGTCTCAGGCAGCATTGAGCAACGCCAACGTCGCAGCTCACTGTGGCTCGTGGGAGCGAAAGTACGGTCAACGAACCCGCGACCGCGTTAGCACAATCAGCTGTTCTGTGCGAACATTCCTAAACATGGGCCTGTATCATCTGTACCCTATGTCCTATATACATACATCAGTTTGTACTTGGGACGTTGCTTCTGACACTTTTATATTATGCATTTTCGCGGTTTTTTGTCGAACTGGTAGCTGAGGTAATTGTGTAGTGTTTATTTCTTCTAAATCCTGTATTCATTGTATAGTGTGTCGGTTTTTTATATCTGTATAGCTTTGAGAATATTTTAAGCAATTGGTTCTTATAAAAATATGCACAAGAGTTCAACGATACATCTGATAAGCTGTGCACTCATGATTGATTGACTTTTTCATTGGTCATAGAATATAAATATAATGCTATCTATTGGGAATTATCAAAGCCATTTTAATTAAACGTATCGAACAGTGCAATCACCTGTTCTTGTGCTCATTGCAAAATGTTATTTCGTATATTGAATGGGAATTATCTAACAAGCACTCATTTAATATGTAAAAACAATACAATTTATATGAAAAAAATCAGTTATTTTCTTGTTCAGAAGACAATAACATTTAACATTTTGCGGAATAACCATACTTTGAGAGTAAAATATTTTTTCTATTGAAGTCGAACAAGAATCTATTGACCTCGCCCTCATTATAGGAAACATGCAAGATGCACTATAAACAGCTATAATCGGTATTTACACATTACTTTGTTTCTTTCTACCTCAGGTCAAATAACTTGAAAGTGAAAGAAGCACTATAATTAAATTCATAATAATTAATGCCCAATTACTTTTACTAATTACAAGGGATTGATTTATAAGTATTCATTAGATGAGTCTTAGAAAAATAAGATAACTGCAGTTTATACATTTAATGCGCTAAAAACAACATGGTGTATAACATCAAACGGAACAGTAAAAGAAACGAGGAAATCATCAACTTGCAGCCCAAACAATGCGCCAGACACACTTTCCACAAAACTGCGTAAATTCCATTGCGTATGTCAATACCGAGAGAAACTCGTCAACGATACACTTTGCACGTCGCAGCGCGCGCGCCGCATCCGACCGCCGCCGGACGGACGCAGCTGCGAAAACTATCGCCGTCTCGCTCGCCCACCCACTATCTCCATCGTATCGCACCTGACGCACTTACCGCAATTACTTCATTCATTTATCAATCGTTTTCCTTGAAGGAATCTAATCCCGCAACCATCTCATGGGTTGGAATGACGCGCATATGGTATTTTGTTTTCTCTTGAATGAAACGAGAAATGCACTTTCACGGTGTCCTAGTGTTGAATGAAAGTACATAAAAACACGATTGCTATCTATGATATGGCTGTAGCGGCAGAGGCTGCGTGACCTTCGCGTGACCTTTCGCCGATTTCATCGATAGAAGGCAGTCAAGGACGCGTAAACCAAAAGCTGGTCGGGGTCACCACCGCCACCTGGTGGTGACTCGTGGGAACGGGGTTACGCGGACGCATCGTCTCGCCTCGCTGCCCGCGCATCGTATGAAACCAACAAATGAATGAACATGGGCTTCAGCTAATTAGTTTCGATGTTTGCATCATGAGACGGATGGATAGAGGAATTTATATAAAAAAACGATAGATGTACCTTGAAGGTGATGACATAATCGCGCGTCACCTGAGATATGATGATATGATATCTACGAGAAATATACCTAATTTAAGTCATCACAGTTTAATTATAAAAAATAAAACCGTCGCTCTTGTACATGTGGTATGTGACCCATCATCACAAGTTTGACTCATATAAAAACTACGTCATCTGTAAGTGATGAAATCTAAACCGACTATTAGTCCTGACCGTTATGATCTAAGCATTTACAACAACATTACAACAATTAAGAATGGGACAAAAAGTATCATTTCGTGTGCGCGCTCGCGTGCCAGCAAACGACATCTTATTCTATGAAGGCTTATAGAAAACAGTTTTGTACCATTCAAATTCTGTTTTCATTTTATAACACTTGTAAGAAATAACATACACGCTATACTCGTGTTTCGAGATTTGCGATTGCGGTGCAAGGGAAAGTAATGGACCCCGCTGGTCCGGTGGTTAATGACCCGGCCTGCTGCGTCAGGTTGTGCAGGTTCAGTTTACATTGATGGAAAAGTATTGACTATCATGTATTATTTTTATATGATGTAGATAAATTTACGAAATTAATGTTTTAATATTTTATTACTTATCTAGTTAAGTTACAAAGCAACATTTATTCATTCATTATATCAAGTTAGCATAGCAACAATTTTAATTAACATGTTTTGAAAACAACAAAAAATATCTTAATTTATGCCAAAAAATTTAATCTACGAACTCGAAAAGACGATACGTAACCACTTACTTAGCAACAACAACCATTCTGAATCAAGTATTATATCACGTATTAAAATATACTCTCTTTACTATTATACTGTTTCCAATTACCATTTGTTACCTATTTCTCCATACCTACAAGAAACACTCCATGAGTCAGCCAATAAATACGTGTCAAACTAGATTCCTTATCTGCATTAATAAATAAATCATATCGGGCCTCATCCATCTATAAATATTAACAATCCGAGCGCTATAATCTGACTAGCTAGAATCGAAAACTAGTTTCACTTATGGCAGAGGAAAAACCAAGTGTAACACATGTTCTATATAACACAGTTCTATGGAAATATGCTTTTAAAATATACCAAACCACATTGAAACGGTCGGAACTGGAAATTTTTTTTCAAAAAAAACCAACCAAAAGGCTCTAGCTTTCAAATAAAAAATAATCATCAAAATCAGGACGAAAGTATTTAAGGTAACCCAAAAAAATGCAGTGAATTCCGAATCTCCTTTTTTGAAGTCGGTTGAAAAATAGGACATTCAAGCAGTGATCTCATCAAGCCACATGCGTCAATTAGTCAACAATTGTTATAAATTTCGTCGGCTCTCCGAGATAATCTTGATAATTAATACTATTATAAAGGCGAAAGTTTGTATGGATGTATGGATGTATGGATGTTTGTTACTCTTTCACGTAAAAACTACTGAACCGATTACAATGAAATTTAGCACACATATAGAGGGTAACTTGGATTAACACATAGGATAGGTTTTATCCCGGAAATCCCGCGGGAACGGGAACTATGCGGGTTTTCCTTTGAAAATGCGGGCGAAGCCGCGGGCGGAAATCTAGTCTTGATATATTATAATATGATGTAAGCGCACTTTTTATACTGTATTGTCCTCGAGAATCTCATATTGACAAAAATTATAGGTATATTTTTGATAACTTATTAATAATTCGTCTTTCTATTTAATTGAAGTCAACTAAACAATGCCAAAATAATGATTGCAATTTGTTTAACTACAAATTATATACTTCGGAAAAATCCTATCCTTGGTTCGCCCAAATCTTTCGATTGTCCCTTTGGAGACTTATTAATAGATGCCCTCCCACGTGCACTGTCTATTACAGAAGAAGTTATATTAGGATTGCCGTAAATAAATTATTATTAAGGAAAGAAAATAAAAAAACATATTTGAGTGCATTTTGTTTTTGTTATTTCTTTCCAAGGTAGTGGAAATTTGGTGAGCCAAATAATTGTATTTTATTCTTGTTTTATTAATGAAAACATGCATTTCTTCATTATCATAATAAAACCGTAACTAGGTAAAAACATAGCCAATAGCATGTCTTTACGTGGAACTGTTATATATTGAACGGTGTCGTTGCGATTTGGCCTACATAATAATGCAACCTTGCAACGCCTGCAAGATATCGATACAAGACTTCTATTGATATTCTTATTGAGAATTTATCAATATTCATGTAAAATATTAGCATTGTGCTGATTTTTCTTTGCTATCTCCTTGATAATCGGTTTCAAAAATTGTGTTAGAGATAGACAAATTTGGAAGAATTTTTCTAAGGAATTAGGTTATCTTAATCTAAAACATATGCAAATCAGTTTACAGATTAAACAGACATAGAATAGACTATTTTATCGTCCTTTATCATAACTTTCCCTCCTCAACAAGATAATATTCAAACACCGAATACAGAATATCAAACGAACAACCTACACCAACCGTCCCAAGGTGTCCTGATCGAAAATTAACTGGATCAAGGTGAACCATAATTCCAACCGCCATATATATTACATACATTGACTCATTTCAAGAGAATCCGATAAAGTTAATTATTAAAGTTAAGCATGCGTTATGTTTAAAAATAAATTCGCTTATCGAAAACGTCATTATTCAGTCATTCCGGAACTATTCCGATGAATCATGTGTTTTAACATTTATATGAACAAGAATGTATCGAGTGTGCATAGAGAAATGGCGTAATTCTATTCAAGTTTTGGATTTAGTTATAAATGTTTGTAAACTAGAACAATCGACTTAAACGCGGAGGCTTTCCTTTTTATAATTCACATGAGTCAGAACTAAATGTTTTCTTAGAAATATAATCAGAAAAAGCGAAATAACTACGTGAGGTTCAATATTCAACAGATTCAAAGATCAAAGAGTAGCAGATTCTGCCATAAGTTAACAACAACAAGCTTATGGTCTGACTTGATCTGTCAAGAATTATAGTAGAACTATATATGTAGTTATATGCATTCAAACAGCCACAATAATATCAATTAGGTATAACTATGTTATATTGAAACGTGTTAGGACGACGGTGACATAAGGCAGCAAAGATTGCGTAAGTGCGATGTGTTTAGCACTTTGATACTGGGAGGACGTTATGCCTCGTTGACAATTATCATCACATTATGTTTCAATATTACCCAATATGTAGATACAGTTTAGTATTGTATCCTATCAATTAGATTGGATCTCCGGCTTCCAAATGATGATATAATTAATTTGGAATATACTATAATTCCGAGACCGATCTTGTGCAGCATGTCTCACGCTATTAATATCATTTACGTGGAAATCTACACAGATGACTATTTTACTGAAGACAAAATTCCCAATTGCCCCTCTTTAGTGGAACTTAGAACATGTTTGCTGGTTGCGAATTCTATTGACGTCACAACGACATAGTCTTTGACGCCAAGTCATAAAAACCTGACGTCCACAATATCAGAGCCTCTTTAGGTTAAGTGTCAGCGTTGACAATCGGTCGTCATAACACGAAACGATTACACAATAAATAATAAAAGTTTAATAGTAAAACTACAGAGGACAGTTAACGTTTTAAAAGTTTAAACAACGTTCGATGGCCTTATCGAGTTAATTACAGGATGTCCTAATGCCATATAAAGCTGATTGAAAGTAACGACTAATGAAAGGAAATTTAAGTGATTGATGTATTAAATTGAAGCCAGGTTAGTTGTAGACCCAAAGAGTCCGTTAACAAAGTGTATCTATTCTCGTTTACGTTTGCAGATAAATAAAAAGATGAAAATATAGCAAGTACCAATATTAAGGATAAATAGCTGACGAAATACTATGAATAAAATCAGAAGGCCCAACAATAGCTACCATATCTTGTAAACATAAAATTTCATTGCGATCCACATTCAAACACCCGCATCATATTGCATAGTCCTTAGATTACAGACCAATATTCTGCAAACGCGATTCCCGAGAGTCAAAACGTTACTCAATCATAGCAACCGTGTACTTATCAAAATATTCATATGCATGTAAATCGTATCGTGTGCGACAGGGGACATAGTTGCACGTCCACCGTCGCGTAACACGCCAGAGGACTTACGGTGTCGGATATCATAATCGGCAGCGTCATACGATGATATCTATCAACCGTTGTGAATGATACACGGAATACTCACAAATGTTGTGAATGAATCGTCTTGGGCTGTGGATTTGGGATTCGTTGGACAATTCGAAGTAGGGAATGAGGGCGAATGAATATTTATCAAAACAAAGACGAAACTTAATAGGCAATAAAACATAACCAACCGGTATTTTCTTTTCAAATTACGAAATGTCGTCACAGTTCCCATAGCTATATTTAAAGAAATGGAATTGATGAAATTGAAAAATATTGTTATAACCAATAGAATATGTTGTATGATAGAAGATTAATCTTAGATCGATGTCCAAGAGAAACTTTTGAACATTTTTATCTGAAACGCATTCAAATAACTCAAGTAAAAATTATACTGAATAAATCGCTTTTTGGATCAGTCATTTTGTTTCGTTTAATTAAAAAAATATGAAAGTGTTTAAAATTAGCATTTAAATTAATACTCTAGTGAGCGAACCTTGTACACTCACATTGGCACCACATGCTTCATAAATATGTAAGATTTTTAGTGCACGCCATCTGGTACATTATAAGATAAACACAACTTCTTAGTTTCGATTTCATGTTCATTTTCGTAAACTTTTGAAAACTAGTTATCTCATCGTTTAAAATTTTCAATGCGCACACTCATTAATTGATTTCTTTAATTCAAGTAATGGAAAACCTTATATAATATCTGACTTGAAAGTTGAAATTGACTTAAAACAAGGTAGTGAGCATTCTTACTTTCAACGATTTTCTTAGAACTTTTCCCTAATAAATTTACTGTTCTTCAACAATATCTTTACCCTACAATAAATTATCTTTAACGTTTCATACGATTCCGTTACACGACAAAAATTGAAACATTATTTCCAAATGAAATGTTGAGTTTCTTAAAATTCACGTGCGACAAAAAGCGGAATAAATAATACCACGACACACGCCGAAGAAAGTTATAAATACAGTGTATCGCAGCTGAGCGGTGAAATGTGTATGCACTTATAAATTCGGGGGATATAAATGAATCAACCACTTGCACTTTATAACATTTTGAGCGATTGCGTGAAAATTGCGTTTATCGTATCGCGTTTATCTGATTTTAAGATTCTGCTGATTTATATGACTCAATTCAAGAACCAGTGGGTTAAAGACTTTCTGCCTAAATGAAAGTAAGCACGATTCTTTTGCACTATACACGTAGCAAGGAGCAGCAGGACCTGCTTGCCGGAGGCTTCATAGTTCTTTTAAATATTCCAAGGTTAAGTCAAACCAAACCATTCCTACTACTGCTTTATTATAGGTTCGCATGCTCTTTTGTCTTCAACATTCCCAAACTTTTCTAATAATAACCCATTAACTAGAACTATTTCCTTTACGTCTATGAAACAACAACGCAAACGGTCTCGTGCTCTCGCATTTGTCAACTTTATAGCATTATTAGCAGTGATTGGCGACCATTATGAACGCGTAACAAATCGCAAACAGAGCTAGTACGTAATAAAAATAGGACCGTTGGAGTTGAAACATGATAAGCCGAGTTGGATGTGATTAGCATCTGGTTAGTAGCTGCTCGTGACTCATGACTCGATACACTTGTACAATGTGGGAATTCTGATTAATAGAGTCCGTTGATTACGTTATTTCAAATTTTATTAGACATGTGCTTACAGAAACTATGAACGGGTATTCAGGATTAAATCAAATATTTTTTTCTTCAATTCACTACGCTTTGCCGTTCCTACGCTTGAGTCGCCTGACATACCAAGGGAGAAGAAATTTCAAAGGCATTGATTATCATCGGTCTAGACTAGGTTTTCTTTAAAAGTTATTTCGTTACTTCCTACGAGCCCATGATTTTTTAAAGATTATATTTGCTGGGAGTGATAACCAGTTACAAATTTCAAAATTTTCATCCTCGTTAATTTTAATGTTTTCGAAAACTATACTTAATGGACGGTAGTTCATCTAATCTATTGTATTAGTTACGTATAAGCCGATAGTTTTACACGTAGATAACACGTCATTACGATATGGCTAATACCTTCAATTAAGATAGAAAATGTACTATTAAGCGTGACATTACATTTTAACTCTAATTTTTCGCAACAAGTATAAAAAATGAATGCTAAATATATTTAAATTACACCCGAGCCACTTTCATCTTTCATTGTTGAGTGCATGACCGGAAAATTTCGAGAATCAAGAAGTGGAC
Organism: Colias philodice; assembly: GCF_061535455.1. Lineage (NCBI taxonomy): Eukaryota > Metazoa > Arthropoda > Insecta > Lepidoptera > Pieridae > Colias > Colias philodice. The sequence goes on along the minus strand of NC_143095.1, from coordinate 11,623,472 downwards.
TATCGAATGAATAGATCTCCATTTGAACACGTACATCCACTCGGTTCGATTTGACAAAAACGAGTAATATGCCATTTCAGTTTTTGCTATCGATTGTCGTCATTGTCTTCTCGAGAGCCTTTTTGTTGGAAACTGGTTTTATTTTTATTCAAATCGTGCAATTTATGTTGATTATTCCGTAGATTTCTGATAAATTAATTCAAATTACATTAACCATAAAAGCGTGCCTTTCCAATGAAGCCGCATTAAAGTAGATTGAAGGAAAGTGCATGAATAGAATTATAGTAAAATATGTCAATAAGTGTTTACTATACTCTACGAGTACGTTCATTTACCTGATTATTGCTTTTGCATTGCATGTCAGTCAAACGGCGATTGATAATAATAACTCTTGGCATATCCCGTTATCCTATGCATATGTATAATAAACCAGAGTCGTAGAAACTTGCAGCAAATATATATTTGGCCGGTGAATATCGATGAAGACTTAAATAAGTAAATGGTTTGAAAAATTGGTAATTTTATCAAAAATGTTTGTGAAATATGATAAACGTACACACCTAAATCCGGTTTCTAATCATTAAAACATTCAACAGATACAAAATTGAATAAATAATTCGTCGTTATTCGTTTGAAGATTGAAAGTTTTATGTACAATATACAGAAATAAAATTTATCCGAACGGCCAAAAACTAGTTTGGTAACGTTACACCTGTTTATCCATTCACTGCTGCTGGTGCTTATTTAAAAACCGCTAGACGACTCAATACTTTCTACAAGCCGACGGTAGAAGTACTCTCAGCGGAGTTATATAACGCTTAAGAAGGTCAAGGATATTTTGTAACGAAACTAATTGGAATTGCAAAGAAATCACAAATGCGGCCATCGATAGACGGTAAAATAGTACCGGCGTGTTTTCACGAAGACAGAGGTGTATAGTATATGGTGATTAAAAAGTGGACGTCCTCAATGCAAGAGGCCGTATGAGGGTAAATTAACTTTTGGTATCAACGCGGCGACATTGGTTTAGCGGGTCAATGCCACGTGATAAGTACGAAAGGAAAACAATTTCACAAATACTTCAGGCGAAAACAATAAACACCACGCGGTGAATATCAATCGACAAAATGGTTCTGAGATTCAATCGACGTAGCAACAGCGACGACGGACATTTGAATATTAGCATCATTGATTTATGGGTCGACACAAATGGCGAGAACACTTGAATTTGTCACGTTGGTTATATAACATGGTGACTTCCATAATGAAGGTTGAATCTCAGACGTTTCGTTATTAATGAAAATTATCTGAGGGAACTTCTCGATGTGTGTTGTACACAATGGCATACGCTTATACAACGTCACCATTATTTTATGTGACGAATGATGCTGTGAGAAATAGAACCGCGATATGAACACATGTCTGAAGATTGTTCTTTTGTTAAGGAATCCCTAATAGAAATAAATTGCAGAACTTTTCACATTGATTTACTTTATAGTGATACATATTTAATCAATTAACTATAAGATATACTATAGTAATGGAGAGAAAACCTAATAAATCATAAACGTTACTGTAGCAAAATGAACATTTTGGCAACGATAACGCGGTCGGTGCTTCGAGCCTTGATCTTGATGGATCAGACTAAAATAAACTTCTCACGTGTGTTTAAACTGCCGTTTACATTAACTAGATTAATTTCTACAACACACATCATATAAATGGAATGGTATCGAATAAATTACCCCTGTGTATGCGTGTTATGCAACCATACGATTCTGAGAATCTACATTTTAAAGTGGCCTTAATTTACTTAAAAAATTGCCTATTAACTATATTTAACAATACTGCATACTGCTTTCAATCGCAGTATTTGTATGTGAATATCGATTCAACGAATTATAAACGCCCTTTGTTTTGAAGACGTCGCATCTTTTCCCGCCAGTCCAACATCCCTGAAAAGAAAAAGTAATTCACACATTCCGAAAGCCAACCGTACCTTCTTATACAGCTTGATCCATGTCAGGTCACCCTTCGAGTCGGTGTACTGGAGGCCGAAGAACCAGACCTCCCGCAGGCCGATGGTCTTCACCACCTGATCGAAGAGCTGTTTGCCGGTCGTCGTCTGCTGGATCGCGAACTCCAGCTCCGCGTCCATCGTCGTCACCCGGACGTTCATCTGTAAATGTTACATATTTTATTTCTGCTACCATTTTATTGTCCAGTTCTATCTACTTTTGGAGCGTGTTCATCCAGGGTAAGTGATGGATATACTAATTGATGGTATAGGGTGAAATTCAAATCGAGCATTGAACGAAGAGAATTCTATGAGCACATGCTTTTAATGAGAACAAGTACCTATTTAATGATCCAGGAATTGTATGACATATAAATGTGTTGCATAAAATAAAGATGTGTAAAATGTGTGATGTGTGTGAAATACAATAGAGCATCTACACAACATGTGTGTGGAAAACAATTGTTCCTATTCATGTAATGGCTGTTTGTGACGTGTGTTAGTTAAAAACCTATCATTTAATCTATTACAATTTCTCAATTGGATGTCATGCGGGATTGAAATAAAACAGGAACAAAATAATAAACAAGACGAAGGAACTATTTTCTTTGAAGAATATATAAATAAATTTCGATGTTTTATGATTTAAGAAAATGAAAGTATAAACTTGAAAATAGTTGTTATCGTTACAAGTTTCAGCCTTGATAGCTGCAGAGGAACCTTATGCAAAGTAGGAAATAAATATTTTACAAATTTGCTTTATTCAACTCTCATTATATTACAGCACGTACTTTTGATCAATACTTTTACGTTCACAGTGTAACTTGCATAGGTATGGAAGACTGATACATTCATTATTATTGCATAGACCTAAGGCAATTAACCTTTTTACAAGATATTGTCTTAGTAGGGTACGTTTTTTTATCCTTTCACTCTCATTCATACGTATCATGATGGAAATTTCTTAAGCAACGTTCAGAAACATGTAACAGGAAAACGGATTTCAGTTTGAACATCATAGTTAACTATAGGCTCATAAATAATTATACGAGGTACGTACGTTAAATACTTCAGCAATAGCATAGACTAATAAAGAAGTCAACATATAAGAGGCTGTAAATATAAATGGGCATTCTTCTCTTTGCAAGAAATATGTGCTATTATTCATAAGATGTTTTTCTTGGTATCGTCGCTTTGTAGCTAAGCGATATCAATCTACTGAATTTATTCGCATGTACAATTTATCTCAGGATTAATGATTATCTTTCAACATCAGCCGTGTTTTTTACTATTAGAATGATTACTAGGAATACTATAACTGATCATAGCATGTTTTTAGATTATCACTGATGCGCAACCGGCTAAACGATAACGATATCGATGTACACCATGAATTTTCTAATTGTATAATTTTGCAAAGGCAAAACTATATTCCCAAGGGACTACTAAGATCTGATAATAAATTTAAAGAAGTTACCGCATGCATTCGCTTTACACCCCAAATAAAAAAAAGTTTTTAATTTGGAGTTTCTTCTATATACAAAGTTTGCCCTCTTAACCCTAAATAAATAACATTGTAATGAACTCTAAGCTTTTGCTTATAAAATATTTATTTTCATCATTCAGTATTTGTTCAATCAATTTCACTGAACTGAAAGGGTTATTAATATCTTTTAATTTCCTACTATAGCGAACAAACATACTTCCCAGTCAGTGATATAAACCTATTAAAAGAACTAAACGAGACGCAAGTGAACTGAACTTAGACGATAGTATATAAATAGTATTATCCGACTATATTTAAAAGTTGAGATCGCGCCAAGCGGATGTGATCTTCCGGAGGCGATTGTGTCATCGTTTACAATTATATTGTGTTTTGATGTTACTAGTGCATTCGCTTTTCGTACTATATGATCAAATACATCAATTTCTGTTAGGACATCTCACCATCTCTTTATATAATATTCTGGAGTCACAATGTTTGTTACCACACACCGCCTAATGTGTGTAGGTAATGTGGGTAGATCTGAGAATCGGCCAACATCTATTTTTCATACCCCTAAGTGATAAGAGTAAGGCAGAACAAAGTTTGCCGGAACAGCTAGTCTTAGTCTAAAATTTGCTCGTTTAATCTCCCGACTGTATAAACTTAAGAAATATCAGAGAATCAACAATAGCGCCCAGCTACAATCGATACATTATCTTATCAAGTATTTGGTAATTGCTTGCGCGCATTTCTAGACGTATAATGTAATCGTTCACCTTGGTACACGCCGCTGATAAGCGCCAGTACATTTCATAGCAATGGATCTGAAACTATGTTCTGCTGAAAGCGAACTCTACTACTAAATAAAGATAAATTCGATGTAAGATATTCATAGACAGTTGAATCTATCAAAATTATTAGCAGTTTAGTTTTGATAAAAACAATATTTTATTATTGCTTAATAATAAAATATTATAAAAACAATATTTTATTATTAAGCAGTAATTCCGAATTTGGTCATAAATTCCAATCTAATTGCCTCATCACGATAGCGTTCAAATCAAAATAAAATTCTAACATAAATCGATCTAAACTTGGCCATATATTTTATGTATAAATAATTGAGTATCGTCCTAAACATTCGTTTAGCTATTTATATGATCATAAATTCACTCACAATAGTTTAGATATATGATCTGTGGGCTGGCAACAATGCATCAGTCCATTCATCGAATACATTTCGAGGTCGACTCAGCCTTGATTCCTCTTGTTATTTTCTGCATAACTCAGTACCCGCATCTACTTATCATGTAGATTGAGTTCTTGCCGTTTGTTAACATCCATTTGGAAATTATTTTTCTAATTAGACTATATTACGAATATTATACTACATATATAATACAGAATCAATCTGTATTTACGACTGTGACTACTGAGTAGTGACTGATAAGGCTTAATTTTGCTGTACCACTTTGTAAAAACTTTCGATATATTGAATTAAGAATTAAAGAAGAATATTCAACAATATTTTTACGTCTTTCAACATTGCTATTATGAGTATCAGTCGAAAGAGATAAATTGTTCACTACACTATTAGAAAAGAATAAAGAATTTGTAACACTACAGATACAGTCGATAATATCATTGCATTTGTTTAGATAAGAGATAAATGAGGACACTGACATGACAATGTTTCATAATAGGATGGAACAAACATGTGAAAGAAAACAGATAAGTTATTGGAAAGATGGAACATCAAACGCACTTGTAAAATAATTGAGAACAAAACCCATTAAAGGTACTTTATAAAAATATACTTATTCATTTATTATACAAAATTCTTTAAGGTCTTAAATGTAATACAGCCATACAATAACTAAAATCAATCAATAATTGTCATAAATCCAATCTCAGATGAGAGAGACATTCGACGAGACATTCTGTCTGTCTGTTACTCAATCACGCCTAAACTACTGAACCAATTTTCATGAAATTTGGTATGGAGATATTTTGATACCCGAGAAAGGACATAGGCTATTTTTTATCCCGGGTAAATGACGCAATCCCGGAAATCCTCTGGGAACGAGAACTATGCGGGTTTTTCTTTGACTGCGCGGGCGAAGCCACGGGCGGAAACCTAGTACAAAATATGTTTTCAATGGAAGGTTTTCAAGAAAATAAAATTGACGTCAACAGTTCCAACAAAGGACACAGGTGACAGTCTGATATATTATTGAATGAAAAACATCATACTTCACTGCCATCAAAAAAGGCAGCGCTCATAACATCGTCAATGAAAACAATATTTACACTGCCTCATAATCCAGGAGAATTAAGACTCACACTTTCGGCAATCCATTAATTAGATTTACAGGCGATACAATAATACAGACTACAAATCATATTCAACAGAAGAAACTATACGACGTCACGTTACACCGTACACGCGATGATTCAGTAGTTGGAATCGAGAACGCCTCGAGATAACGCCAATCTAGCGTTATCGGTGTAAACGGCGGATGTTTATGCAAGCCCAGCAATTTGCCTTTACATGCTGAATGTTTAACAGCAATTGTTCCACGAGTACATAGTGACCGGGTCGAGGTGGCGCAATTTATTCGTGATTCCCATCAACATTACCTTACCGATTTGACATTAGGGTGCAAGGTTGATGATGACATCTTCTAGTGAAAATGAAAGTTGATTTTACTCGTAAATATAAGTATGAGAGTTGGTTGTTTGTAAAATTAAATTTGTTTTAAGCAAAATGTAAACGTTAAAAATAGAATGATAAATACTTTGTCATTTTAATGTGATAAAACGTATAAAATATATGCTCAATATGAAGTAATGAAAAAGCAGAGATGATTAAGCAAGGAAAATTACAGACCTAAGGATGTACGTACAAGAGGAAATATTAAACGTTATTTATAATAATTTGACTTTTACATAACTCACGAGTCGTGTCAAGGGATTTTGTGGAGGTCAAGAATGTTCAGAATGTACCAGAAAAAGAACTTTAATGTGACGTTATTGAAATATCGAAGACCTTGCTGAAAACAGCAGAGGCGGAAGGAAAACGAAAAAGCGATCGACACAGACATCGAGGTCTGCATCAATCGATTTTCGAATTCTAGTGAAAGACCTTGGTACTTGTATATCCTACTTTTACATGAACATTGCAGAGGTTATAAATAGCAGTATAACTAGAAGCAAACACACATGTTTGAGTGCATCTCAGCCTCGGCAAACATTAAAGATACGATGACATCACCGTGCTTGCTTTATGGTGATAAGATCCTATATTTGTAACGCGTTTTGCTATAACGCGCCTGAATTATGGGTGTTACAATATTGGAAGTACTAGTTGAAACACTTGCGATATATTTGAGAATAATAAGTACGTGTATGGAGTTAAATTTAATTTTTTCCTATGTGCTGCACTATCCAAAGTTGATAACATAGTTCGATAATTTTTTTTCATAAAACCTATTAGCTCACTGGTCGGTTGACAAATTGTCAAAGATAAGGACTTAGGCCCTCAACAAGCCCTTCACGTTTTAATTGTAGGATTACATTTATTTTTATTAAATGAGGCATTATATACGGTTGTAATTAACCTTCATCGCTATACCATAACCACAATATAATAAGGCATTGCGCAGTTATCAACTAGTCTTATTATAGTGTTTAATAACAAGGAAACAAGTAAAAGCTGAGAATACGAACACAATGCTATTGGTTATCAAAAAAATGGCGACATGAGCAAATACAGATGACGTAATATTTTAGTTACAGCACGTATTTAGCGGAAAATACCTTGGCAACCGTTTGATATGTGGAAAATCTGAAAATGTTATTTATTCAATCGCAATTATGGTACTATGTATCGTATTGAATGTGTCAGTAATCAGTATAGGCATGTGTACAATTTTATTAAGAATGTTAATTGATTTTTAGTTGATGCTTTTAAGATGACATGATTCTGATCTCTATCGATATAATTTTGTTGGAATTCTACTACATTGACTCTAATCTATCGAATACAAACGATTATCAGAATATCGCGAAATCTTCAGATAAGCAATCGAACCATCACCATTAAGGACTCTTACATAATACTGCCACGATTCGGCACAATATTATCAACAATAAACTGGCGACCCTGAATACTGTGTGGCGATTCTCCACGGCCATTGTGTGGACCACAAGCAATGACTCTTGTATCGGAAACGAGACGGTATTGGTACTTTTATTGACTTTATTATTGCCCTGTTAGCCTAATAGAGTTAATAGTGAGCAAGTCTTGGATGTTATGATCTTCAGGTTCTATGTTATAATCTATGGCATGAAATCTGTGATACGCGGCGGAATCAGGAAGATTGTGCATGTACTTTTTGGCTATATGTATTTGAATTTATATTTAGCTTAAATTGGTATAAGTACCACGTTCATGCAAATATTTCTTTCATTACCATTATGTCTTTTGAAAGTTGCAAATGTAAATAAAGTTGAAAACACTTAATTAAATACACTTAATTTATAGCGTATACATTTAATAACTAAACTTAAGAAAACCGTTGTGATTTTATACATCTAATTACTTTACATTATTGAAATAAATGGTAGATAATACATTTTCCTGTCTATAAATGAATCATTAGTTTATTAATTAAACAATCAAACAACTATTTACTTTAAACGTGTCCTACAGAAACAAAGAAAATACCATTTATTATTCTCTCAACAATATTATTTATTATACATGATTTTATATGTATGTATGTTATTAAAACTTACTTCACAAAAAACCACGGAAATAAATACAACAAAAATCATTATAAGGGGTGGGATTCAAAATGCCGGGACAGGTGCAAAAAGAGGCAGATGGTGACGCCACGTGGTTACCGTGTATCGGGAACAAGGGTAAAAGGTGCATGCACATTAACTTATTGCATTAGAAATAAAAGCCGAAGGAAGTCAAAAATGTACAGGAGTATAAATGCTATGGTTTTATAGGAATTGAATGGATGCGCACAGCGCAACTCTATAGATGGGGATGTTTATTTTGATTTGATCAGTATTTCGAGTTAAAACGTTTTATGAATGTCATTACAGATATCAATACAATTTTAACTGAACCAGATTTTTAGCAGCATAAAACTTTAATGTAATACAATTTTTTTTTTATGCCATAGGATAGCAAACGAGCAGACGCGTCGCCTGGTGTTAAGCGATACACGCCGTCCATAAGCATCCACTCCACTAGGAAGTGGATGTGTTGCTGTCCTCAAAGGGATTTGGAAGGAGTTAGGTAGAAGGGGCGAGGATGGGAGGGAATGAGGATAGGGAAGGAGAGGATGGGTAGGGGATGGGAAGGGATGTGGGCCTCCGGACCCCCTTAGGATATTAGGAATTTGATATCATCCGCTCCAGTTGCAATTATGGAACATTTCAATTGAAAGCTTTGATAAAAACTTTAACTCTTTTATATAATGCCGTCTCCATTCCCATGATGTGTATGAAATTACGGGCCGTTTATAATATGTAATTCTCTGACAATTCACAGGTGAGAACTGCTGCCTTACATCATCCTCTACAAAAACTAACATGACGTAAATATACCTACGTTAGTCTTTCGTATTTTTTATTACCGCCGTTCATGTATTGAACATAAAATTTACTTAAATACCCAATATATTATATTTATTGAATAATTATAGGTACGTGTATATGAAGGTATATTTTTTGCCTAACTCATAATTTGAATGTGTGATCAATGGTTAATGTTATGCATAAATTTTGAACTTGTCATTGAATAGGTAAATAGGTACTAACGAAATTATTTGTCTTTTTATTTTTATTTTATTTTATTTTATTTTGGTACAGTAACAGATTGCAGAACAATTCCTTATATCTAGCTCTTATCTAATAATACATATAAATTCTACAACCCAATAAATACCGTACACAGCTTTGAACCAAAAAACAAAAACCGTTTACATTATGACCATGTTTTTGTTCCTAATCCATATCTATACCAAGCTATAGCCAGGAACAAACATAAACCGAGAAAAAAAAAATTCTAACAGAGAGAAAAAAAAAAGCTACTATTTAAAATACAAAAAAAAATAAAATACAATACGTTGTTACAGCAATTTGTGAACATTACTTCTAAAAACATCCAAACTACCCAAGAATAAGTCACAATCCGGATCTAAATTATTATACAGGCGGCACATTCTGTGTACAGGATTGTTATGCGAAACATTGTTTTTGGTAGGTGGTATGCTGAATAGACGTGGGGTGCGTGAAGGGCGGGTAGGAGCTCTAAAGTTAAGGCTAGCCAAAAGCTCGTTCCCTAATAACCCATTGGCTATTTTATGCAGATTGCACAAATCAGTCAGGGTCCTACGGCTTTCTAAATTCATTAGGTGGAATTTACGCAAACGCTGATCATATTCAGGTATTTTACGCCGTAAACCTAATTTACCACATAATGTACGTAAGAAACGCCTCTGCACAGCTTCAATGCGGTCTTTGTGATTATTGTATATTGGAAGCCACACCGATGAACAATATTCCAATATACTTCTTACTAGGGTTAAATATAATATTATCCACGACTTCGGATTTTTGAATGGTGAGGCAGTACGTAAAACAAAGCTCAAACTTTTATTGGCCTTACTGACAATGTAATCGTAGTGCGGTCTAAATGATAGTGAAGAATCGAACATCACACCTAAGTCTCTAACGACCTTGACTCGTTCCAGTGTTACATGACTAATGTTATAATTAAAAATGATCGGCCTTTTACTTTTAGTAAAACACATTACTTGGCATTTTTTAACATTGAGGGTCATACGATTGGTATTGCACCATTCACTGACGACATCTAAATCCCTTTGTAAGGTCTGACAGTCACTATAATCTTGTATTCTGTGGAAAATTTTGACGTCATCCGCGTACGCAAGAGTATTACATGAGATTAATTCAAGAAGATCGTTAATATATATCAAGAATAGCAGTGGCCCCAAATTGGAACCCTGCGGTACACCGGAAGGGGATAAGAATGGAACAGAGTCATAGCCATACAATGCAACCAATTGTGATCTATTAGCTAAATATGAACTCATCCACCTATACAGACTACCATGTATGCCAAGATGATTGAGTTTTGAAAGAAGGATAGTGTGATTTACAGTATCAAATGCTTTGGAAAAGTCTGTATAAACCGAATCCACCTGTAATTTACTATCAAATGATTCTGTCAGATAATTAGTATAAATGAGTAAGTTTGAATTTGTTGAGCGACCAGCTACAAACCCATGTTGTTTGTCGTTTAATCTATGTTTGATATGACTATACATATGTTCGTATATAATGCTTTCAAATACTTTAGCAAAGCAGTTCAAAATACTAATTGGTCGATAATTTTCGACATTTCTCTTATCACCGGATTTGAAAATTGGTGTCACTTTGGCTAGCTTCCATAAAGACGGAAATGTTCCTTCGATTAAAGACTTGTTAAATAACAGAGTTAACGGTTTAACGAGAGATGAGGAACATAAACGTATAAAGACTGGTGGTATGCCATCGGGCCCAGTGCTCTTGGTTAAGTCGATTTTCTTTAGATAAGATAATACTACGCTCTCAGATATGTGTATGTTGTTTAGTGTGTAGTTTGATGAAGCAAATTTGGGAATGTAGGCAACTTTGCAATTTTGCTTATAAACCGAAGAAAAGTATGTAGCGAACAAATTGGCTATATCATGTCCTGTGTCAGCAACTTGATTTTTGTAGTACATACTGCGAGGAATGTCGTTTGTAATTTTCTTGTTTTTTGTATATCGCCAGAAAGACTTCAAATCTTTAGTGAGACTGGATTCGATATTACCAATATAATAACCTTAATAGCGGAAACCCACTATTGGACGACGACGTATCGAAATTTAACAAAACAACAAATGCCAGCAAAATTCCCAAATTCATACAACAGAAATAATAATAGAATCCACTGCACGTCACAACTATCATCAAGAAACCATTCTTACAAATATTATAATTAACAAAAAAATCTGCATACAAAAAATATAAAAGTTACAATATTATGCTGTAGCTATATAAATGTAAAAGTACGAAATGAATAAAGAAATGCCTCAGAAATTTACCAACGAAATAAATTTTATTCAATTATGATGATGCCCGAGATCTTAAGATCAGATAGAGGAAGCATTTCTAAAGTGCGGATGAAAATATTCTGCTTTGCCAAAGGACCTATTGAAAAATTATCAGTTAGGTGTCCTATCGACAGTGGAGTTTAGTCGGTAGGACCCTGCACTCAGCAGGGTGAGTCCGACATAACCCAGGGCTCTTCCCGCGAGTGCCCTGGGTATGCCTAAATGCATTCTCCACTATAAAAAAAAAGGTATGATTCCAATAATTGTAATGTATATCTCGTAACACCAATAGAAACTAGGACAGTAAAGAAAATTACAAATCCATGTTATTATATTCAGGTCGTATTCCATGTAGTTTATTTTTAATACGATAAAAGATTAGCTAAGTATAGTTTATTTCATAAGTTCGCATATACATGCATGTATTTTATTGGGACACAGATAAAAATATAGATGATTAATGAGTCTCCTTTTTTTGTTTGTTTTGGTAAGTATTAAGATAATATTTAAATTTAAACTACAATTTACTATAGAACTAGGAAATCTAAGTTCACTCAAAAAACATAATAACGAATAAATTACCAAAAAAAATATTTATATTTCAACATACTGAGAACCATCAAAATTCTCACTAAACCTTCGCATAGATTCTCACATTATCTCATTATTATAATAGAAAGCAAAAAATAAGGAAGTGGAGACTGATTTATTATAATCACATGTGACCATGATAAGAGGTATGACACACACAGTATTTAGAGGAAAATAAGCACATCCCTGTGGTATTTCTCAGAAGGCTGCTATGTATTGATGCGAAGTAAATAAATCATTCGCGATCCATACTGCATCAAACATAACCATTGTAAGACCTAGAACATGTATCTCACATGACGATAAATACTATACATTACATCAAGGTACCAGAAAAATAATCATGTAACATAACGACACTAATAATAATATATAATTAGTGAGGTTGTATTCTGATCTCTGTAACCTTTGAACAAATAAGGAACATCCTTGGGATTGACGAGCGGTAAGAAATAATTAATAATTCAGAAGTAACAGAAGTTTTTGTAGCCAGGTACCTACGTCTACACCGAGACGACTTTTTTTAATAAGGATTAACCTGAATTGTGCCAGGCTTCGAAGCGATAGTGAGGCTAAATATAGAAACGCGGGCTACTGTCCACATCGTCGTCGTCCATAATTATTTTCCATATCAACGTAGATTATTTTATTTCATCATAATTACGATCCGATTAGATAAGATTAATTTATTTTCCTAAACGTTCGTCGAAAGCGTGTGCGTACGCATACATGAATTATATGAATATGATAATGATAAAAGGCGTTTTCGCCTCGCGAATTGCTCCTCAATCCGGTAACTAAATATAACCGAAGAAATCGAAAGCGAGGGAACATTGGCGAAACAGGAAACCTTCTGTCCCTTTTTTGTGACCGCAGTAGACAGGGACAGGGTATAAGACGGTTAAAACCGTTTGTGGCCAACAAAATAAATAATAAAAGCTGAGCGTCTTGGATGAGGCTCAAAGGCTGCTCGATGACATCATCGCGACTTATGTATTGTGTCTACATGTAACACGCTCGTCAATTCACTTGACGACCACTATTTATTGTTGCTACGTGAAACTGAAAATCGTGAGCTGTAAAATCGATAAGACGTGGCAATGAAATTAAATATTTACGCCCAACGTTACAATTCAAAAGAATCCAATTATATTTTGGATAAAGCCTGTATGAAATTCTATATCAGTTCTCTATCAGTTTTTATTAAGTTCAGTCCAAACCCTGACAATTTGTATACCTTTACAGAGCTCAAGTAGTAATTAATTTGTTATCAATGTTCAGTGAATTATCATAAAATCATAATCATAAAAATCATTACCGGTCAAAGTACATAAACCAGCCTATTGACATTGAATGAGTTATATAACAATCTACCTGTTTTCCGCCCGCTACCATTTTGCCGGCTTTCGGGTTACACTTGTTAATGTCACGGCCACAATCACTTGTATAAATATTGGGGGCTACTTAAAATATGTAAATTATTTTCGGGGGTGAGTTAGCACTGGCCGCGTCTGCCGATCGCGGCGGTAGAGTTAAAACTGATCCGACGGCTTTTGCGGGGATGCGCCGGCGTTCCGCCCTGAGGACGAAGCCTGCACACCTTACTGAATTAGCGACTGCAGTCACCGCTCAGTGTACATTGAAGTCGCGGTACTGAACGAATTAACTGTGATTGAACCGCGCGTTCAATGAATTCGTCACGTTACGTTCAAACTGTCTAACCGCCGCAGACGGCCACCTACATGTTTTTCCTATAATGAGTCGATCCTAAATTGAATAGTGATGGCATCGATCCAATGTGTCATGGCTAAAAGTTATGCTAAACGTTGCAAGGGTATTTATTTATTTCCTTTGTGGCTTTAGGTTTATAAAGTGATCAAAACACACTCACTTGTACAATAGTGATTGAATGAAAAGGATTATTCTCGACACAACTTATAGGTGTTCTGCACCGTTAAGTGTGGTCTAGACAGCTTTTTGTTTTCTTATAAGGACTTGAATCCTTGTGCCTTTTCTAGTGACTGATCGTTCAATTCCAGACAAACGGTCGAGCATTGGCATCTAGTATATATTTAAACCTGTTTTTATCCCTAATGGGTCCCAGAATAGAGTTTATAGATTTAATTCAGGTTTTAATGTTTTGTTCGTCTATTTTTTTAACTGTAATGTCGAATGGTTTCCATTACGTTCTTAAACTACACCTATTCCTAAAGAATACAAGTCAATAAATTGCTTTAACCATTTAGAAGATTTTAATAACTTTTACATAATGGATTTTTTAAATATATTACATACTCCATATCAAAATATTTCCAATACTGCCAAATATAGATTCAAATACAAGTTCCATAAAACGAAAAAACATTACGACTTATTTGACCTTAATGTAATTCTCGCCTTGTTGAGCTATCTCTAGGAAATGCTATTAAAAGTTTAAGCTCATGTTACAAATAATAGGAACTTGACAGCATCGTTTTTTTTAACTTTCATAAAAAATTGTATGGATGATCAGGAAAAAGATGAATTATTGAGCTAGTGTATTTTTATTTTATTGTTACTCTGTGGCTAATTTAATTTAAAGAAACAACATTTATTTCGCATAGATACCAAATTAGGAGGTGCTATTTTATGGATATTTGCTTCAAAGAATATTATTATTTATTACTAGCTTTCCGCCCTCGGCTTCGCCCGCGTTTTCAAAGAAAAACCCGTTCCCGTAGGATTTCCGGGATAAAACCTATCCTATGTCCTTTCTCGGGTATCAAATTATCTCTATACCAAATTTCATGCAAATTGGTTCAGTAGTTAAGGCGTGATTGAGTAACAGACAGACAGACAGAGTTACTTTCGCATTTATAATATTAGTATGGATAGTATGGATTGTCCTCGCGGAAATTTTTGGTTTTGCTTTCAACAACAAAAGCGAAAAATTTTGCAGTTAAAATTAGGCCAAAATTTTTCATTGATCTAAATAATAATAAAATATTATGAGCCGTCACTATATTTACATGCGATATGCAAATTTTCACTTGCTTAAAGCCAACCAGAAATTTGTTAAGTACCTATATGTTATATTTTTTGAAATGATCTACCGCAATGCGTAAGCACTATTTTGTACTCACATACCTAATTAAAACAAATAAAATAAATTTTAATTGAAGAGTTCGTACTTTTACTATCTTTTTAAATGCCTACAATTTAAAATAAACCCTCTAAGGGTCCTCTAGTTCTCTCGTAGACCATGTCAAATCACATGACAAAGCGATCACGCATCACAAACTACAAGCAAACCCCGGCGCGTCCACTTGCAAATGAATACATAAATAAAACAACCATGTAACGTCGTCCACTGTCCACTAAGCTGATAACGTGTGCCCCACTTTCGCGTTTCCTTCCTTCACGAGCCACTTTAAGGCATTTCACTGGCAATTTTATAAATTATTCTAGTTTCTTTAAACGCTTCGTAATTATGTGAATGCAGCAAAATTAGGCATTTAGCGATATCACTAGAGGTCCGCCCCGGCTTCGCCCGTGGTACATATTTCGCAATAAAAGGTAGCCTATGTCCTTTCTCGGGTATCAAAATATCTCCATACCAAATTTCATGCAAATTGGTTCAGTAGTTTAGGCGTGATTGAGTAACAGACAGACAGACAGAGTTACTTTCGCATTTATAATATTAGTATGAATTTGACATGGAAAAAATAATTGAATTGTAATATTTATGTCCCTTACAGCAACAAACCCTTCTGCTATCACGAAATGGCACATTTATTATTCAACTCTAATTTCAAGCTATTATTGTTTCTCTTATCGATCAAATTCGAATGTTTTATATTTATAGCATTGAAGCGAAAGCATTTTTATTGTTTTTATAACTATATTGAACAGCTAGTTGGCTAAAATGTCAAGTTTATCGTTTCTAACTTAATCATGTAATTCGTCCTTTACAAAAAAGGCTCAATTTTCACTGATTTTATTTAGTATTACATGTCTATAACATGCTGTAATATAAAAGAGAGCTTAATTAACCTAACGAGATGTTGAAATTAGTGATAATTATTGATTAATCAATTGAAAACTATCTTTCATTAACATGGTTTCACAAAAAATAGATCCACCAGCACAAATCTTCTACTTTATCTCGAATGTCTTGTAGAGGCTGTTGAAGCGCATACTTGTGTTGACGTCATATACACAGACTTCTGCAAGGCATTCGATAAAGTTGATCACAATATATTGATCCAAAAGTTACACAACATTGGTATTGGCGGTAGTCTGTTGGGATGGTTTTCGAGTTATCTTTTGGGTCGCTATTCTAGAGTAGTGGTAAACGGTTTTACCTCTGAGCCCTTTTCAACTAAATCCGGAGTTCCACAAGGGTCGCACTTAGGTCCCATTTTATTTAATATATTCATAAATGACCTCCCACTTAACTTAAAGCACTCAAAAATATTTTTATTTGCAGATGACCTTAAAATTCTGAGAACAATTAAATCAACCACTGATAGTACTCTTCTCCAAAAGGACATAAATTCTTTGGCAGAATGGTGTAAAATCAATAAAATGAAACTTAACTCAGAAAAATGTTACCATATACGATTTAGCAGACATAGAAGTAGAGGTATTATTGCACCCAGTTATCAGATTAATAATCATATCTTAGCAACAGTAGACAAAATAAAAGACTTAGGTGTTTATTTCGATGCAAAACTTAGTTTTCACGCTCACTTCAACCATATAATTAATAGCGGTTTCAAATTGTTAGGTTTTTTACTGAGAACTTGTAAAAATTTTAGGAACCCTCTCACAAAAATTACCCTCTTTAATGCCCTTGTTAGAAGCAAATTAGAATATTGCAGCGTAATATGGAATCCAAAATACAATATTCATATTAACAATATTGAACGCATTCAAAAAAGATTTTTGTGGCATCTTGCGTATAGTTGCAACGTAGCCAAAAAAATTCCTAGTTACTCAGAACGTCTTGATTATTTTAAAATACGAACACTTTATCAGAGGAGGAAGGTTTTGGATCAGGTCTTTTTACATAAATTGGTGAATGGTTCAATCGATTGTGTGTCATTGGTATCTCAGCTTAATTTTAAAGTTCCAGTCAGATTGCCTAGACATTCTAATAATATGCCGTTCCACACAAAATTCCACAAAAGTAATCTAGGCCATTATTCAGGCATTTCTCGCCTTACCAAAGAATATAATAATATAGTTTCTGGCAATAACAAGACTATTGACATTTTCTCAAACACTGTACATAAATTTAAAAAGGAATTGCTCTCGATTGAACCTTTACCAAAACCCAGTTGATCAAATGTAGTTTTATTTTAACATTAATTGATTATTTTGCCGTCAAAATTGGATTTATGTATTATGTATATGTATACTTTTTACCTAATCTGCAGCTAGCTGCAGACTGTGTGTCTTTGATTTAATGTTATATTAATTGTTAGTGGTGGTTGCCTATAATTGTGACAGCACTATGTCTACGATTGTTATTACTTTAATGCTTTTATCTATGTATCAGTGTATGTCATGTTGGTGATCCTTAATGAAATAAATAAATAAATAAATTAATTAGCAGTAATTTTGCATAAATATCATGTTTCCATGAATGTCTTAATACACACATACATTACCTAATCTTTCGAAAAAAAAAAAAACTATAGAAAGTGAAAAGTATTAAAGAGTGAAAAACTGTGAAATAACTTCTTTAAGTAAATATAATCCTGTTGTTCAAATAAATATAGTTTTAAATTAATATTCATTCTATAAATTAGATGAATTTCACAACATTCAGACATTCCAATTAATTAAGACTTTCCGAAGTTAGGGTGGGAATGGGATACAGAAACTCACAAACATACATATGACTATGATATATACACTCCTGAATTGAGAATTTGGATAAAAATAAGGTTATTGATATGAGGATGGGCAAATGTTCAGAGAGTTTAAATTAGGCTATTATATGTACATATACAAAGTCAAAAGAATCTATGTCTTTAGCGACAAACAGTGTATAATTTTTTGAATATAATTTACAAGTTTAGCAATATTGTGAAACTGATAAAACAGAAAAATTGTGAGGTATCCATACACCAGGGTTTTATTTACAAGAAAAACAAAACTCGAGCAAAGATCTAATCTATTAAAGGATAGCATTTCAGGGGTATACAGAGGAATTTCAAACGAAAACAGACCAATTTAACTAACCAAGTGATTTTCACTTGAACCACCTATTGCTTTATTTATATATGCTAATATCTGAAAAAATAAGATAAATGAAAATGAGTATACACATATATTATCTTAATATTTCTAAATATATGGAGTGGAACTTTGTACTTTCTTTTCCCATAGTAAAATGTGCGTGTACTTGTGTTTGTCAAAAAACTAATAGAAAGAAATTGGAAATATACTTTTTCTAAATTATTAAATTGTAATGTAAATTATTATTGTTAACTTCCATATATTTGTATCAATGATACTACTACTTACTTAAATCATATAAATTAAATCAAGACTCATTCATTTATAAATAAATAAAAGGTATTTCTATAAATATGGAAAATGCACATCTATTTAAATTGTGCAGTTTAATGAAAATACTTTAATAATATTTGAATATTTGAGCATAATTTCCAGTTTTAAATTATAATCACTTAAACGGTGAAAGTAAGGAATATAATCCACTTAATTAATGTTATCAAATAAATTACAATAGCATTTTCACACTTTTGGTAGTAATTGTGGTACAAAATATTTATACTAAAACTTGTGAACATGAAATTTTTCATACTGTGTAGTTCATTTTTATTTATTGCCCTCATATCATTGATAATATGTTTTTGATCTACGATATACAGTTAAAATTATATTACTTGTAAAACATTTGTGAATGAAAACTATGTGTATATTATAGAAATGAACTACTTATTCCATTACTCTATGTGAATCTACTTTTTTATTACAAAAATATATATTTATAAATAATATGATAGTATGATGGTTTTATTGTATAGCAAGTGTTTTCCAAGTAGAATAAATTTCTTATATGAATCATTTTGCCAACACTGGCAGTTTCCATTAAACATTAAGTATAGAAATATGTTTCTTAAGCTATTATGAGTCATATAATCTCTTATCAGTAAGAATGTAAGTTATGTGAGAGTAAATCTAAAAAAAGTATTTGATTCTACTCAAATGGATACTATTCGGGCATTTACTTAAACTAAGAATTGCGCAAAAGTTACATTCAATATTTGTTCAGTTATTTAACATGCTGTTTGATGCTTGTGGTGAAATCAGAAATACGCGCTTTTCAGAATATCATATTCCATCATTAAAACGTGTTCTTAACTAACAACCTGTTGTAATATTGACATTTATATGTTATAAAAAAGTACTTACCGATTTTGGCATGTTTGCGGTTTAGGATTGCAATCTGAAACGGAAAAACAAGTGTAAGAGATTCGCACGCAAACACCACATCGTAAGGGGCCATTGACAAGTCGTTCCAGTCTAAGATTATGTTTTCATATCCTCAATGAGAAATTATAAGTACTGAAAATCTCATGCTGCTTATTTCATTTATTGTATTTGTTGAACTGGTGACGACGGTCTTTAGATAGTGGGAACCTACCTAGGTACTCACCGGCGGGGATTATACCCACTAATGCGGCGATTACACCTAACGAGTACAGTGGCGAGTCAGTGTCCTCGGCCGAGTGCTCGGTTGGTATAAACACTTCAACGAGTGCTCGGCCGAGTACTCGGCCGAGAAGAGCGGCGAGACAGTCACTAGAATCCCAATTTGTTTACTCGGCCGAGTACCCACTCGCTATCCCGCTCGGCAGGTATAAACACGCACTCGTCGCGTCACTCGGCCACTCGCCACTCGTTCGTGTCGTCATTGTATTTTTTCAAAGAATTATTATTTTTATTTATTATTTCTAATAAATCCCACAATTCGTTAATAATATCTGGTAACAGCCGATTTAAAACCCGTTTAAATTCTTTTTTTTTTCGATCCATTGCAGACGTCCGCGTCGTGATCAAAACTGAACTGACTCGCCACTAGTGAAATACGTGTAAACACCCACTCGGTTCGGCAACTGTCTCGGCCGAGAACGTATTTACTGACTCGCCACTGTACTCGTTAGGTGTAATCAGCGCATAAGCTATATACAGTTACCACCTTTAATCACTTGAAAATTAATTATCACAGTTGAGTTTTTATTAAAACTTACCCGGTAAAAGAAGAATATCACCTAATAATCCACATAAGTAGCAAAACACACATGAAGAAAGCACACACCCAAAAGAGTCACAAAAATATCGCGATATGATGTGACAACTGCGTGACGTGGTACGCCGGGTTACCACATTTTATCAATTTTCAAATAAAAACTTGACAAAACTGGTAATGTCTTCTAAATTTCTATTACAGATTATGAATAATCAAATAGATTAAATATTCCATTTATGAATTAATAATCAAGTACTACAAAAGTTAACTTCGTTTACATACTTATAAATTATATTGGTATAGAATGTCGTAAAATTAAATTTCTAAATATTAATATTTGTGATCATGTGTCATAGCCAAGAAGCTTATATCTAATACACTGGAGATTGCACTATGACCATTAACTTGTAACAAGAAAATATGACCTTGAATGACGCCTGTATGTTTTTTTTATCCCTTTCACACCAACTTGCCAAGTTAGGTGTGAAAAGGATAAAAAAACATACAGGCGTCATTCAACGTCATATTTTCTTGTTACAAGTTAAATGGTCATAGTGCAATCTCCAGTGTATTAGATATAAGCTTCTTGGTCGTAGCTCTTGAAACACGCATATATTTCACTGACATTACATTGAATATTGTTTTTAATATGATAATAAAACTAAAAATATGGAATTGAATTTTTATATAACATTAATAAATAAAACTCAAACTATTGTGGTCAAACATTATTGCGTAAAATGACTTTTATGTTTTGATAAAAATATTTCCGAGTAAAATTTGAGCCGATTTGAGCCGAGATTTGAGCGCTATCTGTCGCCTGTCGTGAGTCGTCATTCGTCAACTGTCAAATTCACGTCAAGTTGTCGTCCGGATCGGATGTTGAGTGACAGCTGATTATTATTCAGAGTTCACTAAACACGTAGTATTTGTATACTCTTTGTTAAACACCAGTCTGTCGCAACTTCATAGAATTTTTTTTTTATATGAAACGGGGCAAAATTTTCATGGCGACTATATTTGTTTCGCTCACTCCCAGTGTGTTTCACTCTTCATCATTGTCTTTTGTCACAGTGACATTACTCCATATTGTAATTTATTTTATGGTTACCGGTAAACATTTTGTAATGCGAAATAAGTTTATTTACGT
This sequence comes from Colias philodice, assembly GCF_061535455.1. Classification (NCBI taxonomy): domain Eukaryota; kingdom Metazoa; phylum Arthropoda; class Insecta; order Lepidoptera; family Pieridae; genus Colias; species Colias philodice. The sequence goes on along the minus strand of NC_143095.1, from coordinate 11,601,782 downwards.
ATAGTCACTACATAGTATAAAACAAAGTCGCTTTCCCTGTCCCTATGTCCCTATGTCCCTTTGTACGCTTAAATCTTTGAAACTACCCAACGGATTTTGATGCGGTTTTTTTTAATAGATAGAGTGATTCAAGAGGAAGGTTTATATGTATAATAATATCCATTAATAGTGGAAAAGTACTGTTATTTTTGAGGTTTCTAATGTGATGTCGTAAAAAATTACATTTTTTCCGCTTACATTGCAAACGCAGGCTGAACCCTACGAGTTTTATCAAAATAATGTACTAAGTATTATACACATTGAAAAGGTCTACAGAAAAGTCCGCGACGGTATATGTCTATCTCTTATGGATAACCCACAATAACTTTTTTTTGTCATTTACTTTTTACGACAAATAATGGCTAATTTTCGATGCGATTTTAACCAATACAGCATTAATCCTTTACCAATTAAATACCTAGAATACATTGTTCATTTAATATAGATCTATATGGCCCTTTACACCGTATGATTTAAGTGAATATTTTCGAAGATATTACAGATTTAAAAATTGCGGGACGTAGCGTTTGCGGCGGTACCGGCCGGCCGCCCGGCTATCTATTTTATACCCGTGCGAAGCCGGAGCGGGCCGCTATGTTTTTATATACAACGTACACAGTTTTTCTGTAGTGTATTTAGTATCAGCATTGCACCCGTGCGAAGCCGGGGCGGGTCGCTAGTTTATTATAATAAGTAAGTGTTTAAAAGCTTTTTTGTGCAGCTTGTGATATTCTGGACCTTTAGTTGCTAAGAATGGCGTACAGAAAATGTGAAATATGTGGTTTGAGATCGGAGCGTAAAGACGGGATAAAACGCTATTTTATGGCTAGATTTCCTCTAGATGAACTGCGGTCAGTAGAAATTTCTTTATGCAACAGCGTTATCTTTGTATTTTCATTCATATAACTAATTATATTTCACTTTATCAGATAACTTGTTATAATTTTGAATCGGGGATTTACAGTGTTGGGACACGGAATACCTAATTCATAATTGTCTACATTTCATTTTCAGGTGTGAAGAATGGGTTAAAATGACAGGAAAATAGGATCTTGCTTATTTATCTATTGAAAAACTACATCAGTTGAAATTTGAGAGTGGAAAGCATTTCAAAGACAGTAATTCCTGTTATGATTATCTGGACTGATTGGTATTTATAATGAATAAATAAATAAATGGTTGTTTGTACGCGTTTCTTTTATTTCACATTTAATTAAACGACAATAACAAATTTCTTAAACGAAAGTGCAAGTAAAATTATTATCGATGTCGAGGTAGGTACCTACCTTGTACCTACATTATGCCATTATTCTTATGTTGGTAGCTCTGTCAGACACTAGTTGTTATGTTGGCTATTCTAATCTAGCCTTGTTTTGACGTTTAACTGAAGTTTATTTTTATCTATGGGAGTCATAGACTATATACTTAATATGGGAGTCCCGTCTCTTCTTACGTAGTATTTGTATACTCTTTGTTAAACACAAGCATACAATGATTTTATAGTGAATAGCCATATATTATAAGTGAAACTATTGCGTTTAAGTAGAGCATAATGATAAGGAATAATGTATAGTTGATAATTGAATATTGGATGGTAAAATAAGAAGAATATAATCATGCACGTATCGCCTTTTAGACGTTTGTTACATTGGGGTCCAATTTCGGTTTTAGGTACGTTTAAATATTAAATATTTGTTTTTTCTAAGAAACCGGCGTTTTGATAAGTATTTCACGCAATTTTTTACCTCTTTGTTCGCTCGTTTTTCGATTTAAGATAACTTGGTTCTGTATGTAAATTGATTATCTGGAGACTGGAAGGTTATATTCAGAACAACAAAGGAAGGTTCGTGTAAACCTTTACTAGGATTAACTATATGCAACCTTCATCACCACTACTGTTTTTATAGTGCACAGAGGGAAATAATAAATTTATATGTCTTATTATAATTTGCAGCTATAATTAAACTAATAACATGGGCTATGGTCCATCTGATGAGCATGTGGTGGCCCCCACATGTCTCCTTGGCGGCAGCTCTCCACTCCCTCATGTTTCTGAGCCTTGCAGCCCTTACCCTGTATTATTTTCTACAAGCATTACTTGAGGGACCAGGATATGTTCCGATGGGATGGAAACCTGTGAGTGTTGTTATTATTATTAAATTTGGTAATTAGAGTATTTCAGATTTTTGGACAATTTTTTCATGAATCACTAAAGTTTAGTTTACTGTAGAGTAAAGTGAAGTGATGAATCGATTTCGAAATCGAAACTTATTTTATTATGGAGAAGATATATACTTTTTCTTTTATTTATTTAAGTGCAAGTACATGACTTCTTGTTTTTTAATAAGTATTGACAATAATAAATGTTATGTACTTAAACAAATAATAATCTTAATTGATTGATTTTAAAATTGCAGGAAAATGAAGAGGATGTAGAATATTTGCAATATTGTGTTGTGTGTGAGGGTTACAAAGCACCCAGGTCACATCACTGTAAAAAGTGTGAGTATTAAATTTTAACCATTACATCAGTTATACATAAAATCTACTTCTACTAATATTATAAAGCTAAAGAGTTTGTTTGTAAAACTGCAGGGTAAACCACTGCGGGTAAAACCGCAGGGCATAGCTAGTTAGTTATAAAATTACAAATTACAAACATGGTTGTTTGTTTTAATTTTGTGCAGCAAAAGCATTGTGAATGAATCTAAGTTTTTTTCAAAATAAAGTCCTAGGACTCCATATTCTAAATCCTTACTAACATTCTACTAGTCTTTGTAGTAATCTTGTAAAAACTAGCCTGGTCAAATTATGAGGTTCAATAAGTTGTTTGATTTGTGTAAATAATTATATTATTCAAATTAAAAAAGTCATATTTTTAATAAACATTGTTCTATAAGGGAAAATAAAACAATTGAATTTTCAGTTCACCTAAGAATTTTATACATCTTTGTAAATAAATTTCTGGGCTGTCTACAGAACTTGGCACACATATAGATCTCAATTCTTTTTTCGGCAAAGTCAACGGTTGACCTTAGCTCCCATTTTTACATTTATGTTTTTGATAGGATACCAATAAATACATTGAATCAATCAAATTTAAACCAACTAGCTTTAAAGTTTAAACACATTTTCTAAATGGTAATATCACATAAAACAGTCACTTTTGAACTATTTCAGGTGGTAGGTGTATAAAGAAAATGGATCACCACTGCCCGTGGATCAACTGCTGTGTAGGATATGCTAATCATGGTTACTTCATTACATTCCTTATGTTTGCCGTGCTTGGATGTCTGCATGCATCTATTGTAAGTAATAATACAAGAATAATAGGATATAATATGTGATAGTGAAACTCATTTGTTTTTAGCCACTTTTATTTTATGATACTTTTAAATTTAAATATTTTTCTATTTTTTATGTCCAAATTGGTTAGGCATAACCAAACAGTTTACAGATTTAACAGCCTGTTCTTTGATACATGTATAATGTACATAGTATTTACTGCGCCGCGCGCTTTCACCCGAAATTCACGAACGAACCCGTACGCAAAATCAAGTGTTTCTATAGTGTATGTGTTATTCTGATGTACAGACTATATTCCGATGTAGTTTCACCCAAATCCGTCCATTTCTTTTTACAAGAAAGAGTAACAAACATCCATCATCCATACTTGCAAACTTTCGAATTTAATATTAGTTCAATAGTTGATACTATCAAATTGATATTTAATAGTATCAATACCACTCCTTATAGTTCTAGATCCCACAGCAGGATAAGTGCGTTCTTAGTTTTTTTGATAAAACCAAAATTTTAGGTATAATAACAAGTGCTCGAAATATTTTCCCAAAAATCGATTAGAAAAAATTTAATTAAACATGCTTGAGGCCGCGGCTGGTACATGTACCACGGCACGGGCCTAGAGCCGCTGATCTTCCTCACTCTGACAACCTGCGCATACCGCACTATTCAGATCGGTCTACCCGCAGGTGTTAATAATCTGCCTGTACCACGCGATCAACCGCGGCTGGTACATGTACCACGGCACGGGCCAAGAGCCGCTGATCTTCCTCACGCTGACCACGTTACTGCTGACACTGCTGGCTATTGGACTGGCTGTGGGTGTTGTGTTAGCGGTTGGAGCGCTGTTGTATTTGCAGGTGGGTTTTATGCTAATGAAAAAGTTGTGTCAAAGTAAATTGAAAAGGAATCGGAAAAATCAGTGCGGAAAAATCAAAAATGCAGTTTATTTCATTTGAAAACTAAAAGAATATATTCTTTGTGTAAAATTTTCTAGCTACAGTATTAAGAGTATTTTCCTCCAGGTGGCACAATAAATTCCACCTATATATTGACAAATTGACATTATAGTTACCGACATAAAAAAAGAAATTGAATTGATGTATTGCATAGTATCTTCTTTCTTCTTATATATAAAATTCTCGTGTCACAATGTTAGTCTGCATACTCCTCCAAAACGGTTGGACCGATTCTCATGAAATTTTCTGTGCATATCGGGTAAGTCTGAGAATCGCCAACATCTATTTTTCATATGTACCACGGGCGAAGCCGGGGCGGACCGCTAGTAAATATATAAATTTATAAAGAATAGAAAAAATTCGATCACGAGGCGGGACTCGAACCCGCATCCTTTCACGCCAATCCGTATTGCAAGCAAATTAAAGCTGGAAGTTAATATACCTACCTTTTTTCGAAGTCTAGTGATAATTCGAGGACACAGTTATCTGTTTTTTTAGCTATTTATAATGAAAACTTCTAACAAAAACATGATTTCATACCTAGATCCGCGGGCTACTCCGCAACCGCACAACTATAGAGGACTGGATAGTAGAGAAGGCAGCGAGTCGACGTGAAGAGCGGGGCTTACCACCCTTCGTGTACCCCTACACGTACCACTGGGCGGATAGTTTGCGCTCGGCCTTCGCCCCCGGGTTAGGGGACGGGCTGCACTGGCATGTGGTCGAGGGAACTGGGCCTTATGATCTTACTGTGAGTGAATTTGGAGAATTTTTGGTCAAAGCAATTTAAATATTATGCTAATTATACAGAGGAAGAAGCAGGCAGTCCTATTATGGACCTAGCGATTTCTTTCAGACAATTTGGCGGTAAATAATAGTGGTGTAATAATTTGTACATTGTAAATTACTCCATTAAGAACACAAGTCTAATAATAATTTGTACTTCTCTTTCTTAAATTATAAGATCTTGAATTTGGGAGTGACAATAAGTTTTAAACTTTTTTCGTTTCACTCACCTGCAATTTACGAGATCTTATGAATTTTTATCTGTATTTTAAATTTTTTGGAACAAATGTTGTGAAGACTACATAAAAACGATTTTAATATTATTGAAAGTTTAGTTTTATATCATACAAATGCTCTATAAATGATAAATTTTTAAAGTATTGGATTGAAAGAATTGAAAGTCATCCATAATGATCACAATCAAACATGATTTTATTATTATTATTTATAATTCTTCACGCAGATGGAGCAAAAAGCCCAAAAGATAGATAAACAACTCCGCTCCCGTCTATTCACGGCGACCAGTAATTACTCCGGCCACTGGGTACCCATCCTCACCCGGCCGCGCGCAGCCATCGCAGCACCTTGTACTGATGAAGCTAGACTGCCGTTGAAGCCTGGAGATCTTATAAGGGCTACTAGGCAGAGAAGGTGCGGGTCTTAATTTTATTACATTAACATGCTTTTTTATAAATATTATAAAGAAATAAAAAAAGACGTATGGCACTCGGGGACTGCCGCAGTAAAGCTATTGCATGCTATGCCTTCAAGCCACACCTCCGCGCCCGTCCCCGTGGGGAGCGTGAGGTTTTTTCGTTACGGAATTTCTCGATTCGGTCCCCGCGCTCAAGGCCCGCGATAGAAGCTATGCAATTGCTTAAAAATCGCGTTATATTTCCGGCGCCTATTAATAATGCGTTTTGATTGATTTTTTAAATACTATGCGAAATAACATAAAATACTGTTCAACGTCATTTTTTAACTATGGTTTTTTTACATTAAAACATGGGTTTTTCCCTTATGTTAAATGTTATTTCTTAACTAAGATAAATATGTTGCAATAAACGTACTTACCTAAATATTAAATGTTATTTCTGAAATAGTATTGTTAATTAGTTAGAAAATGTGACGTTCAATATGGCGCAAGTCGCTCCTAAGATCAAATAGTATTTTATTCAATTATCCTCCTTTTTACTCAATAAATTATTTTTTTTTCAGGCATTGGCTCTTCGGCGAGAAACTAGTTGGTTTCGACGAATCAAGCCGAGGGCCGCGGGGTTGGTTCCCGCGAGACGCAGTAGTGCCAACAGATCAAATAAAAAGTAAACCCGATTAGTACTATGGTTAGGGAGCCAGGTGCAAATTTGGTTAACTATTTCCTCTCAAGAGATAATTCGTCAGACGCATGAGAGTATAGTATTATAAAGCCTCGTGAACGTCAGCTGGCGCTCGGTTGTGGGGTGAGCCTCCCACGCACATAGGAAAAAAAATACATTCATTCATTCATTTCCTCTCAGCTAAAAATTTGTCAAATTGTAGCTAACCCAATATCTCAACGAAAAAAAATAGTCAGCTGGTTACAACATGGTGTATTATACGTCAGCTGGTGTCTCGAACATGAAAGTTAAATTTAAAGAAAAATTTATTTTCCGTTATTTCCTCTCAAACAAAAATTTACCTGATGATAGCTTATATGTAACTGTGGATAAATATATATGTCAGCTGGCTGTATCTTGGTGGAAAAACCGTCAGCTGATACGGGAGGCTACAACCGCTCTTCCCCCCAACCGAGCTCCAGCTGACGTTCACGAGGCTTCATAATACTATACTTTGATGCATTTTACTAATTACCGCTTGAGAGGAACTTGGTCATAAAATCTGCTGCTGGCTCCCGGACCACTAGGTTATATCTTCATTTAAATGTATTTATATATAATAAATTAGTTTTTAGACTGTGTAGTCAAAGGAAATTCCCATGAAAATGAGCGCAGTAAAATATAGGCTATAATATCACTCTAGCCTTCCAACTGTCTCCAGACACAAAAAAAAGACGTGTGTCACTCGGGGACTGCCGCGGTAAAGCTATTGCATGCTATGCCTTCAAGCCACACCTCCGCGCCCGTCCCCGTGGGGAGCGTGAGGTTTTTCGTTACGCAATTTCTGGATTCGGTCCCAGCGCTCAAGGCCCGCGATAGAAGCTATGCAATAGCTTAAAATCATATCTTTGTCTCCATAAGGCCACATATATCTGAGTGGACCAATAATTGAGGTTACCCTTCACTTCTAAAAGGTAGTCTTGTCTGCTTACCTTACAGGTGACACATGTCAGATTTTATGAATTTGCTGAGAAAGTTACATGTTCTGTGTTATCAGACATTTTCTTTAGGGCCGATTTTTCAATGCTTGGATAAAACTTATCCGTCCAATAAAGTATTACACGATAATATTAAAATGTCACGTAAAGTGTCAAATACGGGCAACTTAATACGTTAATACGTTTTTAAAATGGTAGTTTTATACATTATTCGACGAATAAGTTTTATCCAAGCATTGAAAAATCGGCCCTTAGACTGTTTAAATTAAGGTGTCCCATTCGTTGGTGCCATAGAAAGATATCGTTTTTTCCCGGACATGCATGCATAGCCTTCTCCAGGCATGTTCAGCCGGTTGTTGATAATACTAGTTATTGCTACTATCTGATTTTCATTGTTCATAATAACACAGCCAGTTTTGTCAAATCTTACTTGGCCTCCACTGCGAATAATCTAACTTACAGATAGTAAATCCAGGAACATGTAATACATTTGTAAACAGTACCTTATTTTCTTGACCTTTTTCATTGTAAGTATTTAAGCTCACTTGCCCTGAACACTGCACTGATAATACTTTGTTATCTACCTTATATTATTTATAACGGAAGTAGTCTCATTCTGAAGCAAACTCTTGTCTTTGACCATATGTGAGGTTGCGCCTGAGTCTACATACCAGGCATCACATTTGTTTATTTATACTTTATTGCTCTGAAAAAATTACACATTGAGACTTAATCTAGGATACATTATAACCAACGGCGGCCTTATCGCTAAATAGCGATTTCTTCCAGACAACCGGTTGTACAGAGAAAAATTAAGTAAAGGATAGGAGTAGGGCAAAGCAAAAATAAGTTGTCGCAATAAATACAGCAGCATATGATGAACTACTGGAATTTTGTGTTGCTTCTTTATTTTTCGATTTGCATTCTGGGCTTTTGTGTCCATATTTATTACAGGTGTAGCACCTAGGTACTTTAGAATGCCTCTTGAAATTTTTCTGCAATTTTTTGTTAACTGCGAATGCTTTTGACTCATTTTCACATGGTCCGACATCCTGTCATAATTTTGCCTTTACAGAATCTGAAGTAATAGTCATGCCTGAGCTTTCAATGGCCATTATCATTGGTTTATAGCTTTCGGGCAGACCTGAGAGCGACATAGTACCTCACTCGTCGTCCACTTTAAAACCAATGTTTCTGAGTTTATGAGCTGTGCTCATTATTCTGCTTACGTACTTTTCTACATTTTGACATTCAGTTAGTGACGTATAACACAAATCACGCAGTAGCCCAACTCTGCGTGTGCCGTGTCAGCCCAGAGTCATCAAATGATGAGGACAATTTATCCCAAACTTCTTTGGCGGTGCGAGACTCTTGGATATGCACATAGTTTGTGGGATCAACTGAAAGGATTATTATCTTTGTTCTCGCCTTCCTTAGTATCTCGTTTTGGATCTGGTTCCATGTTAGATTCTATGCAGTCACATAAATCCTCATGTTGTAGATATGTTTGCATTGCAAACCGCCAAGTTGCATAGTTTTCCCGACCGGATAGCTTTTCAATTAATGCCAATTGGTTGTTTGTTGCCATTTTGTTTGAATTTATTCACTTTCAACACAAAAGTTTGTATTAAAAAGTCACGTTGCCGGTTTGAGGTTATGTTCACTTATAATGTTTTGATCACTGTTTTCACAACGAGATTTCACACTTTTCTTGTTTCTGAGCTAATTGAGCCCATAACCTGATAGATTAATGAGTCACAAATACTGTTTATTTCAATATTAACTTTATTTTAAGTAAAAATACCGGGAACACATACAGTCACTATAATGTCACCACAGAGTAGAGAGAGACGGTCAAGCGTGAGCTGGTGTTGCAAGGCGCAAAGTTCAAAATTACAAAATTATAGGTATTAAACACACTTATTTAGTGATACCGGAATTTTGAAATCAGCGCCATGTAGCGGTTAGTTATAGGTACTATACATGATGGAAAATTGTATGGGCGTTGGAGGAAAAGCACTTAGAACTTTTAGTAAGTTCGATTCCCGGGCATGGTTCTATTTCTTTTTAAAAATAAAGAAATGTTTCCTTTCAGCAATATACCTGGATAGTAATATCGCGTATTTCAAGTACTTTTCCTCCAGTAAACAAACAGGCAACTTTCCACATTTAAATTAGATTGTAGTTGATAAAATGAAAAAGATAATCAAAAGTGATCTAGTTGTTACGATTTTTTTAATTAAATACACATGTTGAAATCATATTATGCTGATATAGTAAATAGTAATATGAGTCAATTTCGTTTACAATACGATATGATTTTAACGCCAGCGATAATATATTTTTTCCTAATAAGTGCCCTAAATAATGATATTATCACTACATCTCTATATATAAAAACTAGATTTCCGCCCGCGGCTTCGCCCGCGTTTGCAAAGGAAAACCCGCATAGTTCCCGTTCCCGTGGGATTTCCGGGATAAAAACTATCCTATGTGTTAATCCAAGTTACCCTCTATATGTGTGCTAAATTTCATTGTAATCGGTTCAGTAGTTTTTACGTGAAAGTGTAACAAACATCCATACATCCATACATCCATACATCCATACATCCATACATCCTTACAAACTTTCGCCTTTATAATAATATATAAGAATATATAAGAATATAAGATGAAACCCTTTTTCCTTGGTCACGGCATCACGCAGAGAAGGTTATTTTTTAAACATTAAGAACATATTTTTCGCTAAAAACGCTTTTCAGAAATTCATAAAGTGCCTGAGTCTTAGTTTAAAAATATTAACATGATTCTGTGCCTGCTAATTAAGTTAACATTTGGAATAAACGTTATTTATATATTTTATACATTTTAAATACAGCGTAGAAAGTTGGTAGTGTACTTTGAAGGGAAATAATGAAATCTGTAGAACAAAATATGTTGTTACTTATGATGTTAGCTATCTTGTCCTGCGAGGTTGCTGGTGTTTTACAAGTAACCCTGTATTTTAGTCATAATAAGAATAACCGCATTTATTACGAAGGGAATTTTTAAGAACATTTTGTATATGTTTATTTATAAAGAACTGCTATACATAACATTACAATGGCATTTGTACTAAATATTGTTAGTCAAGATCTCTTTTTGTACAGTCAAATATTATACTTACTGTTATTTTAGGTAATTATTTTATAAAACCTTTTTTTTGTGAGGTGTCAAGTAATATTACAGGTTCAAGTATTATATATTTTTTATGGAATTTTTTTGTGCTATTGACGAGACGGAAGGCAGTTTTTAAATGTGAATGTTTGTAAATGTAAGGTGACAGAATAAACAATCGTTTTTTTTTAACTTTTTTACAGGTTTTATAACTAAGTAATATTAATAAACATGAATAAATCATAATATAAAAAAATCGATCGAATTGAACTTAAATTTTGTGCGATTTTTCGTGTCGTCTAGTTAATCTAGTTAATCGAATTTTATTATAGTTTAATTACCTTCTATGTACTTTTTGCAAAATTTTTTTGTACTTTTAATAACTTAGATAGGTTTCTATATTTTATTTTTTAAATAAAATACAACTTGTATAAGTACTAAGAAATGTTTAAGTCACAATTATCATTCCTAACTACGATTTTTTTATTCTGACCCAAGTGTTTTTAATTTTAATGTATAATTTACATATTTTGTAAAGATTTATTTTTTACTAAAAGTTTATTTGCTGCTATTTTTTACTGTTAAACTGTTTAAAGTTCTTTATTTTTTTAACATATACTCGAAAATAGATTTATTGCATATATTCATTTGTAACTATATACAATAATATATAGAAGTCATTTTGTTAGTGTTATACATTGCAATAAAGTTTTTATAAAGGCTTATTAATTTTCTTTTAATTTTAAGACATTTGTGTAGTTCAAATAAACTTTGTAAATAAATTAGGAAATTTTAATATTTATATGTGTTTTCTTTCTCATTCCATAATAATTCACCCTTAATCCTTCTTATAAAAAATATTTTTTGAATGAGTATTTTGAATATCTGTGGCACGCACGAAATTGTTGAACTAGTTTTGCTGAAGTTTGCTATGAAGATAAACTGCTCTAGATCTTTGGAATAACCCCTAGTAATAATATAGTCATAGTCCCCATAGTCCATAAAAGGGAATGAAAATAAAACAACGAAATTTAAAGTGTAAATTTTTATTGTGCATTTAAAATAAATTAATATTGATACAATATTGTAGTACATAAAAAATCTATAAGTTAGCTTGATAAAAATTAAAAAGCTAAATCTAATCATTATCACGATCTCTATAATTAATAAATGCATACCGCAAATAAATTCACACAATGTTACAGTTATACAAACTTTGTATTTCAAATGGAAATTATATTTCAAAAGTTTGTACTGTTAATAAGCATTCTTACAAGCTCATATTACCCTTATTATTATTTGTTACTTATTTAGTAGAAAATTGATAAAACATTTTATTGCTGGCAACATTGATGGTGGATGTCAGACGTCAAACTTGTAGTGATGTGCGATTTATTGATTTTAATCGATAATATTTCATATTGGTAGTGGTGGTATCTTAAAAAAAGACACTTAAGAAACGGAATCTATGAAAACCACTCTACACTTCAAATGTATCTTGAAACGTTTGGAATCGACAATGCAATAATGATATATAAAACATACGATACTATAAAAGACCTAGAGACAGACTACCGCAGTTTCTTTGTAGACAGCTTTTAAGATCTCTACCACAAGTCCGATAGACACGATTTTCTCTACGAAACATTCCTTTATCTTCTCATATAAATCGCACATCACACCCTCCCCTCTAATACTCATTATCCTCATCAAGTTCCCCCTCAGTGGAATCGACCCCGACCTCCTCATAGTCCTTCTCTAACGCTGCGAGATCCTCTCTAGCCTCAGAGAACTCTCCCTCCTCCATACCTTCACCAACGTACCAGTGGACGAACGCGCGCTTTGCGTACATTAGATCGAACTTGTGGTCGAGCCTGTGGAAAAGACATTGTTTTAATACACAGATTTGAGTATCTAGGTATAAGATATAATAAAACTGGAAGTCTGTTTGTTATCCAATTATCATGCAAAAATTACTGGACGCATTTTGATGAAACTTTTTCGTTATATAGCTTTGAATCTTATTAATTAATGTGAACATATGCACGCGCGATCCAAGTCATGGGCACTCCTATAATGAGAAGGCATTTATTTTATACCAATACCATGTGGAATTTGTAATTGTAATAATTGTATATCTAATAAAGTTGTTTAAAACCATTTTGTCGAGCTTTTATTTACACTACACCATAAAGCTTTTTTCAATAATTCTAGTTATATTTTTGAATGAAAAGTGGTAAATTTTTAATCAGAATAAAACTTTACCACGACAATCTGACATTTACTTCACAACCATACTTCTAAATATATGTACATAATTAGTAATTACATTGCATTACATCGTCATTTCATACATTAAAAAAAAGTACGAAGAGCAACAGATATCTTGGCCTATAAATAAAAAAAGACGTGTGGCACTCGGGGACTGCCGCGGTAAAGCTATTGCATGCTATGCCTTCAAGCCACACCTCCGCGCCCGTCGGAGTGGGGAGCGTGAGGTTTTTTCGTTACGGAATTTCTGGATTCGGTCCCCGCGCTCAAGGCCCGCGATAGAAGCTATGCAATAGCTTAAAAAATGTAAACATACCTGGCCCAAGCCTCCGCGATGGCGGTGGTGTTGGACAACATGCACACAGCGCGCTGCACCTTGGCCAGGTCGCCGCCCGGCACCACGGTCGGTGGCTGGTAGTTGATGCCCACCTATATGATAATTATATGAATATGAAATTAATTCAGGAAAAATATTTTTGAAGTGAAACTTCTTTATCGGATTTGGAAAAAAATTTAGTGTAACATTTTTTCGTTACGCGTGACATTTTTTCGTTACGCGCTATGTTTTTCTTATCCCTACCACGCGTGATTCAACGTATTTCTGTAAAGTTGCATATAGTAAATTATTTTTTGAAAAATAAGGTCATAAAGAAGTTTCACTTCTTACGTGTGTACACTAGTACACGCACACATTTTTTTAATTACCTAATTGATAATGGTACCTAACATTATCTACTATCGATGGTAGATCTGTATATATAACTTTATGTAATGCCTTCGTTTTACTTTTGAAAAGAATAAATATATTCTAGTAAAAAAAAAGGCGTTTTAATATAAGATAAACTCATGAAATATTTGTCCAATTACATCAATTCTTGATAAGTGTACCTACAAAATTTGAATGTTCGATATATTTTCACAAATTACATGAGAATTAAAAAACACTCACTTTGAAGCCAGTGGGACACCAGTCCACAAACTGTATGGACCGTTTGGTCTTGATGGTCGCGATGGCTGCGTTCACGTCCTTTGGTACTACGTCACCTCTGTTGAAAATCATTTTATTACAGTTAAATAATATACTAATTAAAGTGGCTGAAGATAAAAATCTTTCCTTAAGTTCGAAATTAGCAAAGTTAATTTAAGCATACAGTTGTCATTATGAAATAACAAAACATACTCCATAATATATTGTTAAACATTTCATAGTTATAAAATTAGTTAATCAATATTTATTCAATAAGGATTAGGGTACAAACCTGTATAACATGCAGCACGCCATGTATTTGCCGTGACGTGGGTCGCATTTTACCATCTGCGATTACAAAACAAAATTGAATCAAATCTAATAGACATACAAAGAATCTAATTACACAACAAACATGAGTTTTCAATCAGTACCTTTTAATTTTATAGCCAATATCAATTTATTATTTCAGGATAAAGTTACTTATTTCAAACTATATTAGGTACGATACAAAACTAATCTAACTAAGTCGTATTCTATTCATACATAGGTCGACTGAATAAATTATCCATTAAATTTCCTTTTACCGCAGTTATATTCCGAGCTAAATTAAATTTCTAAAGCATCATTAAAGTACAAGTACAAGGCTCGAAATCTGGAGAACGTCATAAAAGTTATGAGGGACGCTTTGGATCCCCGCCAGCGGAATTAATATTGCATAAGGATCTACCTGCATTGCGCATATTTTATTCCAAGCTTAGGTATATTGAATGTTTTTGTAGCTTTCTCATAGAGTATGGTATTCTTGAGAAAATGACTTCTTTGTTATTTTATCATCGTTTAAAAAAAAAAGATCTACCTATTGCACAATCGTATGGTGAGCTTCTAGCTTCATTTGTGAAAAATAAAAGTATAATTTTAAAGCAATTTTGCTAAGATATTGATGGTCTCGACAGACTTATAGGTCTTGAGGCTATTATCAATGTGAAAGAATAAAAAGGGTTCAAAGCTTATCTGCTTCCTATTATTTAATAGAGTCGCAGTTTGTTTGCTTAGTAAGCCAGCTCGAACTAAACTTTCAAGCTATCAATCTTTCTATCTTTTGACTATCCTGGTAATCGCAATTCAAATAACAATTCAATTGTTTTTGACAATAAGTACTTGTTTTCTGTATATGACTTACCTGGTTAGCGGGCTCGAAGCACGCGTTAGTAATCTCAGCGACGGTGAGCTGCTCGTGGTACGCTTTCTCCGCGGAGATGACGGGCGCGTACGTGGCGAGAGGGAAGTGTATCCGCGGGTAGGGAACGAGGTTCGTTTGGAACTCCGTGAGGTCCACGTTGAGGGCGCCGTCGAAGCGGAGGGACGCGGTTATGGAGGACACGATCTGAGGAATAGTGGTGTAAATTTGTTAAGGAATTGTAACAAGGCATACTCAGTAATGTAATCGAATTATAATACGATTCCAATGTTTATGTTTAAAGAGTAATGATAAAAGCTAACCTAAGGTGTCATGTGAAAAAAAGAAGATTTTTGTTATGACAATTATCAATAAAAACGATAAGAGACAAATTTAGTCTAATGATGGATAGAGAGCTTTTAATGAGATTGAGAGATTCCAATAGTTTTAACAACACTAAAAACTCGATGAATTGCTCTAAAACAAAAATCTCTACCTTTTAAATATTTTATTTTTCACACAACATGTACATCATCATATTATCTTACCTGTCCAATAAGCCTATTCAAATTGGTGTACGTCGGCCTCTCAATATCCAAGTTCCGTCTGCAGATGTCATAGATGGCTTCGTTGTCGACCATGAAGG